>NC_043006.1:75206788-75234288 GCF_006345805.1 Octopus sinensis
AGAGAAAAGGGAGAGAGAGAAAGGGGAGAGAGAGAAAGGGGAGAGAGATAGAGATAGAATGAGTAAGAGAGAGTGAGAGGGAAAGAGAAAGAGAGAGCGAGATGAAAAGAAACATCAAAATGTCTGATGTCAAGCAAGTCAGCATCAAATCAAAAGACTCGAAGTAGGTGGTACCAAAAACATTGGTTCCAAAATGTCTCATACTAATCAAACTGATTACTAAACGCATCCTCCAGATTAAGACCTCCAGGCTCTACTTAAAAAACCAAAATGTGGTTTCAGTATTTTGATACTTCATCAGATCAATTGATCTCAAGTTCAAATCTTGGTGGGGGAAAAGGTTTATACTATTACATCAAGTCACCTGTGGTTTGTTGCACAACACAAAATTCACTGACTCACTATGCATTTATTAGCAATAAATACCATTGTTCATCTGATGAATTTGTAAATGGATGTCTTTGTTAAACCTAAATATAAGTCTTTATGGCCCTACCTTTTTAAATTTTACATTACTTTTTAAAAGTTGTAGGTTGATGTCCTAATATCCCAGTTTTAAAAGCTAATGACTCACTCACGGCATAAAGACTGCAAATTGACAAAGGGTTTTCATTTTTCTGAGAAAATTGAACTGTTTGATGAAAAGAAATGTGTGTATAATTTGAATAAAACTTGAACTAGACTAGACTGAACAATTATGTAACGAACTTGACACAATTAATTTGACACACCTTTTCCAGTTCTCTCTCACACACACAAACAAACTAAAATATGTATGGCTATATATCATGATGTTCATGATCATGTTCGTTGTCATCATCTTTTTATTGTTGCTTTTTATGCTGATAGGTGTTGGCTAGGTTTTTCATGGCCCAAACCAGTTCTTTTTCATAATTACCACTCCTTAGACAGGTTAGTAGGTCACCTCCTGCTTTGTGCAATTTAATTTTTGATTTTGATTGGATGTCTTTCATAACACCTGCCTCATTTCCCAGTGTATTGAGTACAATTTATTGTGTCACCACCTGTAGAGCAATTGCCACATCCTTGTCAAGACTAGAGGGTCCTCTTAATATCTTACACTAAAACAGCATGTGGCACTTGGTGGAATATAATCATGGCACCAGCACTACCCTGGACAGATACAATTATTTTGTCGACTCTTGAAGGATGAAGGGCAAAGTTGACCTCAGCTGGATTTGAACTCAGAGTAAAGAACTGGAACAAATTAGTGCAAGGCATTTTGTTTGATGCTTTAGTAACTCAGCCGAATCTTTGTCTCACATATACACACTACATACATACACAAATGCATTCATACATACTCATACACAAACACATACATACATACATCGTGGCACTCTGTTTTTTACGATGACGAGGGTTCCAGTTGATCTGATCAATGGAACAGCCTGCTCGTGAAATTAACGTGCAATTGGCTGAGCACTCCACAGACACGTGTACACTTAATGTAGTTCTGGGGGAGATTCAGTGTGACACAGAGTGTGACAAGGCTGACCCTTCAAAATACAGGTACAACAGAAACAGGAAGTAAGAGTGAAAGAGTACAGCAGGGTTTGCCACCACCCCCTGCTGGAGCTTTGTGGAGCATTAAGTGTTTTCGCTCAATAAACACAACCTCTGGTCTGGGAATCAAAACCGCATTCCTATGACTGCAAGTCTGCTGCCCTAACCACTGGGCCTTTGTCCCTCCACCATACATACATACATACATACATACATACATACATGCATACATGAATATGAGTGAGTGTGAGTGTGAGTATGTATATGTGTGCGTGTGCATATATATATGTGTGTGTGTGTATGTGTGTGTACATACCTACACACAAGTATATGTACATATGTACATATGTGCCTACATAAATAAAACACCTGTGCCAGGTCATGTTAAGAGTACCTGTCCTGGTCACATAAAAAGTATGTGTGGCCATGTCACATTAAAAGCATCCAGTACACTCTGTAAAGTGGTTGGCGTTAGAAAGAGCATCAAGCTGTAGAAGCCAGGCCAAATCAGACTGGAACTTGGTGCTGCTCTTCAGGCGGTGAGCTGGCAGAAACGTTAGCATGCCGAAGGCGGTGAGCTACCGGAAACGTTAGCACACCGGGCGAAGTGCTAAGTAGTATTTTGTCTGCCATTATGTTCTGAGTTCAAATTCCGCCAAGGTCGACTTTGCCTTTCATCCTTTCGGGGTCGGTTAAATAAGTACCAGTTATGCACTGGGGTCGATATAATCGACTTAATCCGTTTGTCTGTCCTTGTTTGTCCCCTCTATGTTTAGCCCCTTGTGCGCAATTAAGAAATAAGCTTGCCAGCTCTGGTCAAGCAGTCCAACTTGTTACCAGCATAGAATACAGACATTAAATGATGACGACAATGGCGATGATGATGATGATGATGATATATATTTGTATGTACTGTGTGCCTGTGTATGTGTATGATATATACATGTATGTATATATGTATATGTCTCAAGAACTTCCTAATGTCTTTTCCTTCTAAAATTAGTTTCTATAATTAGTGTGTCTTTTTAATTCTTTGACAGGTTCTGTGTTCTGGCTTAAAAGTACAGGCAGTCTCCTTGAGTATGTGTGTGTGTGTATGTGTGTGTGTGTATGTGAGTATGTGTGTGTGTGTGTGTGTGTGTGTGTGTGAGAGTATGTGTGTGTGTACATATACACACTTCAAACATATGTACTGAGTATTTTTATATTTTTGTACCTCAAAATATGCAAAAAAGATCCTTTTATATACAAACATACACACACCCATTCTCTCTTTTGACATTTAACTATTTAACATCTTACATGCTTACACGTTTTCTGTTGTTCTTCCAAATTTTTTTCTCTTTCTGGTACCACTTTCCATTCTATGAGACATTCACCTGATAAACGATACCATAGTGGTTTTCTTTTACAAAACCCATTTACAAAACCCATTTAAGCTGAAAGCAATTATATATCTTTTTAAACAGTCGGTCACTCAAAACTTTGTCACATTCTCTGTTTTGCCTCAATGAGATAAAACCTTCCACATCTACTCTATCACTGCCCTGACAAGAAAAACAAAAGAAAAAAACAAAAAAAAACTAGTTGGGAGCAGTGGGGGTCATAGTTTAAAAATACATTCTTTACTTTATTCTATACACACCTGTTATTCTCTGTTCCCTGGTTAATTGGTTAAACTGCTAATTGAGAGTGAAAGGATATTTCAGGATTTCAGGTTTTCATTAACCCTGTTAAGTTCTTGAT
Source organism: Octopus sinensis (assembly GCF_006345805.1). Taxonomy (NCBI): domain Eukaryota; kingdom Metazoa; phylum Mollusca; class Cephalopoda; order Octopoda; family Octopodidae; genus Octopus; species Octopus sinensis. The sequence continues at coordinate 75,210,062 of NC_043006.1, forward strand.
TTAACTTTAGTTCATGATCAGTTAGGTAATATTTATTAACCATATACATATATACGTACATATGAATGTATGTACACACATGCATACATATATACATACATACATACATACATACATACATGCATACATACATACATACATATATACATATATATGGATGTATTGCATGTGGGTATATTATATATGTGTATATATAATATATATACACAGGCACACGTGTATGTATGTATGTATGTATGAATGAATGTATGTATGTATGTATGTATGTATGTATGTATGTATGTATGTATGTATGTATGTGTGTATGTATCTATCCCTCCATCTGTCCGTCTATATATATATATATATATATATATATATAATATATGTATATATATATACACACACACATGCATGCATATATATATATATATATATATATATTATATATTATATATATATATATAGATATATATATATATATATTATGTATATATATATATATTATATATATATGTATATATATATATATACATACATGCATGTTTGTATCTGTATTTATATATATATATATGTGTCTGTATATGTCTACATTTACAGAGTGTACACATACACACACACACATATATCTATCTGTCTATATATATTATACAGTACACACACAGAAACACATGCACACACACACATGCGCAAACATACACACATATTTATAGCCACAAGTATGCAACATCTCAACTATATACTCAGAGATTATATTTGGTTTCAAATATATTATTGAAGTGGTGAAAGAACCTTTCATTCTGCTATGACTTCAACAAGCCATTAAGAAAAAAAAAGGCAAAACAAAAAAGTGTTGCCAAATGAGTAAGGTGGGATGACATGTGTCCATTGTTCCACATTGACATGACCATTTACCAAACTGTCATTTCATTTTTATTTTAATTTTGTTATTTTGCAAAACATTATTATTGGCAAAACTATATTGATAAAGCTGAGTAGAAATTGCTAGTTACAATTTGTAAAGTTTTAGTTTGGAAATAACCCTTTACCAAAGTTTGCACAATTCTGAGCTTTTATTTAACCCTTTGGAAGATTATTTTATCTTCATATCAGCTGTAGCTGTGTGGTTGTGAAGTTTGCTTCTCAACTACATGGTCTCAGATCCAATCCTGTTGCAAGGCACTGTTGGATGCCTCCATGATCAGGAGTTCAGCTGGGGCTAAACAACAGCAATAGCAACAATAATGTGGGATCCAGATCTATATATGTCCAAATAATTCACTTGCTTGATGTTCATTTCATACGCCTGTCTTCATCTTTTGTTTTTCTATAAATTTCAATTATATATATATATATATATATATATATATAAATATATCCGACCATTATACTAATACATCTGTTTGTTGCCTACACCACCTGTCTCCGTCTTGTTTTTTTTTGTGAATCCTCCCTATATATCATCATCATCATCATCGTTTAACCACCGTTTTCCATGCTAGCATGGGTTGGATGGTTCAACCGGGGTCTGGGAAGCCAGGAGGCTGCACCAGGCTCCAGTCTGATCATATATATATATATATCTATATATATATATATAATATATATATATATATATATATATATATATATATATGTATATATATATATATATATATATATTATATATAGGCAATAGCTGTGTGGTAAATAGCTTGCTTACCAGCCACATGGTTCCGGGTTCAGTCCCACTGTGTGGCATCTTGGGCAAGCGTCTTCTACTATAGCCTTGGGCCGACTAAAGCCTTGTGAGTGGATTTGGTAGATGGAAATTCCAAGAAGCCCTTTGTATATATATATATATATATATATATATATATATTATATATATATATATATATATATATAAATGTGTGTGTGTTTGTGTGTCTGTGTTTGTCCCCCTAGCATTGCTTGACAACCGATGCTGGTGTGTTTACATCCCCGTAACTTAACGGTTCGGCAAAAGAGACCGATAGAATAAGTACTAGGCTTACAAAGAATAAGTCCTGGGGTTGATTTGCTCGACTAAAAGGTGGTGCTCCAGCATGGCCACAGTCAAATGACTGAAACAAATAAAAGAGTAAAAGAGTAAGTATACCATAGAATATGGTAATTGCTGATGCTCACATGCACATACATAGGAGGGGATGCTGAAAAGTTCCTGGCCTTAAGGGTATCACAAAAGGCTTGGTTGGAGGGCCCAACCTTCTGAGTTCTTTTACAGGGCTTAGAAAAATTGAAGGATTGCTGCAATAAGTGTGTGAATATGAGAATGGAATATGTTGAACAAAATCATAATTAATTGATCCTCTTGTATTTTCTTTTACCCAAAGCCAAGAATTTTTCAGCACTCTGTCATATACATACACAGTAGCACAAAGACACATATGCATTTCTTTTTCCTTTTTTCTTTTACTTGTTTCAGTCATTTGACTGTGGCCATGCTGGAGCACCACCTTTAGTCAAGCAACTCAACCCCGGGACTTATTCTTTGTAAGCCCAGTACTTATTGTATCGGTTTCTTTTGCCGAACCGCTAAGTGACGGGGACATAAACACACCAGCATCGGTTGTCAAGCAATGCTAGGGGGACAAACACAGACACACAGACACACCAACACACACGCACACACACACATATACATATACATATATACGGCAGGCTTCTTTCAGTTTCCGTCTACCAAATCCACTCGCAAGGCTTTGGTCGGCCAGAGGCTATAAAAGAAGACACTTGCCCAAGGTGCCACGCAGTGGGACTGAACCTGGAACCATGTGGTTGGTAAGCAAGCTACTTACCACACAGCCACTCCTGCACCTATGCACACAATAAAATTTCTTTTGCTTATGTTATTTTGGAAATATTGTGGCACAGAGGCCTGTGGTTTGAAAAGGAATGTGGCAGGATATTCTTTGAGTAATTGCAGGATTGGTTTCAAAAAAGGAACAGGAAGTACTGTTTGGCATTTTTGTGAAGGGTGGTTGTGGTTGGTAGTGGAGGATATAGGGGTGTTGATGCACTGGAGTGAACACAGGCTTCAGGGGAGGGATGTGTCAGATGATAAACTCTTGGGAGACTCATGTGAATATGGTTGAGGGTAGCAGGGCATTTGGTGTGACTGGTGGTAGGGAGAGAGATGGGTGGAGATGAAGGGAAAGAGAGTGATAAAGAAATGTAAGGGGAAGAGAGACTGATAGATAGAAATGCAGTAGGGATGAGAAAGAGAGAGAGAGAGAGAGAAAGAGAGAAGGGAGACAGGTGGAGATGCAGGGGTAGAGAGAGAAATAGATAAGTAAGGAATGAAAGAGAGAGAAGCTGGGAAGGAGATAGATAGATAGATAGATAGATAGTAGATAGATAGATAGAGAGAGAGAGAGAGAAGCTGGCAAAAAGAGAGAAAGAGACAGGTAGAGAAGCAAGGAGAGAGGTAGAGAAGGCAGGGAGGGAGAAGGTAAAGAAAGGGAAGGAAGAAGACAGAGAAAGAAAGAGAGAGATGAGGGAAAGAGAGGGAGATGGAGGACAAGAGAGAGTGGTGGAGGGAGAAAGAGTAATGGTAGAGAGAGTATGATGGAGGGAGAGGGAAAGACAGAGGGAAAAAAGTGGGGAGATTGTGAGAGTGTATGGCAGATTTTTGAAGTGAGCTGGCAGAAACGTTAGCACGCCGGGCGAAATGTGTAGCTGTATTTCGTCTGCCGTTACGTTCTGGGTTCAAATTCCGCCAAGGTTGACCTTGCCTTTCATCCTTTCAGGGTCGTTAAATTATGTACTATTTACACACTGGGGGTCGACTTAATCTGTTTGTCTGTCCTTGTTTGTCCTCTCTGTGTTTAGCCCCTTGTGGGTAGTAAAGAAATAGGATTGTTGAAGTTAGAGCATGTGATTGGAGTGTTTGTTCATTTAAGAAATGGTTAAATAACAAGACCGGAACAACAGCCAGCATCTCTATAAAATGGTTAAAATGCAGATATGAAGAATAAGCAGCCTTGTTTCATATCCATGGAGTAGGTAAAAGTCCCTTAAGTTGACATGCTGAAGTTGGGAGAGGAGTTTTGGCCCATGTCCTTCCTTGGGGCTTAAGCAACGTTTTACTTCATCCTTAGTCCAAGAGAGACACTGTATATTTTAATTTTTATTTTATTTTATTTTATGTAATTTTGTTAGTCGGGTCTGAAGGGTGGGGCTCTATCTTTGGCCTTTGCCTGCTCTCTTGAGACCAGTGAGATTGATATTGTTAAAGGTTTTGCTAAAAGTTTTGCAAGTTGATGGCTAGGTAGCTGCAGGAAAGATATGTGAGAGGATAGAATATATATGTAAATATATATGTGTGTGTGTGTGTGTCTGTGTATCTGTGTGCGCGTGCATGTATGTATATGTACAGTGAGAGAGAGAGAGAGAGAGAGTGAGGTAGTAATGCAGATTAACACAGGTTTGATACATATAGCATATTCAGTATTTAGGTTGAAATTTATTTGAGCATTATTATGTATTTTCTATACTGGACATATGTACCTCTCACCTATTGTGTGTGTGTATATATATATATATATATATATGCACACAAACACACACACACACACATAGAAAATAGATGTTAATTGATTATGATCATGATGTATGTGTATATATGTGTGTGTATGTATGTATGTATGTATGTATCTATCTATCTATCTATCTATCTATCTATCCTCCTCTCCTCCTCCTGCTACCATTGTTTTGATATCCACTTTTCCATGCTTGAATGGGTTGGAATTTTATTGAGACAGATTTTCTATGGTCGGATGCCTTTCCTGTTGCCAACTCTCACCTGTTTCCAAGCAAAGTGATATTATTACCCCATGCATGGCCCAGATGTATTTCTTCACAGAATATTGGAAACAAACAATGCTGCATGTCTGACAGTGACGCTCATTTACCACTCTCACACGATGTCAGGAAAAGGAAACACCAATATATATATATATACTCACACACATACACATGCGCGTGCACAACACACACAACAGGCTTCTCTCTGTTTTCGTTATATATTTAATTTCATCATCGTCATCATCATCATCATCATCGTTTAATGTCCATTTTCCATGCTGGCATGGGTTGGACAGTTCAGCTGGGGTCTGGGAAGCCAGGAGGCTGTACCAGGCTCCAGTCTGATGTAGCAGTGTTTCTACAGCTGGATGCCCTTTCTAACGGCAACCACTCCGACAGTGTAGTAGTTGCTTTTTTTATGTGCCACCAGCACAGGTACCAGAGAGGGCTGGCATCGACCATAATCGGGTGATGCTTTTTAGATGCCACCGGCACAGGAGCCAGTCAAGGCAGGACTGGCATCGGCCACATTCGGATGGTGCTTTTTATGTGCCACAGGCACAGGAGCCAGTCGGGGCGAGGGGGCTGGCATCGACCACATTTGGATGGTGCATTTTACATGTGCCACCGGCACGGGAACCACAACTACAATTTCCATTTGATTGTGATTTGATCTCTGATTTGATTTTGATTTTGATGTTGATGTTGATGTACTTGACTCAATAAGATCCTAGTTAAAATAGCTACCTCACTATCATACTTAATATATACATACTGTTGATTGACCAGTTCTATTGACAGTGTGTATACATTAAGTATGGTATACAAAATAGCTATTTTAACTAAACACGGCCTCAATTGCATCAACCAGATTTATTCTGGTGTTGCCCATCAGTAATTTCATCTTAATATTAATATTTTTGTTAAATTTCTATTAATGAATGAGAAAAAATTTTTTGTAATTAATTGGATTTTTTAATGTCATTCAATTTGAAGAATGTGGACTACATAATCAAAATATGGTTTTTATGTGTATTTTTGACTGTCTGGTTTCGGTTTTGTAATTTTCTTATTTATTTTCTTTCTTTTTCTTTTCTACAATAATTTGTGATCAAGTGTGTTTGTTTAACTAATATCTGTTATGCTTGTATCTTTGGCAATGCTTATACAGATGTTTAAAAAGGTAAGATCTAGCGAATGAAGTCTTTAATCACCACCATGTATTTTATATATATTTATTTAACATTTTCACTTCTGCTTTTCCAGGCTTGCATGGGTTAGATGAGTGCTTTTCAGTACAGCATCTTGCCATTTTTATGCATTCCTTTGACATCTCCTTTGTGAGATTCTACATCCTTATTACTTTTGCACATGTCTTCCTTGGTCTTCCTATTCCACTGTTTCCTTTCACATCTATCTTCCTGGCACTTCTTTATCCATCTGTTATCATCCATATGCAATTGATGTTTGTACCAATGAGTCATCCTTCCTGCACACTATAATTGATTCTTCTAAACCTAGTTTGCCTCTCAGCTCATCTATACTACATGTCATTTATACATAGCGTTGCATTACACATCTACTGGAGCATGCTTGCTTCATTTTACACCCACCTTCGCATGTCCACTCTGTTCAGTGTCCCATCTCACAGCCACACAGCATCACCCTTCATATACAAGCAACAAACAACCTATCATTTGCTTGAAAAAAAGAACCCCATTATTGCTAGCAGAGGTAATATATTTCTTTACTACCTATAAGGGGCTAAACACAGAGGGGACAAACAAGGACAGGCAAACGGATTAAGTCGATTACATCAACCCCAGTGTGTAACTGGTACTTAATTTATCGACCCCGAAAGGATGAAAGGCAAAGTCGACCTCGGCGGAATTTGAACCCAGAATGTAACGGCAGACAAAATACGGCTACGCATTTCGCCCGGCGTACTAACATTTCTGCTAGCGATCCCTGAACATTTTCCACCTTATTCTTATTCTAGCTACTAGGCATTCAAGATACAATTCTCTGCAGCTGATTCGATTGCCAAGGTACCTGAAGCCGTCAGCTATGTTGACTGAGCCTTCCAAGCAATAAAAAGAATTCCTTTCACTAAGGCTCTGACTTCTGCTTATATACGTCTGCCATATACAAAGGTTTTCTTCCACCATTTGCTTTCCCATGAGCTCAATACAGCTCTTGTGCGCTCATAGTTCACACTTTACACTCTTTTTTCTTCTTCTTTTTCTTTCATTCTGTTATTTGTTTCAGTCATTTGGCCGCGACCATGCTGGAGCACCGCCTTTAGTCAAGCAAATCGATCCCAGGACTTATTCTTTGTAAGCCTAGTACTTATTCTATCAGTCCCTTTTACTGAACTGCTAAGTTATGGGGGGCGTAAACACATTAGCATTGGCTGTCAAGTGATGTTGGGGCGACAAACATACACACACACACACACACACACGACGGGCTTCTTTGAGTTTCCGTCTGCTCACAAATCCAATCACAAGGCTTTGGTCGGTCCGAGGCTATAGAAGACACTTGCCCAAGGTGCCACACAGTGGGACTGAACCCGGAACCATGTAGTTGATAAGCAAGCTACTTGCCACACAGCCACACCTACACCTATAACAACTTACCACAGCCACTCCTATGAGATATCTACTTAACCCTTTTCTACATTTCCTGATGACAGTAGAGTCCCCTCTTTACTTTACGGTGTTCGTCAAGTTTATTTTGAGGCTCCCTTGATGCCAGGCTTCGCTTCCATGCTTTGAATTTCATCACAAAGACTTTCACACACTCTGCTATTAGGACGTTATCAAAGAAGCTTAAGAGGCAGTTGGATGGAACTTACACTCGCCTACTTGTGAGAGCTCAAAATCTCTTGCGGAAGCGTCATCCAACCAAAATACAAATATATGGGAAACTACCATCTGTATCATCTCTTATGAAAAGTAGAAGAGTCCAGTTTGCTGGACATTGTTGTAGAGCTGAAAACGAGGTAATTTCTGCTCTTCTCCTCTGGAAGCCATCTGCTAGCGATACCAGAGGGTGCACACTCTCCTACCCTGATGTAATCTCCAGGGATACAGGCATCCAGCAACAGGACCTCCGTAATGCTATGATGGACCATGAAGTCTGGCATAACATAGTAAAATCCATTGTCTCGACCACGGTCGAACAATGATGATGATGATTAGGACTGGGTCACCAGTGTAGTCACGTTCCCAAGGACAACCGGTCTTAATCTCCTCCGATAGAACTTCCTCTCCTTCCTCTCCTCTCCTATACTAAATAGGAAAGGAAGGGATGGTGTGTATGCTTGTTTGTGTGTATGTTCACATGTGTAACCCAGATAAACGAGACTGATTCCTTTGCTTAATAGAATCAGGAGTTTACTGCTTGCTTTGTTTGTTTGTTTAGTGTGGAAATATGCTTCACTTCAGCTTATTGATTCCACCGTGTGGCTTAAACAGTATGTACAAACTGGCATTCTTGTTAATGTGTGTGAGACGGCTTTGTGTCTAGTTAGGATCAATATATTTATATACTATTTTTCAATACTGGGACTGCTTGTGCAACACGCGGACTGTTGTTTTTTTATCATCTTTCATCTTAACTGTCTTTGATTATTTCTGTCCCCCCCCCCAACCACAAATCCACCACCGCTACCGCCGCCAGCACCACCACCACCACAACTCTTTTTTTTTTTCACTGGAGATATGAATGAGCTGGCTTTTGTGAATGTTTTAGTACAATATACATGACCACAAGCTTGCGTGTGCACACACGCACGCACACACACACACACGCACACTCATTCATACAGGCTTATACATCAACGCATATTTACACGAATGCATACACATACACTCATGTAAGCTTATTCTCAAATGCCTATTGACATGGTTGCTCACACACACACACACACACACACACACACACATACGTAAAGTTTTATTGCTACATGAACACACACACACTCACAAATTCACACATACACATCCATACATACTTATACATAAATGCATATCTACATGAATACACACACACATATGTGTATTCTTACACACATATATGCATATTTACATGAATACATACAAACACATTACAAAAACACACACATGTATTCATACATATTTCATTTGTTTGTTTTACATCTGTCTTTCCATGCTAGCATGAGTTAGACAGAATACATATTCTTGGGGGCATTGTTTTACTGCAGGTAGGATGCCTTTCCTGTCTCTAACCCTTACCTGTTTTCTTCCGAACCAGGAAGTTTTCATTCCATTTGTCTCCTAACACCAGAGCTCTTGGACAATTTGTTGACAAGGAAGTGTCAAAAAATATCACCATGTCTCTTAGCTTTCACGTGCAAATTATAAAATGTAAACATTGACACAGCACCCGCCCTCATTGCTGTCTCTCTCTCTCACACACACACACACTGTCTAGATTTCACATGCAAACTATAAAATGTAAACATTGACACGGGCCCCTCCCCACTCCATCACGCATAAGCATGCACACACACTCACACACACAAACACATACACACAAACACACAAAAGGATGAAAGGCAAAATCGACCTCGGCGGAATTTGAACTCAGAATGTAACAGCAGATGAAATACCTATTTCTTTATTACCCACAAGGGGCTAAACATAGCCGGGACAAACAAGGACAGACATAGGTATTAAGTCGATTACATCGACCCCAGTGCGTAACTGGTACTTAATTTATCGATCCTGCAAGGATGAAAGGCAAAGTCGACCTTGGCAGAATTTGAACTCACAACGTAACGGCAGACGAAATACCGCTAAGCATTTCAACCGGCATGCTAACATTTCAGCCGGCTTGCTGCCTTATTGGTACATAAATATTATTATGTTAAAAAACCAGTTTAGTAAAATACCTACTAGGACAGGAAATCCCCTACTTTGAGTTCTCTTCTCTTATGTACATCATTTTCAAATTAATTAATAATTGTGGCTAATTAGCAGAGTCATTAGAACAGTAGACAGAATATATTGTGGCACTTGTTCTAGTTCTCTGTGCTCATACCTCACAGAGATTGAATTTGCTTTCTATTTCTTTGAGATTGATAAAGTACCATTCAAATATTTGAGTTGTTTCTTCCCTTCTCATTATTTTGAATCAGCTACATTGAAAGGGCCAAGGAAAGAGCATTTACCTCTTGACCTTACTAATTCTTTTATGGTACAGTCATTCCATTGATTTGATAAGAAACAAAGGAAATTTTAATTAATTAAGATTCTGGTGTATCAGATTATTAACCTTTAGCATACTTAGGTGCATCATATTGCTAATTATATGCTATTCAGTTCATGCAACTGCTTTCTATTGACCAGTAACAATAAATTGTGCTTACTAATCATATGAAATATGGAGAATTCTAGAAAGTACTTCGTTTAACATCCACATTCGATGCTAGCATGGGTCGGACGATTTGACTGAGGACTGGCAAATCAGATGGCAGCACCAGGCTCCAATCTTGATCTGGCAGAGTTTCTACAGCTGGATACCCTTCCTAATGCCAACCACTCTGAGAGTGTAGTGGGTGCTTTTACGTGCCACCAGCAGGAGGGCCAGTCAGGCGGTACTGGCAATGGCCATGCTCAAATGGTGTTTTTTATGTGCCACCTGCACTGGCAATGACCTTGCTCGAATGTTTTTTCATGTGCTCATGATAAAAAAAAAAAGAAATTTGTCAGTTCCCAATTCTGTAGTGCTCATGCATGGAACTGAGTATGTGTGTGTGTACATGTATGTGTGTGCACGTGTGTGTACATGTATGTATGTGCTTTTTGTGTGTTGTCATGCATAGGTGAGTGTGTATGTGTATGTGTGTGCATGCGTGTGTGTGTGTATGCATGTGTGTGTGTGTGCATGTGTATTGAATTATTTACCTTGCACAATTTCTTTGTAAATGTATTTAACTCACTTTTGTTATCTTAATTAAGGTTGAGGAGATTTTTGTTTTTACCTGCTTAACCATTTGCCCTATCCAAAGCACTTTCAAATAACTTGTCCTAAATGTCTGTTTTCATTTGCAGACTTTTAATTTAGCCCTTGTTTCATATGTTCTGAGTAATATAAAGCTTCCTTTTCATAAATCCCAACTTACTCAAATGGTTGAAAAATATTGGGACCGTATATGATGATGCCAGGGGAAATACCTCCTGTGTATTACATATGATACACAGGATATAAGACAGGCAAATAGTTAATTCAAATAAAGTATTTAGTTAGTGTGGAGATGTACTTGCATAGCGAGTGACTTGATCTGAGATTGTGTGCTGGAATGAAAACAAATTGCAGCGGGGAAGGTGTTTATAAGCCATTTAAGAAACACAAAAACCGTTAGATTCACTTCAACATTTAAATTTAATTTGTCAAAATACTATCGTCACTTTGAGACCGCGACCTCGTGATGCAGCATGAAGTTTTGTCAGCAATATCCGAGTCTGTATTTGCTGTCCGGCAATGTTTATTCAGACGCATTTTGTGATGTCGGGCACGAAAATACATTAAGCTAAGCCTAAAAGCAATGAAGTCATAAAAGAATCATCCATAACTCGCAGTAAGCAACATTTATTAAAATAAAAGCATTCAGAACACAGAATAACATGTATCAAAAACAATTTGCAAACATATTTACGTTCTCATATAACAGTTAAGAATATCGCCATTATTGTATTACGCATGCATGGAAGTGTTTGTTCGACTAGGTGCTGCTGGCTTAATTATGCATGACTCAAGTTAGAGAAGTGGTGCGTATTATACACAAGGTTTAGGTTTTTCAGAGGTACAGCCCCCTAAAAATCCCCTGCGTATTATACTCAAGGGCGGACTATACTTGAGGATTTACGGTAGTACCTCTATTTGAAGAGGCCAGCCTTGTCACACTTTGTGTCACTTTGTATCTCCCTGAGAACTATGTTAAGGATTGTTGGGTCTTTGGAGTACTCAGCCACTTGCATGTTAATTTCACGAACAGGCTGTTCTGTTGATTAGATCAGCTGGAATACTTGTCACTATAACTGATGGAGCACTAGTTATTTTTTATCACTGATGTTTGGTTCCTAAAAAAAAACATAATGTTGAATGAATTGGTGATGTGGCATGTAAAAAAAGCACCCACTACACTCTTGGAGGGGTTATCATTAGGAAGGGCATCCAGCTGTAGAAATATTGCTAGATCAGATTTGAGCCTGCTGCAGCTGCAAGCTCTCCAGACCTCAGTCAAACCGTCCAACCCATGCCAGCATGGAAAACAGGTGTTAAACGATGACGATGATGATGGGCGAAAAATAGATTTTGTTCTAGACTTTAAGCTGCCCTGAGCGTTGTGGATGATTGTGCTTTTGTGGTCCGTGCAAAATCCTTGACTGATTGCCAGTCTGTGTATTCACGGATCAATTCCAATTTATATTAAGCATAATCTGGTTCACAGTTAAGCATGTGGTGTTATCCGGATCAGTGATGAATGAATTAGTGGTAAATGAAGATAGATGTATGATAATATTAGTTTCAAATTTTGGCACAATGCCAGCAATTTTAAGGGGAAGGGGATAGTCGATTGCATTGATCCCATAGCTCAACTGGTACGTATTCTATTGACCCCGAAAGGATGAAAGATAAATCTGACCTTCGCAGAATTTGATCTCAGAATGCAAAAACAGACAAAATGCTATTAAGCATTTTGCCTGGCGTGCAAATTATTCTGCCAGTTAACAGCCTTAAAGATGTACAGAGCTGGCCTAAAGTCACCCATCAGTAAAGCAAAACCTATTTAATCTCAAGATTAAACCAAAAAAAATATTTTATATGTGACTTTGTTAAAAAATAGACAAATGTGGCAAAAAAAAAAAAAGCGGTGATTTTAACTCATAGCATCCAATTATTAAATTGGATGCTATTTATTCATAATTGGAATGAATAAATGAAATTGAATATTAAGCATTTATGGAATTTTGACTTACTGTCAAGTGATTTTTGGCCAACACTGTATAATAATAATAACTCTTTACTCTTTTACTCTTTTACTTGTTTCAGTCATTTGACTGCAGCCATGCTGGAGCATAGCCTTTAGTTGAGCAAATCGACCCCAGGACTTATTCTTTGTAAATCTGGTACTTATTCTATTGGTCTCTTTTGCCGAACCGCTAAATTACGGGGATGTAAACACACCAGCATCAGTTGTCAAGCGATGTTGGGGGGACAAACATAGACACAAATATATACACACACATATATATATATACATATATAAATACTTTTTGTACATGGAAGTACATGGAAATTGACTAAAACCCATGTAGGCTGTGTCCTTGCAAAATTACAGGCTGAAAACTGAAACCAGTAAAATAAAAAAAAACAAAAAACCAGTAACAACAACAAAAGGATAAAGCATGATTTGTGAGACTTATTTGAGTAAGCTAAATATTTGAATGTGATAAGTTGTAAAAATATATTCTTTATTTGTATTATGAAATTATGATTTAGTTTTCTTTTTGTTAAGAAGTATTTAATTTTTGATTTCATTGAGAAAGAATCTGATTTATTTTCCTTCTAATATTTTACATACAAGCAAAAATTTGGAAGATTTTTCTGCTTCAAAGCAAACATACCTCCTGTTCTCCCCATACCCATATTTCACCCTTACAGATACCACTGCTGCCATCTAGTGGGTGGCACCGTCTGTCGAAAGGAAATTCCTTGAATTTCTTTTTCGAAAGAGCTGCACATCTATTCTGTTAACCAGGAAGTCTTTTTCAAATTCTTCAAAGTAATTGGAAGATTCCCCCCCCCCTCTCTCTCTCTCTCCTCTCTCTCTCTCCCACATCTCTCTTCCTACATGTGTGTCTCTCTATTTTTGTCTGTCTCTTTCTGTCAATGCATGATGTATTTCTTTTTACCCCTGATATCATTTTCCAATTGATCGCTTCGCTTAGATATTGGTGGATTTTAACACCTTTCCATTTGGTATTTGCTTTACTTTATTTCCATTGTGACATCTAAATTTTTTTCCCAAACGATTTATATTTCTTTTACTTCAACTTTTCTCATTTTTTAAAAAAACAATTTCTATATGGAGTTTTAAAGTCACTTGTGTAGACGTTTTTACTCTCAGCATTCTTCTTATAGATTGTGGTGTGCTTTCACATCAGTTTGTTTTTGTCACTGATATACAAAGTTTTTAGATTACATTTTTTTTTCATTGGAAGTAGTAAATTATCTAAATGAGGGGTAGACTGCAATCAACCCTTCATGCTATTGAGTACCAGGTGGTGCTATTGAGTTAGACATGGCCTGGGCCAATAATGGCCGAAACCTATCAAAGTATCAAAGTATATATATATATATATATATATATAATATATATATATATATATATATATATATAATATATATATATATATATATAATATATATATATATACACACATATATATATATACATATATATATATATATAATATATATATATATATATATATATATTATATATATATATATATATATATATATATAATATATATATATATATATATACATATATATATAAAGTTAATCCAAACATGAAAACACCAAGAGAAAACACAACAACGCAAGGACGTGGAACAAATATAGTATTATTGGATGCTCAGGAAGGAAGGGTATATAAATATATATATATATATAATATATATATATATATGTATATATATCTTAAAATTTAGTTAGGTGTTAAATAAACACCTAAGGGATATTAAATATCCAAACAATTAGAAAATTACTATTTTTAAATCTCAGAATGAGAGTTATTCAGCAACGGTACTTTGGAGTAAAGATTTTTGCCAACATAACATGGCAGTCCTGGTTTAGGATGAATAATGCTATAATTACAGCATCATTCGTCCTAAACCAGGACTGCCATGTTATGTTGGCAAAAATCTTTAATCCAAAGAATTTGCTGAATGTTTTTACCTATATAGATAACAATGTTATGAACTATCCCTCTTAACAGATAGGTAAATAAATAAATAAAATAAACATACAGTTTATCAACATGTAAATATAAATTAGAAACGGAAGCCAAAATGACAAATTGAACAATTAAATAATTTAATCATTAAATGATAAATTCAATTCAATTTTATTATCTGTATAAGATATTTTGGTTTCCATTTCTAATTTATATATATATATATATATATATATATATATATATGTATGTATATCATCATCATCATCATTTAACGTCCGTTTTCCATGCTACCATGGGTTGGATGGTTCGACCGGGGTCTGGTAAGCCATGGAGGCTGCACCAGGCTCCAGTCTGATTTGGCAGTGTTTCTACAGCTGGATGCCCTTCCTAACACCAACCACTCCGTGTGTGTAGTGGGCTTTTTTTACGTGCCACCGGCACAGGTGCCAGAGCAGGCTGGCAAACGGCCACAATCGGTTGGTGCTTTTACGTGTCACCGACACGGACACCAGTCAGGCGGCGCTGGCATCTGCCACGTTCGGATGGTGCTTTATACGTGTCACCAGCTTGGTGTCTATATCACTGTATTGACCAGACTATCAGATGTTGTTATACTGACCACAGTGCACTTCCTCATGTTGTATCTTTCAAATGATGCCACCTCACTGGCATGTGGTGTGTGTGTATTGCATTGGCTTTTGCCTTCTTGATTTGACTGTTGATGTTGGATACCCTTCCTAATGTCAACCACTTAACAGAGTGTACATGCGTGTTTTTTTTTAACAAGGCACTAGCACCAGTGAAATCGCCAAGTACCTGCAAGATATGACCCCTCTATGAAGAAGGTATAGACTGGAGAAAGTATTTTTGATAGAAGGAGAAGAATGAGTATCATGCTTAAGAGGTAAATAAATGAGAGAAAGAAAGAAAGGTTTAGGTATTATGTGAATGTTAGACACAGATATACTCTTTACTCTCTCTTTTTACTCTTTTACTTGTTTCAGTCATTTGACTGCGGCCATGCTGGAGCACCACCTTTAATCGAACTACTCGACCCCGGGACTTATTCTTTGTAAGCCCAGTACATATTCTATTGTTCTCTTTTGCCGAACCGCTAAGTTACGGGGACATAAACACACCAGCATCAGTTGTCAAGCAATGCTAGGGAGACAAACACAGACACACAAACACACACGCACATATATATATACACATATATACGATGGGCTTCTTTCAGTTTCCGTCTACCAAATCCACTCACAAGGCTTTGGTCGGCCCGAGGCTATAGTAGAAGACACTTGTCCAAGGTGCCATGCAGTGGGACTGAACCCGGAACCATGTGGTTGGTAAGCAAGCTACTTACCACATAGCTACTCCTGTGCCTATGATATATGATATTGGAATAAATATTGTGATGCTAAACTGTTATGATCAAGAATCTTTGCTTGGACAGCAGCTGATTACCTAAACCAATGATTTTTACAAATTTATATGATAGGGAGGTTTGAGGGGAAATAGATGGATAACCAAGGAACTGAACCAGCCACTGCTTCATTGATGGCTTCATTTTTAGTATAACCTAATAGAAGCTCCAAGGCAGATACTCAGTACTATGTGTTTTGGATTTTATGATGGCTGTTGGTCAATAGATATTAGATATTCTGAGAATGTTGCCTGCAACGATAAAATGAAGCAGGATAAATGAATTGTACAATTAACACTAATTAACAATTACGTATGCTTGTATTCATTTATAACTCATTCCAGCAGACTTAGGGATGAATTATGTTAGATTCCGTCTAATGGGAACACTTGTTCTTTAAAGACAGAAGCCAATGGTGAAAAGCATATTTATATCCAAGGCTGCCTGAATGTGTTAAGAGTAAATAAACACGTCTTTGTTTTAATTCTCATTGCTTTGCATGCTTGTAATAGTTCAATACTAATTACCCGAGTGTTAAATATTTGCATTATAAATCTCTCTGGATTATGGTGAGACATTTAATGCTATCCATTTCATGCTACTCATAAATGGATAATTTCTGCAAATTTAACTATTTACATGTTATGGTTTTAGAGTTAGATGCTATTTTCAGTGATGCCTATTTAATCTAAATCTATATTTGTAAAATGTATTCCAGTAGACAAAAGAAATTAAAATGTGTATGAAGAATTAATTACTTTCTGTCTTGTTCTATAATTTCTAGGCTTGTGGTGATAGATGGCCAAATTTTAATTCCATGTGATCTGCACTGTGTCTTACATTTTCGCAAACCAGATTTAACCTTGTGCCTGTCCAAAGCATCTTTGTAAGCTTGTCCTAAGCATCTATGCTTGTTTACAGACTTTTAGGTTGCCTTTGCTTCATATGTTCTGAGTAGCATAAAGCTTTCCTTTCATAAGTCCCAAATTATTCTGGTGGCTGAAAAAAACTGGATGCTAATGAGATACGAGGTGGTATCAAAAAGTTCTCAGACTAGTTCTGTTGTATGCCAACAGATGGCAGTACATGATTGCATGTGGAATGAAAGCTAGCAGTGACCTTCATGAGGTGGTGTCCTGAGTGACATCGCTCTGTTTACCTTGAAAGTTGTGTAATTTGTGTTTTTGCGATCTCGTGTATGCTGTAGTTTGTGATTTTGTAATTGAGGAAGTTGAGACAAAGCCAATGAGAAATTTTGTGTTAAACTCAGGAAGTCTGCTACAGCAACATTGAGCATGCTTTGGCAAGCTTATGGTGATGAGGCAATGGGTTGTATCTTTATCTCCATGGCCGAAGAAGACATGACAGAACCGCAGCTCAATCAAGAGCATGCTTATTGTTTTTTTTCATTATCCGGCACCTGTGCTGGTGGCACGTGTAAAAGATTCGAGCGAGGTTGCTGCCAGTACTGCCTGACTGGCCCCGTGCCAGTGGCACGTAAAAGCACCCACTACACTCTCGGAGTGGTTGGCATTAGGAAGGGCATCCAGCTGTAGAAACTCTGCCAGATCAAGATTGAAGCCTGGTTCAGCCATCTGGTACGCCAGCCCTCAGTCATTCGTCCAACCCATGCTAGCATGGAAAGCGGACGTTAAACGATGATGATCCCTGGTAATGTGCATTGAGAATTCATCCCCCAGGGCCAGACCATCAACCGAGAGTTCTTCTGCGATGTTTTGAAGTGTTTGAGGGAGGACATTGAGCAAAAGCAACCAGATCCGTAGAAGGCAAGGAACTGGATTCTTCATGCTGACAATGCACCATGTCACCGAGCTCTCCTCACCTGTGAGTTTCTCGCTAAACCTCACAGGTAAATCTCTCCTGTATCACTTCTGTACTCCCACTGTTCGTCAGATTTAGAACCTGAGGACTCCCAACAATTTTTGATTTGAGCAGGTTCAAATCCAAAGGGAAGCCAATGGACGTGACATCCAAAGATTCTTTGAGACTAGTGAAATCAGTTTTGTTTATCTTATTCTATTAGTGTCTTTTGTTGAAACTGTAAGTTATGAGATCATAAACAAACCAACACTGGTTGTCAAATAATAAGGGATCATTGCTAATCCCTCGCCATATCACGGTTCACCTATCATGGTTCACCTATAGCGGTTTATTATTTAAGCTTACATCAATTCCTCCATGGTGTTGTTTTGCAGTTATAATAAGGTAAATATATACTAATTATAAAAATAATTAAAAAAATATACAGTACAGTACTGCTTCTACTTCGTGGGGGGTTTTAGAACATAAAACTCACAATAGTCAAGGATTACTGTACACAGGCATATATGTATGCATGCATGCATGCATGCATGCATGTATGTATGTATGTATGTATGTATGTATGTATGTATGTATGTATGTATGTATGTATGTATGTATGCATGCATGCATGTATATATATGTATAAATATATATATGTATTCTCTAGGTTTCAACACAGTTTCCATCTATAAATTCACCCATAAGGCGTTGGTTGGCCCAGAGCTATAATAAAAGACCCTTACCCAAGGTGCCATGCAGTGGGATTGAACCCTATACCTTGGGGTTGCAAAATAATATTCTTAACCACATAACCATGAAGATCTATAAGCTGACATTTGTAAGTAATTATTTGTTGGGGGTGGGGGTAATGTATTGTGGGGGGAAAAAGATTATGTGAATGCCTTTAGGTAAGATTTGGAAACCATGATGTCTATAGTCCTCTCATTTCTAACTGTTTGGCTAAGTAACAAATCATTAGAAAAGAAAGTTATTTATCTGAATGATTAATATATATATATATTAGGCTTGTGTTTAATTAGATTTGTAGCTTTGCCAAGTATTATCAGAAGATTTAGAGATAGCTCCTGAGACATTTCTGTAGAACCGGGTTGTCGTATTTTGATGTAAAAGAGTATAGTAATTAGCTAGAAGCATTGCTATATGTAAATGAATATAAATATTTTTCAGATGATGTTTAAGTAATGCAGGCAAAGTGTCGTTTAAAATATGTAAGGTGAGGCCAATAAATAAAGACAGACAAGATATTGTGTCACCCTAGATAAGGGTGACACAATCTTGGTTATATTTTGCTAAAGCTTTGAACTCATGAATTATTTTTATTTTATATTTGATAAAGGGAAGCTTTCCCGAAATATAATTGAAGCATTAAACAACCTGTGTAGCACGATACAATATCTTATCGTTGTCTTTATTCATTGGCATCACTTTACATGTTTTGCTTAACTTTGAACTCTCTTTCATATTTCTATTTTATATTTCCCACTGGAGTAGCCATGCTTCTCTTCTGTAGCATGACGCCTATTCTCTCTCCCTCTACTATTCTTTAACCGCTCAGCTGGCACAAAGCAACTTCTGTCATCCTTCTTTGTTGAGGGGGCCTTTGTCTTGCATGTTATCTGATCTCCTTGGTGATGCTGGTGCCACATAAAATACACCAGTGTGATCTTGAAGCTATGAAATAATGCAGGATTAATTCAAAATAATGTGATTAATTAAAATAAGAATTGACTGAATAATCTGAATGCCGAAGTGTTAAAAAGGGGAGTAAAATTGAAATGCACGTCTCAAAATATAAGACTGGTTTGCCATGACTGGAACACTTTCGAACACTGACCTTCTCCCTCGTAACTGACCCGGAACTAAATGACAACGTCAATGACGACAACAATAACTGTGGAAATAGCAAGATGTGGTAAAATACATTCAATAATATACATTCTGAATATAATATATTTATTATGTTGCAGTCACCTGTTCAATAGTTTATATCGTAATAAATATTAACGTCTTTAATAGCGCATTTCGGATGCAGTCACCCTGTATTGAAGACTACATTTTTATCAGTTTTACTGTTAACACCTTATTTCAGATCAGACCTCTCGTCAAGCAGGTACAACAGAAGAATAATTAATTGTTTCATTCAGTTATATTAATCTATATATTGATTGTAAACCATTAGGTGCAAGTTGTTAAAAATAAATTAGGCAAATTAATTCAATTCAATGCATCATAGTCTGTCTGTCTGTCTCTTTTTTTTTTTTTTCGCTTTTTATATTTAAAAAAAAATTTCTGATTAATGATAAAAAATAAAAGGAATTAACGAGGAAACCTCTTCATGGTTATTTGCTGTATCAGAAACAGCGACTAAATCTCCCTAAAAAAAATGAAGGATACTAGATGGTCAAGTATGTGTCAAATACACACAAACACACACACACACACACACACACAGAGACATACACACACATACACATATACGACAGGCTTCTTTCTGTTTCTGTCTATTAGTTCTACTCACAAGGATTTGGTTAGCCCAAGGCTATAGTACACGACACTTGCCCAATGTACCACACAGTGGGACTGAACCCAGAACCATGTGGTTGGGAAGCAAGCTTCTTACCACACAGCCACGCCTGTACACTCTACTTTATAATAAAGCTTTGACACTTAGCACTCATGTGACAAACAAACAAAGATGAGCGACTACATGAGCTTACGTGCACAGGGTAAATATTTTCGAAAACTGTAATTATGAAAATGTGCATATGGTAGTTGT
The DNA here is from genome assembly GCF_006345805.1 of Octopus sinensis. Classification (NCBI taxonomy): domain Eukaryota; kingdom Metazoa; phylum Mollusca; class Cephalopoda; order Octopoda; family Octopodidae; genus Octopus; species Octopus sinensis. The sequence continues at coordinate 75,230,909 of NC_043006.1, forward strand.
GTGAAGCTTACTGCACTGAACCACTGGCTGTACATGTGGTGGTTAATGTGTTAAATTGTAAAAAAAAAACAAAAAAAAAAACAGTAGGCGTAGGAGTGGTAAGTAGCTTGCTTACGAACCACATGGTTCCGGGTTCAGTCCCACTGCGTGATACCTTGGGCAAGTGTCTTCTACTATAGCCTCGGGCCGACCGAAGTCTTGTGAGTGGATTTGGTAGACAGAAAACTGAAAGAAGCCCGTCGTATATATGTATATTATATATATGAGTGTGTGTCTGTGTTTGTCCCCCCAACATCGCTTGACAACCAATGCTGGTGTGTTTACGTCCCCCGTAACTTAGCGGTTCAGCAAAAGGGACCGATAGAATAAGTACTAGGCTTACAAAGAATAAGTCCCAGGGTCGATTTGCTCGACTAAAAAGGTGGTGCTCCAGCATGGCCACAGTCAAATGACTGAAACAAGTAAAAGAGTAAAGAGTAAGAGTACTACTGATGTATCTTACCCATGGAAAACCACAACATTCCTGACTAAGGTATGGAGGTCCATGTTCATTGATGCCTCTAGGCTTGGCACTTGAAGGGTGAGAGAATTGGCTTATTCAGGTAGTATTCAATAGTAGGAACACCTTTCCTGCCTTTGTTTCCCAAGCAAAGTAATTTTATTCCACAGTGTAATTAAATTGTGTCTACTAAAGTGTGCTCACAGGTTCACAGGTTCAACGGGTTAATTCATTGTGTTTACTCAAATCCCTCATGGTTTAGATTTGAACTTTTGCAATGATCACCTTTGTCATTTGTCCATCTGGAAGTGATAAATAAATATCAAAAGGCTGATTCAGTCAATCATTTAGAATTAATTGGCTTCGGCTCTGATATAAATCAGTTGTAACCAAACGTTTTTTGCTCTTTTAGCTTGTGTACTTTAACCCTTTCATTAGAATATTTCTGTTGTAATGCATTGATTATGTTTCAATTAATTTTCAAAATAACGAAGAATTTAACGATATAATTTTTTAACCCTTTCATTAGCATATTTCTGTTGTAATGCATTGACTATGTTTCAATTAATTTTCAAAATAACGAGGAGTTTAGCGATATAATTTTGTCATCATTAATCTGGTATTTGCGACATTTTGTCTGCCTTGTTCCAAGTTCAAATTGTGCTGAGGTCAACTTTGCCTGTCATCCTTTTGGGATCGATAAATTAAGTACCAGTGAAATACTGGGGTCAATGTAATCAACTTATCCTTTCCCCCGAAATTTCAGGAATTGTGCCTTTAGCAGAAAGGGTTATTAATCTGGTGTTTGGAACATAAATTAACATGAAATTTTGATGGGAGATTATAATTTAGAACATGTTAAAAGAGGAAGTTTGTATCAGAGAACCAGGGTTAATCTCAGTTCGGCTGGTAATATTTTGGTTTCTGTGCATTCTGAGTTCAACTCCTACTCCGTCACCAGAAAGATGGTGACTGTGCTGTCAGGAGTATTGACTAACGGACATTGTCAGCAATTTGAAAAATCAATGACACTGTAGTTTCCTTGGTTTCACTTAAAAGATCAAATATATTGATATATAACAATATTTACATACATCTGAGCCTAGGGTGTTGCATTGTGGATATATAATTAAATCATTTGTTTAATCTAATTAATTATGTACGCAGCACATAACTTAGGAGAGACATACAGTATGTTCTAGGCATCTAAATGTGGTTAGATCATCTTCGCTTAAGTCTAATGCAGCTGATTTTTCCTGAGAGAGAGAGAGAGAGAGAGAGGGAGAGAGAGGGAGACAGATGCATTGTTTATCAATCACTATAGGGAAGGAAGTTATGGAATGTCTTTCGATTGCTAATTTCTTGTCTATGGCTGCAGGTCCTATAAATGATTGCAGTGTCAGTCAAACTGATTGGTTTCCCAGACCAAGACTGAAGACTGATTGTTCAGTGGAGTCATCATCATCATCATCGTCATCATCGTCATCATATGTCTATTTTCCTGCTAGCATGGGTTGGACGGTTCGACCGGGGTCTGGGAAGCCAGGAGGCTGCACCAGGCTCCAGTCTGATCTGGCAGTGTTTCTACAGCTGGATGCCCTTCCTAATGTCAACCACTCCGTGAGTGTAGTAAGCCACTCTGTGAGTATAGTCAACCACTCCATGAGTGTTGTCAACCACTCCATGGGGAGAGCGAAGTGGGGAAAGAAATCCAAAGTATTTTCTTAATATTTTGCGTTTCATTCCCTACTACCGTCCTGCTTTCCAATGCTGGTGGTATTTCTGCTTAAACATATTTTGGAGAACTCAGACCACCAAGAAGCAGCTGTATGGAGATCTCCTGCCTATTTCCACCATTATAAGGGAAAGGTGCTTGCACATTGCGGGACATTGCGGGGTGAGCTAAACAAGAGCTGGCAAGTGATCTACTGCCATGGATGCAAAAGCATGGCCGTACTCGAGCTGGTCATTGGAACATGACCGAGGTTACCGAGGTCTTTTCCGTAAGCTTTTCTTTCCATGGATAAACCTTATCTGCTTCCCCCTTTACACTTTACATCATAACATTTCTGTGATACATGATCCCTATTGATCGTTTTTTCTTTTCTTTTTTTCTTTTGTCCTTTTTTTCCCTTTCTACAATCCCTTTTGATCAAAAACCTACCCCACTCCTTTTTTTTTCTCCCCTAAAAGAAAAGCTCTACTTTGTAATTTGTCCCATCTGTGTCCAGCCCCATGTGGCTCATAAAGAAACATATATAGATCAACTCACCACAAGATGCCACCCTGAAAATCTCCTTCAACTGATGCAGGAGCAAGATGGATGACATATGTGGGTTAAAAATGTCTGAGCAAGCTTGACCAGATGATGGTTAAAGGGGATGGAAAGGTAAAAATCGAAGTCATAGCAATGGTGGCCAAAAAGAACACCACAAGGCTTTTTGTTCAATGCCCTTATGACTCACCCAATTAGCTAAAGTTATGTTGGACATAAGAAGCGTAGGATGTGGCGTGCAAGTGAGACGTTTGTTAAAAAGCTTCCTTCCCAAACAATAGTTTCTGGGTTCAGTCCCACTGTGTGGCATCTTGGGCAAGTGTCTTCTACTATAGCCTTGGGCTGACCAAAGCCTTGTGAATGGATTCGGTAGACGGAAACTGAAAGAAACCCGTCGTATATATATGTGTGTGTGTGTGTGTGTGTCTGTGTGTGTGTGTGTCTGTATTCGTGTCTGTGTTTGCCCCTCAAAATCACTTGACAACTGGTGCTGGTGTGTTTACATCCCTGTAACTTAGCGGTTTGGCAAAAGAGACCAAGAGAATAAGTACTAGGCTTAAAAAGAATAAGTTCTAGGGTCGATTTGTTCAACTAAAGGCAGTGCTC
>NC_043006.1:75236788-75286788 GCF_006345805.1 Octopus sinensis
CTGCCCTCTGAATGGGATGCCAGTCCATCCAAGTATTGAACCCTTCACTCAACTGTCACTAGTACTCATTTTTAGTCAAGCAGAAAGAAACAACATGAAATTGCCGTACGTTGTTTACGGACACAGCATACTGCCTTCTCCTGGTATTGAACCCAATGGCCTTCTGGTAGTAGGTCCAATTCACTTTGCCATGTCTCCTCATACACACATGCACTCACTCACACATACACATATACATACTTGTGAATGCATGTGTATGTGTGTGTATGTGTGTATGTGTGTGTGTGTGTATGTGTGTGGATGTGTGAGAGAGAGAGGGAGAGAGAGAGAGAGAGAGAGAGAGAGAGAGTATTTGCGTTATATTGGTTTCAGATTTTGGCACAGGGCCAGGAAGTTCGGGGCAGTGGGGTTAATTCAAGTATATCAACCCCAGTGCTTGACTGGTACTTAGTTTATCGACCCCGAAAAGATGAAAGGCAAAGTGGACCTGGGTAGAATTTGAACTCTGAACATAAAAATGGATGGAATGCCATGAAGCATTTTGTCCAGCATGCCCTGTGTGTGCGTGCGTGTGTGTGTGTGTGTGTGTGTGTGTGCGTGTTATATTAAAACAATACATACTGAGTAAAAGGTAATACCCACCCCCACTCCTATATCAAAAGACACCCCTTCAAAAAAAGAAAAACAAACCCCTGAAAATACTTCAAGCCAACTGATTGTGGATCAATACCTACAGCTGGCAGACACACTGTAGTCATGCAAAAAAAAAAATATATATAATAAAAATAAAAATAAAACATACTAAAATAATGATTTAGTATCACTATTAACCCCTTTCCCCTACAGTTGTTGTTCTGCTCCTGTATACTCTTCCTTCTACTCCTATAGAAACACCACTGTAGAGGGAATTAGAAAGTAAGGGAGGAAAGAAAGAAGGAAAGCTGGGAAGGTGAAGAAAGGAGTCGAAGGTGGTAGGTGTGTGTGTGTATGGTGGTGGAGGGTAGGGTCAAGGGGCAGGTTTAGTGAAAAACGGAAGGCAGTTGCTGACATGCAAAGAAGAATGCAGTCGGTCACAAAGGTGTGTGAAAAACACCATTTATACCCTCTCCCCCCACACACATACGCATGCACATACACGCATGTGCGAACATGCACACACATGTGCATGTGTGCACACACCTGAGAAACTTCTCACCATCCTCAAAATCAAAGTTTTTGCTAACATGACACACCTTATCCTAGCTACACGCACACAGGTTGTTGATGATGGTGGTTTCATGTATCTATCTATCTATCTATCTATCTATCTATCTATCTATCTATCTATCTATCTATCTACTTGTCTATCTACCTGTCTATCTATCTATCTGTCTGTCTATCTATCTATCTATCTATCTATCTATCTATCTATCTATCTATCTATCTATCTACATGTCTCTCTATCTATCTATCTATCTATCTATCTATCTATCTATCTATCTATCTATCTATCTATCTATCTATCTACATGTCTCTCTATCTATCTATCTATCTATCTATCTATCTATCTATCTATCTATCTATCTATCTATCTATCTATCTATCTATCTAACGGGAAGGAAGAGCTATTTTCATCATCCTTGTGGCTATGGCGAAAGAATGTATCTGGTGGACGCGTCTGAAAGGATTGGAGACAAACACTTTCCTCTCTGGTCAATCTCTCATCAACTTCTTCAAGTACCACTTGAAAAGGAAAGTGAGAGTAGAGAGGCAAGTTTTGTCTAGCGAATGTTTTAAAAAAGATGGGTGAATGTAGCAAGAATGGCACGTATGAATGACGAAGCCACCTGAGCATAGTCCTATGAACCCAGAAATCGAAAACAGAGAGTTGCTTATTTGCAAAAAAAAAAAAAAAAAAAAAGAAATATAAAATGTGACTTCATTGACCGAGGTTACCGTGGTCTTTTCCGCAGGCTTTTCTTTCCACGGGTAAACCTCACCTGTCCTCCCCTTTACACTTCATATTGACATTTCTGTGATAACGATCCCTATTGATCATTTTTTTTTTCCTCTCCCCCCCTTTTTTTTTATTTTATTTTTTTTTAAACCCCCCCTTATTTTTGTCCTCTTTCTCTCCTTTTACGATCCCTTTTGATCGAACCTCCCCCTTCCTTTTTTTTTTTTTTTTTTTTTTTAATACCTTCAAAAGAAAAGCTCTACCTTGTAATTTGTTCTATCTGTGGTGCAGCCCTGTGTGGCTAATAAAGAAACATACTACATGTCTCTCTATCTATCTATCTCTATCTATCTATCTATCTATCTATCTATCTATCTATCTATCTATCTATCTATCTACATGTCTCTATCTATCTATCTATCTATCTATCTATCTATCTATCTATCTATCTATCTATCTATCTACATGTCTCTCTATCTATCTATCTATCTATCTATCTATCTATCTATCTATCTACATGTCTCTCTATCTATCTATCTATCTATCTATCTATCTATCTATCTATCTATCTATCTATCTACATGTCTCTCTATCTATCTATCTATCTATCTATCTATCTATCTATCTATCTACATGTCTATCTACCTGTCTATCTATCTGTCTGTCTGTCTGTCTGTCAATCTATCTATCTATCCACTTATCTAATTATGTATTTATGTATGAATTTAATCTGTCTTTCTATCTGTCCTGTCTGTCTGTCTGTCTCTCTCTATGTGTGTGTGTGTGTATACTGAGAGAGAGAGTGAGAGTGAGAGAGAGAGAGTGAGAGGGAGACTGAGAGAGTGAGAAAGAGAGTGAGAGATGGAGTGAGTGTGTGCTTGTGTGTGTATATATATATTGTGTGTATGTGTATACATATGTATGTATGCATATACATGTATACATAGGCATTATATATACCTATATATATATATATATATATATATATATAAGAGAGAGAGAGAGAGAGAGAGGGAGAGATAACCTCACTCTGTTTCCAGACTTCATTCGACTCACCCTCTCACCACCACTGTCCCCTCTCCAATACTGTTCCTCCCCTTTTTGCTCTTTTTTTATTAACTTCCAAAACAACCTGTATGCCGACGCCTTCCTCTCCACTCCTACCTTCACATCATCCCCTACTCCTCCCCTTCCTCATCTTTCCCTCACCCTTCACTTTCTTCACCTATTTATTGATTTTGGTGATAATTGCTACATACTCAGCTTTCATCTGTTAACCTCCCCACCAATACCACCACCATCACCATGCTCACCTGGTCTTACCTGTCTGCTGCCTCAACCTTATTGAGAACGTCTCACCTTACCGCACCCTCACTATCATACCATCATCTTAGTATAACACTACCTTCCCATACGTAATACCAGTTCACCATACCATGAAAATGAAAAAAAAAAAGACGAAAATAAGCAGGATCCTTTATGTGGCTATTCAATTTGCTAGAAATAGCAGTCAGTTTTCATGACTCACACTTCATTGTATTAAATAAGAATACAGAGCACTCTTTAGGTGTAGGTATGGCTGTGTGGGAAGGAATTTACTTCCTCTCCACATGGCACCTTGGGCATCTTCTGTCATATCCTCAGGCCAACCAAAGCCTTGTGAGTGGATTTGGTAGATGGAAACCTAAAGAAGTCTTCCACCAGTATGTGACAACCAGTGTTAGTTTGTTTACATCCCCATAACTTAGCAGTTCAACAAGAGACTGATAGAATAAGAACCAGGATTTAAAAAAAGTATTGTGTTAGCTAAACCCTTCATAACAGAACTCCAGCAAGGATGCTGTCCAATGACTGAAACGAGTAAAAAATAAAAGATATATTTATATTAATATTTGTTTGTATGACAGGTTATACTGTATATAAAAACAATTTAATGTTCTTTTCTACACTAGACATAAGGCCCAAAATTTTTAGCGAGGTGGAGGGGGCGGCGGACAGTCGTACACATCAGTACACAACTGGTACTTAATTTGTCAATCCCGAAAGGATGAAAGGCAAAATCGACCTCAGCAGAATTTGAACTCAGAATGTAGACAGACAAAATACAGGTAGGCATTTTGCCCAGCGTGCTAACATTTCTGCCAGCTTGCCGCCTTTGTGCTGGAGGAAATATTCTTTTCTACTCTAAGCATAAGGCCTGAAATTTTTGGGGAGGGACACTGGTCAATTAGATTGACCCAAGTATGCAACTGGTATTTAATTCATCAACCCCCAAAAAGAATAAAAGGCAAAGTTGACCTCAGCGGAATTTGAACTCAGAACGTAACGGCAGACAAAATACCACTAAGCATTTCACCCGGCATGCTAACGTTTCTGCCAGCTCACCACCCTATAACAACCATTTAATATTAAACTGAAAAATTACTCAGTTTAATATATACTTAATTGAGTATATATATTCATTATGCTTTTGCTGGAGGTTTGATAACTGTGACTTTGAAATTTTTGGCTTGCTACCATTTGTTGGAGATGAACAAATGCTAGCAGGCCAAAACTTCAAAGTCACTATCACTCCTCTTCATGTAGAAGTGGTGCAGGTGTGACTACATGGTGGGGGGCTTGCTTCTTAAGTCTTCTACTAGAACTTTGGGCTATAGGAAAAAGTGGTTTCGGTAGACAGAAACTGAGAGGAGTCCATCGTTTGTTTGTGTTTGTGTGTGTGTTTGTGTGTGTGTGTGTGTGTGTATTTGTGTGTGTGTGTGTGTGTGTGTGCAAGCTATTTATTACACTGACACTCTTGCGCCTATGTATATATATGTACCGAATATGTATTGCATATATATATCTGAAAATATAATATGTGACAATTATTCAGTGACCATGATAAAACTCCGAGTTTCGGATGTCAGGGCAGAAACCCACACTGCCATCTCTTCAGTGGCCAGATAACTGAAGAGATGGTGGCATTTTAATATAGCTACTGAATAATTGTCACATATATCTACAGATAAATTCCTCTATTTATATAATATCGAGGTCTCTTTCATTCTTTTGTTGCCATTTCTATCAATATATATATATATATATATATATATATGTATGTGTGTGTGTGTGTGTGTGTGTGTGTGTGTGTGTGTGTGTGTGTGTGTGTACAGAAAAATCTCTGGACAGTAAATTACTGTATCATTTATACAACAAGAAATATGTCTATCATATTTTAAGCCTCATAACACCTACCATAAAGCTGGCTCACTCTCATCTATACTCCCACTCACCTGAGGGGGCGTTTTAATTTCGTGAGTTACCTGGCGACTTCACTGGTGCTGGTGCCATTCTAAAAGCTCCTCATACATTCTGTAAAGTGTTTGGTGTCAAGTAAGACATCCTGTCATATAAACTACATCAAAGTAGATGTTGGAGCTCCTCTACCCAGTTGTCTGTCAAGTTAGATCCTATCAAAACATCCACTGTATCCTGGCATGGACAGTGGATCTTAAATGATGATGATGATGATGATGATGATGATGATGATGATGATGATGATGATGATGATGATGATGGTGATGGTGATGGTGATGGTGATAATGATGATGATGACCTTCAAAACTATCATAAGCAAGGTAAAAGAAATCCTCAGACTGGAGACCCGGTGTCAATATTTGCAACAAGACACCCCAGCGCCAGGTGGTGGTTGTAAAACCAAACATGATGGATTAAGCCTAGCACCGATGAACAGGAACGATCTCTCTGACCAGGCTTTGACACAGTTTCCACCCAAATTTAACTTCCATGACTGTGTTAAACCACATTAGCTCAAGGTGCTGTGCAGTGGTATTGAACCTGGAAACTTGTAGTTTTGGAGCAAACTTCATAAAATTTCAGTTATGCTTACACCACTAGTTTTACTGTGTAGGTGCTAGTTACAGTGGTGAGATATGCCAACCAGAAGGTTCCTATTTACAGTGAGGTCAGCTAATAGGATCCTTGCTCGTTAAGTATGCTATTCACCAACACAGGCAATACTGATGATAGAATATAAGTCACTGACCTTTTGGCTATTTATTTGGCATCTTTTGGCCATTATTTTGGTCAGTTGCCACTTGCATATCTTCAAAGAACACTTCAGTGTATCTGAGATGAAGTATCATTGAGGCAAAGTATAATTATGGTGATTATAAAAGCTCATCTTTTCTGTTATTGTAATTCTTTAGAAATATGTAATTGCGAACTAATTTGGAGGTGATCAGTGATTTTGACTAATCAAAATGTTGTATAAATGAATAGAAGCCATTATAATAATGACTGAGAAGATGGAATTTATGGATTAATAATCTCTTGTTATTTCACTGTATACTATCTTGGAGAAAAATTATTCCTTGCTATTTCTTGATTTCATCTTTGTTAATCATCTGCTGTCAATGCTTACTAGGCAATCTCCATGCAGAGTCACTCGACCTGCTAACAAGAGCAGCTAAGTCTCCTGCAAACCATGCCTAAGTGTTGGCAAGGCTGTCTGATTTAGAAGCTCACTTTGCAATTATATGCTTTTGGGTTCAATCCTACTGTGTGTCACTTGGGCAAGTGTCTGCTACTATAGCCCCAGGCTGACTGAGGTCTTGTGAGTGAATTTGGTAAATGAAAACTGAAAAGCAGCCCACTTCTCTCTCTCCTTCTTTGTATATATATATATATATATATATATATAATATACACACACACACACATATATATATATACACACACACACACACACACCACGTGATCACGTGACCGACCAGGCTATCAGATGTTGCTCCACATCGCTGGTCACAATGCGCTTCGCATTGCTTTAGCCTTCAAATGATGCCACCTCGCTGGCTAAGCGAGCAGGCCAATATATATATATATATATATCCATATAAAGGGGATGACTACTAAGTGGACATCCATTATGCTAGAAGTTGACCCCCTATGGTCTTACCACTAAGAAAGAAATGTTCTCAAGAAAATTTAGCAAACCCAGAGAACATTCCTTTCTTAGAGGTAAGACCATTGGGGGTCGTCTTCTATCATAATGGATGTCCACTAAGTGGTCATCCCTCTTATATATATATGTAATATAATTTTTCTGAATCTTCAGATTTTTCAGCATGCTAAACCACTGGTTTTAAATTTATATTAGCAGTACAGCAAAAGAGAGTGATGGAGTAAGTACCAGCTTAAAACTAAGTACAAACAAATATATACACGCACATTATACATACGTGTGTATAGATGAATATATAAATACATTTAAATATCTATATACACTTTTGGGCGATCTTTCTGCTACTTGGAGATAACTTTAGATCTTATTTTCGTCCTAAAAAACTTTGTATGGAGTGAATGGTTACCTCTATGGAAATATATACACACACGTTATACATACATGTGTGCATAGATGAATATATAAATACATTTATATATCTATAACACTTTTGGGCGATCTTTCTGCTACTTGGAGATAACTTTAGATCTTATTTTCGTCCTAAAAAACTTTGTGCGGAGTGAATGGTTACGTCTATGGAAATATATACACATACATTATACATACATCTGTGTATAGATGAATATATAAATACATTTAAATATCTATATACACTTTTGGGTGATCTTTCTGCTACTTGGAGATAACTTTAGATCTTATTTTCGTCCTAAAAAACTTTGTGCGGAGTGAATGGTTACGTCTATGGAAATATATACACATACATTATACATACATCTGTGTATAGATGAATATATAAATACATTTAAATATCTATATACACTTTTGGGTGATCTTTCTGCTACTTGGAGATAACTTTAGATCTTATTTTCGTCCTAAAAAACTTTGTGCGGAGTGAATGGTTACGTCTATGGAAATATATACACATACATTATACATACATCTGTGTATAGATGAATATATAAATACATTTATATATCTATATACACTTTTGGGTGATCTTTCTGCTACTTGGAGATAACTTTAGATCTTATTTTCGTCCTAAAAAACTTTGTGCGGAGTGAATGGTTACGTCTATGGAAATATATACACATACATTATACATACATCTGTGTATAGATGAATATATAAATACATTTAAATATCTATATACCTTTTGGGTGATCTTTCTGCTACTGGATATACTTTAGATCTTATTTTCGTCCTAAAAAACTTTGTATGAATTGAAAAGAAAATGAATTGAAATTTTTAGAAAGGAATTTGTTTACATACATGTGTGAAATGGCAAATGTTTGTGCAGTTGTCCGAAATGGAACCAGGGTAAATGTGTGGAACTGATGTATTATAATGAATAGTTTGACTAAAACTCTTGAAGGTGGTGCCTCAGCATGGCCGCAGTCAAATGACTGAAACGAGTAATTGATAAAAAAAGATGAAAGGGTGTTTAGCTACTAATTAACCCTCTGACTTTCATTGTTTCTTTTCTCTATGATTCCGCAGCAAATGAGAATATCATTTATTTATCTTTTACTTGTTTCGGTCGTTGGACTGTGACCATACTGGAGCACCACTTTGAAGGGTTTAGTTGAAACAAATCAACCCCAGTACTTATGCTTTTTAAAATCTGGTCCTTATTTTATCAATCACTTTTGCTGAACCGCTAGTTTCAGGGATGTAAGCAAACTAACATTGGTTATCAAATGATGGTGGTGGTGGTGGCAGGGCTAAAACACAAAGACACACTCACTCACTCACTCACACACACACACACACACACACACACACACACACACACACACACACACACACACATACACACACACACATACACAAAAACATGATGGGCTTCCACACAGTTTCCATGTACAACATTCACTCACAAGGCATTGGTGGGACCTGGACTATGATAAAAGATACCTGCTCACAGTACTGCACAATGGGACTGAACTCAAACCAGAGGGCTCCAAACAAGCTCCTTAATTACACATCCAACCCTGATGTTTTATATTTTATACAATTTGTCTTTTTTCTTATCATGTTTGTTATTAGTGTTTTATATTATGTTTTTTTCATTTTTTTTCAGGTAAGTGTCAATCCTTCTGGGAATGGTGTACCATTTTAAATCCAATCGAACTGTGAATGTTGATTACTTATAATTATTTGATAAGGTATGTTGAGACGTTTCTGTGATTACTAACAATGATAACAATCTCTTGGACATTACACAATGACAATTTTTTTTCAACTAATATGAATCATGAACAGAATTTCTTATTAAAAATAAAAAAAAAAGAAATGGAAGTAAAGTTACCTTCTCTTGTGGTGAAATCCTGACACCCCTGTAGGACAGCAAATGAACTGTCCTAAACCTTATAAAGGCGCATGTGTACTGACAATGCAACATAGTGTGGTATGTGCAGTTGCATTTGTGATGGCAGTCACAGAAGTCGTTGTTACTGACTTAGTTTTTGTAGGTTATGACACTGTTACAGTGTAGTCTTTATCTAAACCAAGGATATAAGAGTGTTGACAAGGATGAGATCAGTGGAAATAAATATATAATAAATAAAAGAAAAATATTGACCTCCAAGGAAAGTCAGACTCAAAAAGGGGAGTTGTGGTGGGGCATGGATACATTGAAACCCCGACGTCTGGCAGCTGACTTGGGAGACACCCATAAAATTATTAACCATCTTACTAACAATAACTCTGAGCACCTTTTCAAACTCTACCTGTCTAACACCCGTGGATATGTTTACAAAGTCAGAAAACAGCACAGCTCCCATGACTTTCAGAAACATTTTTTCATGCTAAGAGTTGCTGAAGCATGGAACAGACTGCCGGCATCAGTTGTTAGTTGTCGGAGCACTGCATCCTTCAAAACTTCCATGCTTCCTGAGATTCACCAACACTACACCTGATTTTCTCCCCTCCATATACAGACAAGCATGTATCTGACTCATACACTGTTCACCTTCCAGACATTTGTACATTACTGCATATTCTTTATATGCACTTTTGACAAGTTGTGGTGCACCTGAGCACTGTATACAATAATTTCATTATTATTAAATCCTGACACCCCTGTGGGATAGCAAGTGCTTTCATGGCGTATAAATTCTCCACCTGGATGAGACGCTGGTCCATCACAGGATTATTCATTTTAGCCAGCTGAGTGGACTGGAGCAACATGAAATGAAGTGTTTTGTTGTTTTGTTCAAGAACACAACGCATTGCCTGGTGCAGGAATTGAAACTGCAATCCAACACCTTAACCATGGCCAGATATGTTTTCCATTGTAAACTGGAAATGAACAATTTGCTTGTATGAGGGTGATGCTTGTTTACAACAATCACGTGATGTGAAGACAGTGGTACACACACACCACACACACACACACACACACACACAATCTTTCAGTTTCCATATTCCATTTATGAAATCCGTTCACAAAGGCTTTGGTTGGTCTGGGATTATAGTAGAAGACACTTGCCACGCTGTTGGGAAGCAAGATTCTTAACTCCGCAGCTGCTCATAATCTCCTTATCCAAGGTACTTTAAGTTGTCTCTTATCAGTTCTTCACAGGTTCCGTCTCCTTAGTTAATTCTTCATATATTCTCTTTCTGGAGAATCAAACCATTACTACCAGCTCACACTTCAAACTATAAGGTTTCCAGTTTATTTGATTACTCAGTTCCAGACATCTAACTTTAAAACTCTTTTGATGTCTTTATCAGATCCTGATTCAAGATCTTGATAAATTGGATGCTATAAATTGCCATGAACTTCCGTTTATGATGAAGTTCTTTGAATTTATTTCGAAACAAGACAAAGAGAAAAATGCCTCTAATAATAGACTTAGTGAATATCTTGCTGTATGCTCAATTTCCTCTGTTTTGAGGGCCAAACACGATCCTAGTCTTATCATCCTCATATATTATTTAATGCTTCTCATTGGTCCTATCATACGTGACTTTCTCATTGGCTTCTAGGATACAGAGTATGGGGCCCTTTTAAATTTCCTCTGTGTTTTGAGGGCCAAACATGATCCTAATTATATCATTCTCATATATTACTACTCCTCATTGGTATTATCATACCTGATTAACTTTCTCATTGGTCACTAGGATACATAGTACGGGGCCCTGTTAAAGATCTTCTTTAATGTTTACAAGTACAAAACAGAATTGTTTGTTTTCTCATTAGAAACGCATACCCTCTATATTTTCATGTGCCAGTATATTTCTACTTACGTCGGTAAATGGTTCCAAGACATGCAATTTAACTCAGATGATAACGTAACACAAAAGTTATTTTCTTTAATGAATTTCTAGCTTATATCCATTTTAATATTTCTACATATTACGTTTATATATTTGTTTTGCAAGATTTTTGATGTGAACTCATGTGTTGAAACAGATATTGTTGTATTTAGGAATGGTCATTTTGTCAGTTTAGCCAATACAAACACACGCGCTATATATTTGGTGTTACTTTGCTTCAGCGTTATTAATTTTTTACATTAATCTTAATCTTATTTCGGCCAGAGTTCTTTCGTCACACTCCTGTGACCTCATCAGTGGTCCTTTGCTTTCTTCTTTCTTATTTGTGTGTCTCCCTTTATTAACGGTCAGCCATTTTGTATTTTGTATTCCTATTGTATGTGTCTTCATTTGCGCATGCGTATACCTCTATGTGTGTCTATGTTTAGATTAATGTAAAAAATGAATAACGCTGAAGCAAAGTAACACCAAATATATAGCGCGTGTGTTTGTATTGGCTAAACTGACAAAATGACCATTCCTAAATACAACAATAGATTTCTACATGTTTTTACATGTATTTTATTTTCCACTTCAGCATTGGTATTTTTTTTCATGATTTTAAATGTTCGTCGAGGCCGACGTAAAGTCGGATAAAACAGTTGAAGTTGAGGTTTATTTTTCTCTTTTAATTTCCCTAAAATAAAAAAAACGCTGTGAGGTCGTAAAAGACGTAGCTCAAAACAACATAAGTCGAAATTTGCTTTTATTTCAAAGTTCTATGGGGCCTGATAAATACCCTTCACAATTAATGCTAATTAAACTTATTTAATTAGCATGCTAATTAAACTTGTTTAGGGTTTATATTTACTCTTTTGCACTTTTACTTGTTTCAGTCATTTGACTGTGGCCGTGCTGGAGCGCCGCCTTTAGTCGAGCAAATAGACTCCAGGAGTTATTCTTTGTAAGCCTAGTACTTATTCTGTCGTTCTCTTTTGCCGAACTACTATGTTACGGGGACGTAAACACACCATCATCGGTTGTCAAGCGATGTTGGGGGGGGAGACAAACACGGACACACAAACATATATATATGTATATATATGTATAAATACATACATACATACATACACACACACACACACACACACACACACGCACACATATATATATACGACGGGCTTCTTTCATTTTCCGTCTACCAAATCCACTCACAAGGCATTGGTCGGCCCAGGGCTATAGCAGAAGACACTTGCCCAAAGTTCCCCGCAGTGGGACTGAACCCGGCACCATGTGATTGGTAAGCAAGCTACTTACCACACAGCCACTCGCACATTTTATTTAATAATCAGTAAGAAGACTTATCCAGCAACACGATTTTCGTTCTTCTATCGCTATAGTTATATCATTAAACCTGCAAATATTTTCTTCTGAATTGTGAGTTATACACAGATACAGTGATTAACAGTTGCATATTAATTACAATAATCAATAATTGTAATAATTTAATAATTGCATAATTGATAATTACAATAATCAATAATCATGTCATTAATAATTGTGTTATTAATAATTAAAATAATCAATAATTGTGATAATTAATAATTGTATAAATGATAATTGTCAGAGGGAAGTTATTTGAATAGAAGTTGTCCTGTGGGGAAAATTATCCAAGGGGTAAGTTATATAGAGTGAAATTGTTCTATGGGGGCTATTACCCAAGTGTCATTTGTCAAGGGACAAATATCTACATAGTAATTGCCCTGTAGGAGAAATTATTTGAGGGGCCATTATCGAAGGAAGAGGGGTAGTTGTCACAAAAGGGACAATTATATAAAGGGTGATTGTCAGGGAACAATTATCTAGATAGCAGTTGTGTTATCGGTGGTAATAATCCTGGAGACTATTACCTAGAGAAGAGTTGCTTATGGGGGTAATTATTCAAGGGGCAGCTGTCAGAAAACACTTATGCAGGACTAGGGGCAGTGGTCCTGAAACCATGGATGTCGACTCAAATTATGTAACGATACTCGATGGGAGAAGTGAGGCGGGCGTAGTTCAGAGAGACTCCAGGTCGATCTGCTACATCTCCACATTCTGAGGTCACAGCTCTTGAACTATGGACGTGTGATTAGAATCGCAAGACGGATTCTTCAAACCCTGCAAGAGACCTAGGGGTAGAACAAAAACGAGATGGTTGGATAATATCCGTAGTCTCAGTTGGTCATGCTTGAGAATCCAGTCGGAAAGTATAATGACAGTTGCTTCTGAGAGGGCCCTTGGAGGAGGTGCTTGAGGACGCTTCTACCATGACCCTCTCAAGAATAGTGGATAAGATGGATACATCGATGCTATTAATCTTGCTTCCAGGAATCATCAATTTAATTCTTTATTTAGAAATCATTATGATTTCCATTTCACCAATCTCTTAGCTGTCATGAAGCAATAATTAGTCCGCATTACTCCGGAAGGTGTATAGGGCCGCAAACCATTTTATACCAGTGGACAGGATTTAGGGCCACCTTCTTGGTTTCAGACCAAGAGAAATGGATTGCTTTCTGTTTATCCTCCACGAATTTTTTCCCATGTCTTCTTAGATCACCAAGTTACCCCTTTCCCTCTGGTTGCCCCAGTCTAACACCGGTTTTACAATGTTGCTTGGGAGGTCTCCTTAGAGTGTCACTGATCCAGCCCCATTTCCTTTTCACAATTTCTATATTGACGGGAGTTTGATTTGTTCTATCCCGCAGGCAGCGCTGTCTCTGTGTTAGTCATCAGACATTACGTATACTCGCACACAATCTGATTAAATGTCGAAATGTCTGAGCTGGGTTGTTAATGAGATTATCACTTTTAATAACCTTCAATTTTAGAGATGTAAAAATGTAAATATTTAAAGATTTTTTTGTTTTTCACATCTCTAATGATGAGCTTAATTGTCTGAAAAATTATAATCATAAATACAATGTGATTAATTAACACTAGTGACTAATGTAACACTACATATACACAACCTAATTAACTATGTTAGTGACTAATGTAAAAGGCGCGTGGCATAGTGGTCAGGGGTATTCGGATCGCTATCATAAGGTTGTGGGTTCGATTCT
Organism: Octopus sinensis; assembly: GCF_006345805.1. Lineage (NCBI taxonomy): Eukaryota > Metazoa > Mollusca > Cephalopoda > Octopoda > Octopodidae > Octopus > Octopus sinensis. Next base: position 75,251,058 of record NC_043006.1, read on the forward strand.
CGGCGGCGCGTTGTGTTCTTCAGCTTTTATACGTAATAGAACAGGCACTGTCGTGCCCTACAGCTCGGCAGGCTTTCGCAATAGCAATGAATGTTCGACTCAGTGTTTAAAGAAATATCGAGACACGAATTTCCTTTAAGTTAGTGACAGTCAAATGCACGGCATTGACAAGCCTCAACAAAGGCGAAAAGCCCTTTGTGGTTTTCGCGAGTTACTGTAGCCACAATGTTCGTCTTGCTTCTTCGTTCGTCTTGTACCTTATTTAATAGCATAATAGTCGCACCGTAATTTCAGTTGCATATACTCAAGAAAGACTGTTTTAAATGTATCAACGCTTGTAATATAGGGCCCAACTTCGCAGATAGGACCCAGGTAATTTTTTTTTCGACGTTTTCTTGGAAGGAAAATGTTCCTCTTATAAGCCATCCAATATGGTATATTGAGTTTTCACCACGACACATCTATAAAGAGATTTTATTTCAGACAATTTCACCGTATAAAATCTTCTAATGATGTGCATAAATTTAGTATGATACGCAGATGGCGAGTCCTGGTACATATTTTATTGATCCTCAGAGTGAACAATACCAAAATTAATTTTTGGTAAAAGACGAACTCAAAAACCACCGACCATCAAATTAAGTCGAGCCAAAGCCTAAATTCTCTCCTGGTCTCCAACCACATTTCTCAAGTCTCGTTACCATTTAATAATAGTAAGTTATTGTGTTAACCAGGAATAGGTTACGGTAGGCAGTGGGAGACGAAAAAATTCCAAAATGGACACAGACAAACGCAGTCAGATGTAAAGTACGTTTTCCTGTTTTCTTTTTATTTTGTCCAAGTCAGTGTGATTTCATTATTTAAGCTACTTCATAAATATATCTTTGATGAAAGGTTCATATTTTATTCTTGTCCGGTTGCCAATATATTTCGTAATTAGGTCTTCGTAGTCAGTCACATGAACTAAGTAGAGAGCCATACAGTGGTTGTTGTATTTGCTGTTGTTCTTTCTCTTTTTCTATAGCATTGTCTCTTTTTTGTAATGGGGTTAGGGTTAGATAGATAGATAGATAGATAGAGAGAGAGTGTGTGTGTATGTGTGTGTGAGAGAGAGAATATGTATGTGTGTGTGTGAGAGAGAGAGAGAGAGTGCATGCGTGTGTGAGAGAGAGAGAGAGAGAGTGTATGTGTGTGAGAAAGTGTATGTGTGTATTGTGAGAAAGAGAGAGTGTGTGTGTATGCGTGTGTGTGTGAAAGAGAGAGAGTGTGTGTGTGTGAGAGAGAGAGAGAGTGTGCATGCGTGTGTGAGAGAGAGAGTATATGTGTGTGTGAGAAAGTGTATGTGTGTATGTGAGAAAGAGTGTGTGTGTGTGAGAGAGAGAGTGTGTGTATGTGTGTGTGAGAGAGAGAATATGTATGTGTGTGTGTGAGAGAGAGAGAGAGAGTGCATGCGTGTGTGTGAGAGAGAGAGAGAGTGTATGTGTGTGAGAAAGTGTATGTGTGTATTGTGAGAAAGAGAGAGTGTGTGTGTATGCGTGTGTGTGTGAGAGAGAGAGAGTGTGTGTGTGTGTGAGAGAGAGAGTGTGCATGCGTGTGTGAGAGAGAGAGTATATGTGTGTGTGAGAAAGTGTATGTGTGTATGTGAGAAAGAGTGTGTGTGTGAGAGAGAGAGAGTGTGTGTGTATGTGTGTGTGAGAGAGAATGTGTATGTGTGTGTGTGAGAGAGAAAGAGAGTGCATGCGTGTGTGAGAGTGTATGTGTGTATGTGAAAAAGAGAGAGTGTGTGTGTATGCGCGCGCGTACGTGTGTGTGAGAGAGAGTGTGTATGTGTGTGAGAGAGAGAGTGTATGTGTGTATGTGAAAAAGAGAGAGTGTGTGTGTATGTGTGTGTATGAGGGAGAGAGAGAGAGAGAGTGTGTGTGTGTGTGTGTGAACGATAAGCTTTGTGTGTCTGTGTAAACAAATAGGCAATATTGATATGACACTAGTGTATTCTCCCTGGGATATCTCTTCATCTGTTTTCAGAACCTCACACTAGGGTCTTATTTGATTCGTGCATTAAATCATTGACTCCGAAAGGATGACAGGCCAGGTTGATCTTGGTAGGATTTAGATTTAGAACATAAATAACCAGAAGAAATACTACAAAGCATTGTCCGATGATTTTTACCAATCAACTGCCTTTCGTATTATTTAGTTAATTCCTTCATTCACTCTGGAGTGTAGGCCATCGATGGCTCTCCTCTGTTGTTCTCTACTGTTCTCGACTCTGGGTTATCTTTTTCTGCCTCTGCCAGGTCTTGTTGGTCTTGAACTCTCACCGATGCTTCTGTAACTTTACCCTTTTGCTAGGTAGGAGTATTAGCCCTATGTTGACCCTTTTTTACCTCTGGTTATATTAGTTTGGCCCCTATCCTTTGACCTGTCCAACAAGGAAGGCCCTATAAGGAGTTTGTGCTCTGCTTGTATAACTCTCATGCCATCGATACACACAAGCCACAACACTGCAACAAGGACTAGACCGTGAGGCTGGCTCCTTATATTGGTTTCGAATTTTGGTACAAGGCCAGCAATTTTGGGAGAGGGTGTACATCGATTATGTCGATCGCAGTACTTAACTGATACTTATTTTATCGACCCCGAAAGGATGAGAGACAAAGTCGACCTCGATGGAATTTGTGCTCAGAACGTAAAGACGGACGTAATGTCGCTAAGTATTTTGTTCGGAGCTGTAATGATTCTGCTAGTTCGCCGCCTTGTTGCACTTTTATATTAGCTCTTGTTAATTTGTTTTAACTTTAAGAGTTTTACGGTGCTTGGCGAATCTATGGGTAACTTTTAAATAACAGCTGAAGTAATTTCTTTTGCTTTATGTTGGCTTGAACATCAAGCTAGCTCTTTCCCTTTTCCCATAAATGTGTGCCTTGTGTCATATAGCAAGAGGCAAATAGTTTGTTCCCTGTATGTTTAACCCCTTGTGGGCAATAAAGAAATAAGAAGCAAGTTGCTAGAAAGCTGCATTCATGCCTACAACTTCGTCCGTCACTACAATTTAAAGGTACACTTCCTATGCTACAACTCCCATCTACATTCTAACTACAACACACACTGTAACCTTCACATGCACTAGGTACACTACAAAAATTCAGCCTACACCACAACTTCAACCTATGCTACCACTTCATTTTTACCCACATTGTTAGGTATGGTGGTCAGTGTCAGGGTGGGGACAACAACTGTCCAGACAACTGACTCCATCCCCCGGTCAGATGTTCTGATATCATCCTTTGACCAGTTCTTCACTGTGTTAGCCAGCTGCTTCTCTGGGAAATATATAAATATATCTTTTAGTTATTAGAATTGTTTCTAATTTAAGAACTAATTTTGGGCTATTTTCAGCCGTCTTAATAATTTGTTTACAACCATTTCATATCTGTAGAGTAAGTTCTCTGTACAGTTTCCACCAATTAGCTGTTTTCTTTCAGAAATCTTTCTCCATTGAAGTCATAAATAAAATCTTTTATACACTTTGGCTCCCTTTATTTAACGTTTGCTCGCATCATCACCATCATCGTCATCATCATCATCATCATCATCATCATCTTCATCATCATTGTCATCATGCTCATCATCATCGTTGTCATCAATCATCATCAGGATGTGAATATAGAAAAAAAAAATTAACTGCCATTTCTAACAGATCGAACAGCCGCATAGAGACACCCTCATTAGCTCGATCAGAACTGATGTTTATTTACACGAATAAATAAAAATACGTTTTTGATAGACGTATTACATTTCTATAAACAGCTTGTATTAGTAAAACAATCATAAATGTGCCATCTCACACAGCCGACCAAATAATGACCTAAATTCTGAAGATCAATTTACATGAAACGTCACTTTCTTTAAAGGGGGCAATGTTCTCATTGGAAGCCCAGATTCACTAAGAATCATGTATAGTATTATTGTAAAACCCCAAAACATATTATATACACTTTTTATCGCTAAAATCAAGATTAATATTATGAGTGGGTATAATGCGGAATTGTGGAGGTGCATAGCTTACTGGTTAGGGTGTTGGACTCACGATTGTAGAGATTGTGGTTTCGATTCCTGGACCAGGCGATGCGTTGATTTCTTGAGCAAAGCACCTCGGTAAAATCTTTATAATCCAGCGAAGCGAATCTAGAATTTACCGGATAAAATATATTGGGATTGCTTATCTGAAGTAATCCTATGTGTTCCTTATAAATTGAAGCAGTTAGCCATAACCTGAATTGTAACTGAGTATTCGTACGGTACGTGCCTGGATATTTTATTCTTATCTATTCATTACAGACACAAGCAAACACACACACACACACATACACACACACACACACACACACACACACACACACACACATCACGTATGTGATCTGTCACACGTGGATCCACCGGTGTACAAAGTTTGAAACTATTTATTTAAAAAAAAAATTTATTGGGAATCTGTGCGTCAAACTGAAAAGATCCCATGTATGTATGGATGAATGGACGGATGGATGGATATGAAGGCGTATGGCTTAGTAGTCAGGCTGTTGTACTCACGATCGCTAGATGGCATTCTTATAGATATAAGAATAATCGCTGCCGCTGGTCAGCTCCATGAGGCCACCGCCATGAAGATAGCTATTGATACACGATCTGTATCCATTATAACCTTCGAACAAGGGAGGTCAGCCGCTTCACACTGCCAGTAAGCGCTGCCGTAATCTCTTTTATAGAGACTTAGTAATTTTAATATTTCTATTATATATATATATGTCATGATGGATCGCTAGCCACTACACATTCTTTATTTTCTGTCTTTATTTTCTCTCCTTGTTTCTTTCTGTGTTCCTTTCTGTGGAAGAGCTTAGGCTCGAAACGTTAAAGACTTTTTCACTTCCTGAGCGTTATACTAATTCATCTGTTTGTTGTCTACACCATCTGTCTTCGTCATTTGTTTTTTTTTGTGAATTCTCCCTATATATATATTTATATATACATATATATATGTATATATATATATCTCTTATTATAAAAGGCAGATTTTATCTGCCTCCCTTTGGGAGTTATAGAAATCTACAATATAGGATTTCTTCAATTACAATTTACCTAGCATTTTTGAGAGTACAATGCATCGCGTCATGCCAGGTCCAGTTTTTAAAATTTAAACTCAATTAAGCAAAATTTACAGAAAACTCACATTCTGGTGTGTGTGTCAAATGCTTTTCTTAGTCTGGTTTACACCACACGCAAACGCACACACACAGTGGGCAACGAATAAAATGAAAGTAAATAGCGACAGAGTGATTTGAGGAAGACTAAAGTGAAAGTATTCTGTCTATGACGCTGATAGATACATGAGTAAAATGTATGGGGAGCTAAGAGTGAGTGAAAATGTTCTTGGAAGAGAGTAATTAGTAATAAAGTAAACATACACTCATACATACATACATACATACATAATACCCATACACACCACACATACACACACACATACACACACACACCACACATACATACATACATACATATACATACATATACATACATACACACACACATACACACACACAGTATTGAAGCTTGAGAACAATCAGATACATTTGCAACACATATGTTGAAAATATTATTGTTCACACACATACATATACATATATACTTACAGACACAGACAGACAGACACACACACACCACACACACACACACACACATGATCCAGCATGGCCACAACCTCAAGGCTGAAACATATAAAGAATAACAGAATATAAATGTGTGCAAAGTACAAGAAATATTAATGCAGTATATGGGGATTGGACAATAAGCGTAAGGCATGTCAATGGTGGTTCCAGAAATCCCGAGCCATAAACTACAGCCTAGAAGACGAGCCTCATCCTGAAAGATCTGTAGAACTCGACAAGGACATCCTGAAAACCCTGGTGGAACAAAATATCATCGTAACTGTTGAGGAACTAGCAGAGAAGCTTGGATTTGGTCATTCAACCATTCATTGACACCTGTGTGCTATCGGAAAAGTCAGCAAATGGGTCAATGGGTTCCTCACGAACTTTCCGAGTCTAATTGCATGCAGAGAGTGAATGTATGCTTTTCTTTGCTGTCATATCTCACCACTACTGCGCTATGTATATCTATATATATAAAACTGTAGTTGTGTGAGTGTCTGTCCCCTTCGATTTAGATTCCTAACTACTCCCACATTTTGTGGTACAGTTTAACCAAATTCGGGTAGCTTATAGTCGTGATTCATATCGAGCCCGTCTGAATATTAGCGCGCGTCTACGATGAGTCTACGATTTTAAAAATAATTTAACATCATTTTTTATTCCATTTTAATGCATAATTTTTCGTGTGTCGATGGCGGCGGAGTTGGCGTCCACGCTCACACCTGCACCTGTGGGGAAGGGAGTGTAAGAAATCAACGTCGTAATGCATTGTCAAGGAGACCAGTGTTCTTTTAGAACAACGACTTCATGGCTTGAAGACACCAAAACAGAAATGGTTAGAAGCGTCTACATGAGTCTACGATTTAAAAAAAAATTTACCATCGTTTTTTTTTCCATTTTAATGCATTTTTTCGCTATTATATAAGGGAAGTAACTCTCTAAAAATGTCTACGATGAGTCAACGATTAAAAAAAAATTTACCATCATATTTTTTCCATTTTTAATGCATTTTTTGCTATTTTTTGGCTATAACCTCTCTAAAAATGCTTATATAGTTATTTCCCTTACAAACCCGAGCAACGCCGGGCGATACTGCTAGTATTATATATAATATCTGTGTGTGTGTGTGTGTGTGTATATATATATATATTATATATATATATATGTATGTATGTATGTATGTATGTATGTATGTATGTATGTATGTATGTATGTATGTATGTATTTATATAAAGCGGCGAGAAGGCAGAAACGTTAGCACGCCGGGCGAAATGCTTAGGGGTATTTTGTCTGCTGCTACGTTCTGAGTTCAAATTCAGCCGAGGTCGACTTTGCCTTTCATCCTTTGGGGGTCGATTAAATAAGTACCAGTTATGCACTGGAGTCGATGTAATCGACTTAATTCGTTTGTCTGTCCTTGTTTGTCCCCTCTGTGTTTAGCCCCTTGTGGGTAGTAAAGAAATAAGTATTTCGTCTGCCGTTACGTTCTGAGTTCAAATTCCGCCGAGGTCGACTTTGCCTTTCATCCTTTCGGAGTCGATACATTAAGTACCAGTTGCGTACTGGGTCGATCTAATCGACTGGCCTCCTCCCCCAAAATTTCGGGCCTTTTGCTTAGAGTAGAAAAGTATGTATGTATGTAAAGTGATATATTTAAAACTAGTATATTGAATTATGATAAATTATCTACCCTGGGGTTGGTTATTCCACACTAGGTGTTATTAAAAGGTTTTAAAGAATTTAATCCCGAAATCAAGATATGTATAACATACTCGGTAGCATTCATTCCACGTGAACTCTTGCATTATTCTGAAACTATTTTTTAAAAATATATTGATCTCTTCTGTAGATGATACCATCGGTCTCTGGATTTCTGCCAGAATACAAATTACTACTGATTATGCCTGCAAAGGATAACAATAATAATAACAATAACAACAACAACAACAACAACAATAACAATAATAATAATAATAATAATAATAATATAATAATAATGATAATAACAAACTCAAAAACACTTTTTTTGTTCTACTTCATCCCTTTCCACCTATGTTTTAAGGTGCGTTTGAATTTAGAAGTCTGATATTTACATATTTGGAAGTGAAATTTTGAATAATTGGTGTTTATTCTCTCTCGTATTTTGTGATCCCCACCCCCTGTTTACCGACTGTTTAACTATTCTCCAATCATCATCATCATCGTCGTCGTCGTCGTTGTTATTTTTAACATTTACTTTTTCTATGCTTACATAAATCGGAAGAAATTAGTTGAGTCAGGTTTTCTCTGGCCGGACGCTCTTCCTTTCGCCAACCCTCGCTTGTTTCCAAAGCGCGGTAATGTATTCTTTTCCCCATGCTTTTAAATGACCGGATAAGTTTTTCACGGAAGATTGGAAACAATCGACACTGCTTGTATGGCCATTACACGATCTCTTGATAAAGAAGCACAACCACGCGCGCACACACACACACACACACACAGCAAGCTTCTTTCAGTTTCCTTTTGCTAGATTCACTCACTAAGTTTTGATCAGGCCGAGGATACAGTAGAACAGTGCTCCGCAACCGGTGTGCTACATCACACTGGTGTGCCACGAGACGATGCTAGGTGTGCCGCAGTGTAACCTGAATATGATTTTCCCTCTATACTTTTAGTTATATTTTTATTTCAGGTGTGCCGCCGAATTCTGAAAAGAGTATAAGTGTAACGCAAGGGAAAAAAGGTTGCGGAGCTCTGCGGCTGAAGACACTATCTCAGAGTGTTCCGCAGTGGGACTGAAGCCTAAACCCCGTGGTTAGGGAGCGAACTTCTTAACAACATAGCCATCTCCGTGCCACAGAATCAGTGGTTCCCAACCGGGGTCCGTATGACCCTTTGGGGGGTCTATAAAAGTTTTGTTACCAAAATTTATATGCAATGAATTGATTTATACTCCTAAAATACACAAAATATTTTAACAATTTTTCTTACAGTTTCTAATAATATTTAATCATAAAAAGGCGGCGAGCTCGCACAACGCCGGGAGAAATGCTTAGCGGTATTTCGTCTGCCGTTACGTTCTGAGTTCAAATTCCGTCGAGGTCGATTTTGCCTTTCATCCTTTCGGGGTCAATAAATTAAGTACCAGTTACGCACTGGGGTCGATGTAATCGACTTAATACCTATGTCTGTCCTTGTTTGTCCCCTCTGAGTGTAGCCCCTTGTGGGAAATAAAGAAATAAGAAACGTTAGCACTCCGGGCGAAATGCTTAGCGTTATTTCGTCTGCCGTTACGTTCTGAGTTGAAATTCCGCCGAGGTCGACTTTGCCTTTCATCCTTTCGGGATCGATTAAATAAGTACCAGTTACGCACTGGGGGTCGATATAATCGACTTAATCCGTTTGTCTGTCCTTGTTTGTCCTCTCTGTGTTTAGCCCCTTGTGGGTAGTAAAGAAATAGGTATTTCGTCTGTCTTTACGTTCTGTGTTCAAATCCCGCCGAGGTCGACTTTGCCTTTTATCCTTTCGGCGTCAGTAAATTAAGTGCTAGTTGTGTACTGGCGTTGATGTAATCTGTTTCTTTATTACCCACAAGGGGCTAAACATAGAGGGGACAAACAAGGACAGACAAACTGGCGTTGATGTAATCGACTGGTCCCCCTCCCCCAAATTTCGGGCCATGTGCCTAGAGCAGAAAACAATATACTTTATATTATATAACGGTTACATAACTGAATACCACATACCTACAAGTCATTAGTCTTAACAATTAAGTTGCATTATTTTAAAAGTTCCATCCAAGTTGACCTGTAAACCTGTCATAAATATTCGAAATATTTTTCTGGCCCTTTAAACAGTGGCTTCTTCTGCCCACCCCCAAACACTTTAAACAATAAAGCATTAGCAATACTAATTAGAGGTGGCAAGCTATTTAATGTGTATTTGTTGTTGTTGTTGTTGGTAGTGGTGGTGATGGTGATAATGATGATTACGACGACGACTTCGACTGACAAGGTACCTGAAATATAAATGACTGTTCATTTTAAATATGTAGTTAGTGAATTGGTGGTTGGTGGGTTAGAGAGGGAAGCCATCATCCCCAGCAGCGTCGCCACCACACCACCACTACCCCACCCCCACGCCCCCACTACCTCGCCGTCGTCATCTTTCTCTTCAGCATTATTATCGTGGTCGTCGTCATCATCATCATCATCATCATCATCATACTACCATGATTGCCGCCTCCGCTGTCGTCATCATCATCATCATCATCATCATCATCAATATCTTAATCGTCATCATCATCATCATCATCACCATCATCATCATCATCATCATCGCCGTTGTCTTTGCCGCCGCCACAGTTTAGCTGTTGGCATTGCTATTATTTCACGTAACCCACGTCTTTCCTCATCCACACCGCGCACTCTTGCATGACTCGGGGGCTGTCTGCTGTTTAATCTATTAATTTCTTTTATTAAAATAGCTTTATTTAGAGATGGTAGGACAGAGGGCGACTACGATCTTTGTGAGGACCTCCGACACTAGTGGAACGGTGGGCGAAGGGAGTAGCGAAGAGGGAAGTTTATCCTCAGATCAATGACCTGACTGCAATGCTTACAACTCTGCTTTAGCATTTAAGGACCGGGTGGTGGTGGTGTTAAACTGGGTGGCGGGTTACCTCACTGCAATGCTTACAACGCTGCTTTTAAGGACCGGGTGGTGGTGGTGGTGTTAAAATGGGTGGTGGATTACGTCTACCATGCAGTACTATTCCATGTTGTTTGTTTGTTTGTTTGTTTGTTGAGCGAAGCGGTCTTCGTCCCAGTAGTGGGAGAGGCCCGAAACGTGGTCCTTTGCTATTCGTAAGACCTGCAGAAGAGAAAGCAGGTCAGCCCCCCGACACCGAGAGCATCGACGGATGGATGAATGCGCATCCAGGCTCAGCGGTTGCGTAGGAAATCGGGAACAAGAAACAGGAAGAAAGAGTGAGAGAAAGTTGGAGCGAAAGAGTACAACAGGGGTCGCCACCACCCCCTGCCGGAGCCTCGTGGAGCTTTAGGTGTTGTTGATGTTGCTCCTTACTCTTAAGCCAACCCCGATCAAACAGACGTGTAATTTCAGTTGCGATCTTCCTATTCTGTTTTGTATTTAGGACCATGCAGTCTAATGTGTCCCTCCTTTTCAAAGATTCGAACTGAAATGTTTTAACAGAGATTCGGCTGCCATTTCTGATATACCGAATGACCACATATATATCTTGATTTTGTGACGCCTCATCGTTGACATTCAGTATTTTCAGATCCAGTTTAAGCCCCTTATCTCTGACGTTTCTTAAGGTCTTCGCTCTTCAGTGGTTGTAGAATAAAATTCAAATATCCCTTAAGCCTTTAAAGCATTCTTTCCCAAAGTGGGCAGTACTGCTCCACACTAGGTGCGGTGGAAAGATCCAGGGGGATGGTGGAGTGTCGTGGAAGGAAAATAGAGTGATAATAGGATGGCCAAAAGGGGCAAATGAATGTTGAAACAACAAAATAATGGGTTGATAAGGTTAAGTTTAATTTGTGAAAAGCAGTTGTTTTGAATTTGCTGCAGAAAGTGGTCTATCTTTGTGGTGGTGAGGTGGGGCGGAGGGCGTTAGGAATGTGACCTGGATGCCAAGGGGACGGCAACCGGAAAAGTTTGGTAACCCTTGCTTTAAAGGTTTGCTAAAGACCGTTCCTGATCTCTAGGAAGCATACAGATATTGGTTTCACATTTTGGCACAAGGCCAGCAATTTTGAGGGCGGGGGATAGTCGATCACATCACCTTCAGTTCTCAACCGGTACTTATTTTATCGAACCCAAAATTTGGAAGGTAAATTCGAAGTCAGAAAGTAAGGACGGATGAAATGCCGCTAAACATTTCGTCCGGCGTGCTAACCATTCTATAGATATTACAGTTTGGGAGTACAGCAATCATTTGCCGTTAACATCCACAGATTGTTATTTATATATTATCTTTCATTGCTGTGAAACTGGTTTACTGGTAGAACCGTTAAGCGCGAGGGACCGAGGCTCTGGCAGCAAAGCTCTTGGCCAGAGTGTCCTGGGATAAAACTCAAAACCTTGTTGTTACTAATCTAACTTGCTCCCCATACAGCCATAGCTGCATCGACGGAATCTTTGCGGTATTTCTTCAGGCACTTTACGTCCCGAGGTCAAATCTCCGCTGAGGTAAACTTTACCCTTTATCCTTTCGAGATTGATATTTAGTTAGCGTTTTCAAGAGTGGCGAGGCGGCAAAATCGTTAGACAGAAGGAAATGGGGCGGGGAAGCCTTGCGTCATTTGTTCTGGTTCTTTACGTTCTGAGTCCAAATCCTGTCAAAGTCAGCTTTGTCTTTTGTCTCCCTGAGATCAATAAAATAAAGTAACAGGCAAGTACTATAATCAAAGGTATCAACTAACTCGTTCTTCTCAAAACTGCCGTCCTTTGTGGTAAAATTGTTTGTTCTTTCTCGAGCCACGCCTGGCTCATAAGGGCCGGTTTCCCGGTTTCCTTGGCGTATAGGTTCCCCACCTGGACGGGACGCCGGTCCGTCGTAGGTGAGTTGCAAGATGCAGGAGGAAAGAGTGAGAGAAAGTTGTGGCGAAAGAGTCAGCAGAAGTTCGCATTACCTTCTGCCGGAGCCGCGTGGAGCTTAGGTGTTTCGCTCATAAACACACACATCGCCCGGTCTCAGATTCGAACCCGCGATCCTTCGACCGCGAGTCCGCTGCTCTAACCATTAGGCCATGTGCCTCTACTTGTGGTAAAATTAGACACAGTTATTTAGTTGGTGCCAGAAAATTTATTACTTCAAGGTTCCTACATAAAATTATGATATTCGTTCGTTCGTTTTTCCGTGCTGTCGTCGTGAGTTAGACGAGGTCTTACACCTAGATTCCCTTCCTACTTCTAACGTAAACTTATTTTCTAAGAAATGATAATTTTTTTCTTCCATTGGTCTTCGAGAGCGACCGGTTATAATGTGAACGTTCATTCACATATACTTGAAAATACATTCATAAACAGAAAAATCCTTGCTCAGAGTGTCCTGGGGTAGAACTCAAAACCTTGTTATTACTAAGCTAACTTCCTCTCTACACAGCCACATCTGTTTCCCTGGAAGCTTTTAATTTAAGATTTCAACACTTGAGAACGTACATTATTTGCATTGGACGGAGATTTGTCATCTTGTTTGTTGTTAACACACCGTTTCAGCTGATATACCCTCCAGACTTCTTCATGTGTCTTGGGGAAATTTCGAACCTGGGTTCCTAAGGTATTTTTCGATGCTATTACTGTTATTATTGTTAGTGTTCAGATATGAGCTGCATATGGGAACCGGTATTAAGGAAGGATAGAAAAATATTAGATTTATAAGCCCTAAAATTCACTCCATAATTGCCCACGGGCATATGATGTAGTGGTTAAGAGCGCAGACTACTAACCCCACGATTCCGAGTTCGATTCCAAGCAGTGACCTGAACACTAATAATAATAATAACATCGAAAAATACCTTACGAATGAGAACCCAGGTTCGAAATTTCCCCAAGACACCTGAAGAAGGCTGGAGGGTATATCAGCCGAAACGTTGTGTTAACAACAAACAAGGTGAGGACAAATGTCCGTCGAATGTAAATAATTCTTCATCTCTTAAATATAGAACTGTACTTCAGAACGTGTTCTTTGTTGGTTTTTTTTTGTTTTTATTTTCATATTGAACCAAAGGTTGTCAAATATATATTATTAGCAAAAGGGTTAAATCATATTCAGAAATATGCTATTATTGTCTTTTTTCTCTTTTTTTTTGAGAGGAAGGGAGGGAAGAGGTGAGTGAGGGGAGAGAGAGAGAGAGGGCTGGGGTATGTAACAAAATTAATGACTTTTACAGAAAATTAGCCAGGACTTGTGAGAATTGTCAGTGTTAATCAGTGTTAATCAGTTTACGAATATTTGCTTAGAGAATCAAAATGATGGCTTTAAAGTCACACCTCTTGCCAACAATGGAGGTCAGTAGTGTAGTACAATGTATGTGTGTATATACACATATACATATACACACACATATATGCGCGTGTGTGTATGTATGTATGAATATTACACACACACGAGTAATTACATTGGTTTTGTTTCTGTCGTCCTATATACACGTCTATAGATCGAGGTTGGTGCAGTCCCACTGGTTACTGGAAGGATAGGATAGGCAGAAGAGGAAGGGCGAAAGGAAGGAAGGAAGGAAGGAGGGAAGGAAGGAAAGGTGGAACAGAGCAGTTGCAGATGGTGGTGCTGGTGGTGATGGGTAGGGGGGGATCGAATGCTTTTGCAATGAGCCGAGGATTTCTTGAGCTATATATTCATGTTCTTCTGAGTCAAAGTAGTAGGTAAGCGCCCAGGCTGTTAATTTATTATTAATCGAGAAGTTTGGTTGCAATTTAAGCAGCGTTTTGATTGAACGTGCGTTTGCCATATTAATTACCATCGCCGCCGCCGCCATCATCACCACCACCACCACCACCACCACCATCATCATCATCATCATCAACACCATCACCACCACCACCACCACCATCATCATCATCATCATCATCATCGTCGATATCATCATCATCATCACTGTCGGATGGGTAGATTGTATTTACAGCACTTAGGCTTCCTGAGCACTCGCCTATCTTGAGGAGTAACTGGGCCCGTATAGTCTTTGGTAATCCGAAGAGAGAGCTGGTTTCTAGAACGTGACGTGGTTGCTTGAGTATGTAAGAGTGTGTGTGTGTGTGTGTGCACCCGCCCCCAATTGTTTTGTTCAAGTTACAGGATAAAAGTGATTTTTCGAGAATATTTGAGGACATTTTACTCTTTTACTTGTTTCAGTCATTTGACTGTGCCCATGCTGGAGCACCGCCTTTAGTCGAGCAAATCGACCACAGTACTTATTATTTGTAAGCCTAGCACTTATTCCATCGGTCTCTTTTGCCGAACCGCTAAGTTACGGGGATGTAAACACACCAGCATCGGTTGTCAAGCGCTGTTGAGGGACAAACAGAGACACACAAACATATACGCAAACACACACACACATATATATGTATATACGACGGGCTTCTTTCAGTTTCCGTCTACCAAATCCACTCACAAGGCTTAGGTCAGCCCGAGGCTCTAGTAGAAGACACTTCGCCAAGGTGCCACACAGTGGGACTGAACCCGGAACCGTGTGGTTTGTAAGCAAGGTACTTACCACACAGCCACTGGATATTTTAAAATCAATTGAAAAATCTTCATATTTGGTATATTTATGTAACTTTTCACGCTAAATCCGAATTAAGGATTCATTTATTCCAGAAAAAAAAGAGAAAAAATAGTAAAATGTTATTAAGGTTTCAAAGTTTGATAATTTTTAGCCAGTCAGGAAACGAGGAATTGGACGTTAGCATTTTCTGCGTGATCGCTGTCTGTCACAAAATGATTCCCGTCAAAACTTGTAGTAGTGGTTGCGGTGGTAAAAGTGTCATAGTCGCATGCGTACAGCGTCCTTGTTACTATGGAAATAATCACATATTGGTAATTTACAGTCATGTGTATAATTGTGGATCTCGATTGGCCAAAATTACCCCCAAAATTGCAAACTTTAAAAGCTGTTATTTTTTTTGTTAATTTATAGGGAAAATGATTTTCATTTTCGTAATTAGCATTTAAAAGTAAATTGTTATACCAAATTGGAAAGCAATTGGAACAAAACTGAAAAAATACGAAATCTGTGACAGCAACTGAAAAACTTCAAGCCATCTGTATCATCAACAGATATCTGTATCAAAAATGTCCGCAACGTACCCACTTTCTTTCCAGGAGATATGACGATATTGCCAAAGCTAAGGATTGTCCTGACGACCATACGAAAGGAGCACCAGAACCAGAATGTATACACATTTTTAAGAATAAGAAATGCTAGTGGAAAATTTCAATAAAAGATGCAGCGCGGGCGAACACAGCATATCTAATATTGGTTACAAAATTTTGACACAGGGATAGCAATTTTGAGGGTGTGCTGTTGGTGGTGGTAGTGGTGGGAGTTAGTCGATTACATCGATCCCAATGCTCAACTGGTATATATTTTATCGACCTCGAAAAGATGAAAGGCCAAGTCAACCTAGGCGGTATTTGAACTCAGGACGTAAGGATGAACGAAATGCGGCGAAGCATTTTGCTCGATGTGCTAACGATTCTGCCAGTTCGCCGCCTTAAGCTTATCTAATATTCGTTTCTACTCTAGGCACAAGGCCCGAAATTTTGGGTGAGGGGGCAATCGATTACATCAACCTGAGTACGCAACTGGTACTTAATATATCTACCCCGAAAGGATGAAAGGCAATGTCGACCTCGGCGGAATTTGATCTCAGTACCTAAAGACAGACGGAATACCTATTTCTTTACTGCTCACAAGGGGCTAAACACAGAGGAGACAAACAAGGACAGACAAACGGATTAAGTCGATTACATCAACCCCAGTGCGCAACTGGTACTTAATTTATAGACCCCGAAAGGATGAAAGGCAAAGTCGACCTCGGTGGAATTTGAACTCAGAACGTAACGGCAGCCAAAATACCGCTAAGCATTTCGCCCGGCGTGCTAACGTTTCTGCCAGCTCGCCGCCTTCAGCTTATCTAATATTGATCTACAGGAGGACAGGCAACAAGCGTAATAGTGTTGTAGAAGTCAATTGCCCAGATCATATGAACCTCTCGAATAATGGTGCGTAAAATGAGAGCATAGATGTTGATCTAATGCAGAGGCCGACAGCTCTTTCATCCTATAGCCTAATCTATAGATTGCAATCTATAGAATCTATGGAGGTTATGTATTGTTAGCAAGCAGTAAAATGATACCATTGCTGGTTGGAGTGGTTGCTGCTGCTCGTAGTTTAGTGTTGTAGATACATCATATGAGAGAGTGGAAAAAGAACATCTCATTCCGCCGTTCCAATATTCCAACATGCTGGATTTCATTTACCGAACGTCGAAAGAATGCAAACCAAAGCTAACTGAGGCAGAATTTGAACTCAGAGCGCTGAGAGCTTGAGCAAATACAAGGCATTTTATCCGTTGCTCTAACGACTTTACCAATTCACGTTCGTTGACATTTACACAAATAGGTCTGTGTGTATGTGTGTGTGTGTGTGTATCTATATGCGCATATGTATATGTATACACGCACACACACGCTTGCTTGCTTGCTTGCTTGCACGCATACATATATAAGTAGGGAACATGAGTGTTTCTGAAGAATTAATGTGTGCCTGCATATTTTAGTGTACATATTTATGTACCTGGGTGTTTGTCTGCCTATCTATCTATCTATCTATCTATCTATCTATCTATCTATCTATCTATCTATCTGTCTATCTATCTATCTATCTATCTGTCTGTCTGTCTGTCTGTCTGTTTGTCTGTATGTCTGTCTGTCTGTCTGTGTGTCTGTGTGCCTGCCTGCCTGTGTACCTGCCTGCCTGCCTGCCTGCCTGTCTGTCTGTCTGTCTGTCTATCTATCTATCTATCTATCTATCTGTCTATTTTCCTCTCTCTCTCTCTCTCTCTGTATATATAAAATAGAGATATCTATATATGTTCCTGTTGTGTGCCTTGCACACACACACACACACACACACGCACGCACACACACATATATACACACACACACATACACATATACACACACGCATGCACACGCACACATAATCACTCACATACACACACACTCAAATATTCACACATAGATGTATCACTGAAATAGAATATTGATTCCCAACTGAGCGTGCTCTATATGCCTCACTGCTGCAGTAGAGCAAGGCCATCAAATATAACTAATTCGACAGACACACTCGTATGTGTCTGTGTGTCTGAATACATACATACATACATCATACATACATACATACATACATACATACATACATACATACATACACACACACATACATACATACATACATGCATACACACATACATACGTACATACATACATACATACATACATACATACATGCATACACACACATACATACATACATACATACATACATACATACATACATACATACATACATACATACATACATACATACATACATGCATACATACATACATACATGCATGCATACATACATACATACATACATACATGCACACACACATGCACACACACATACACACACACACACACATATTCAGGGGGCGGTGAATAAAATGTCGTCTAAATTACGCGAAAATTAATATAATACTGACATCTTATTTTAGCGGATATATTTACCAAAATTACATAATGATATCTTGAAACACTAAAGAGTAGATTTATTCCATAAAATCGCCATTGGCTTCAACCACGGTCGCCAGAGAATTTTGGAATCTCCTGCAACTCTTCTGGACGGTCTTCTTGTTGAAGTTGGTGAATGCTGCCATAATCCTTGCCTTCAGTTTATCTTTGGTGTTACAAGGAGTTTTGTTGGTCTCTCGCTCAAATGCACCCCACAAAAGAGACCGATAGAATAAGTACTAGGCTTACAAAGAATAAGTCCTGGGGTCGATTTGCATGACTAAAGGCGATGCTCCAGCATGGCCATAGTCAAATAAAATAAAAGAAAAGAAAAAGAAAAGGTAAAGTAAGATAAAATTACCTTCTCGAATCATCCCGACTCATTACAGCCCGGTTTCCCGGTTTCATTGCGTATATATTCTCCACCTGGACGGGACACCGGTCTGTAGCGTGGCTACTCATTGTCGTCAGCTGAGTGGACTGGAGCAACATGAAATGAAGTCTTTTGCTCAAGAACACAACGCGTCGCCCGTTCCAAGAATCGAAACCACAATCTTGCGATCATGATGCTGACACTCTAACCACTGTGTGGAAGCACTCCGTCGGTTACGACGATGAGGGTTCCGGTTGATCCGAATCAACGGAACAGCCTGCTCGTGAAATTAACGTGTAAATGGCTGAGTACTCCACAGACACGTGTACCCTTAACGTAGTTCTCGGGGATATTCAGCGTGACACAGAGAGTGACAAGGCCAGCCCCTTGAAATACAGGTACAACAGAAACAGGAAGTAAGAGTGAGAGCAAGTTGTGGTGAAAGAGTACAGCAGGGATCACCACCATCCCCAGCCGGAGCCTCGTGGAGCTTTTAGGTGTTTTCGCTCAATAAACATTCACAACGCCCGGTCTGGGAATCGAAACCGCGATCCTATAACCGCGAGTCCGCTGCCCTAACCACTGGGCAATTGCGCCTCCACATGCTCTAACCACTAAGCCACGCACTTCCACTTGTGAATTTAAGTGGCGTTGGTGGAATTTTCTTACCCCCATCTGTATTCTTAACTTGGTTCTAACAGCATCAGTCTTTTGCTAGATATATTTTCAATCGCATCATTCTCTTCAAATCCTTTATCATTTGCTTCCTTACCAACCACATCATTTTTTGGGTTCAGTGCCACGCAGTGGCACCTTGTGTGGACGTTATCAAAGAAGCTTGAGAGGCGGTTGGATGGAACCTACACTCGCCTCCTTATGAGAGCTCAAAATCTCTCGTGGAGGCGCCATCCAACTAAAATGCAAATATATGGGAAATTACCACCTGTGTCATCTCTTGTGAAAGGTAGGAGAGTCCAGTTTGCTGGACATTGTTGTAGAGCTGAAAAGAAGTAATTTCTACTCTTCTCCTCTGGAAGCCATCTACTCGCAACACCAGAGGGCGCACACTCTCCTACCCTGATGTAATCTCCAGGGATACAGGCATCCAGCAACAGGACCTCCGTAATGCTATGATGGACCGTGAAGTCTGGCGCAACATGGTAAATTCCATTGTCTCGACCACCGGTCGAACAATGATGATGATGATGGCACCTTGTCTTCTACTATAGCCACGGGCCGACCAACTGCTTTGTGAGTGGATTTGGTAGACGGAAACTGAAAGGAGACTGTCATATATGTGTGTGTGTGTGTGTATGTATGTATGTATGTATGTGTGTATGTTTGTGTGTCTGTGTTTGTCACCCCACCATCGCTTGACAACCAATGCTGGTGTGTTTACGTCCCCACCCCCGTAACTTAGCGGTTCGGCGAAAGAGACCGTTAGGCTTACAAAAGACTAAGTCCTGGGGTCGATTCGTTCGGCCAAAGGCGGTACTGCAGCATGGCCACAGTCAAATGACTGAAACAAATAAAAGTATAACTGCTAGGCAATTCTCACCCTCGGGGCTTTTACTGCGCGCTCTGAGCCATAAAAACTACACTACACGCACACGCGCACGCACACACACACACACACACACACACACACACACACACACACACACACACACACACACACACACACACACACACACACACACTCTCTCTCTCTCTCTCTCTCTCTCTCTTTCTTTCTTTCTCTGTCTCACCCCTTCCCCCAACGTCGTGGTTATAGGTTTTCAAATTGTCCACTATTTTGATATTCCGAGAAGGGGCCTTTTTTTGGCTTAAGAGAGATGTGTAGCTTTTAAATTCTCAAGATTTATTCGAGTTTCAGTAGAGGCGAAATTAAAAGACTGAACCATGAAATCAGCGGCCATGCTTTACAATTTCCGTAAGCATGATACACCGTAACCTAAGGCAAACGTAACGCAGGAATGCTTGTATACTTGTGTATATGTGCGTGTGTGTCTATAATGTATGTGTATGTTTGAAGAAATATAAAAAAGTATGTATATTCATATACATATATATAAATATGTATATTCATATACGTATATATAATTATGTGTATTCATATGTATAAATATGTATATAAATATGTATATTCATATACGTCTGTCTGTTTTATATATCGCTCTCTCTCTCTCCTCTCTCTCTCTCTCTCTATATATATATATATATATATATATATATATATATATATATATATAATATATATATCTATATATATATATACTAAGTAATTAAGGGTTTAGCAACGATTTGCCTCACCACACACCGAATTTAGAAATAGCAGTCAAAAAGTTTTGGCTATTCTTTCTACTTATATATATGCATGTGTATATGTGCGTGGCTTTGTGTATAGATTTGACATAAATATCATTCCTTTTTCATCTCATTCATTCACTGTGACTTACAGACACTGTCCCACAAAGCTGGAATATGTAGAACTTTCAATAGAGAAACGATATTCTGTTTCCACATATAGACATTCATGAAAAATGTACGGTCGACCAATGGGGCAATCGACCGAAACCACAGTTTAGGTGCATCATCCTTGCATATTTCACATAAATTAACCTATATAATACAGCTCTACACACCTGCGACGTAAAGTTGTATTGAGCACTTGCAGGTTTCTCTATTACAATGGAAAAAAATTCCATCCGTCAGTTTTTTTCTCTTTATAGATATGTATGTATGTATTTGTGTGTGTGTGTGTGTGGTGTGTGTGTGTGTGTGTGTGTGTGTGTATACATATATATATAAAGACCGTGCTCCAGATTGGCTGCTGTCAAATGTCTGCAACAAATAATTATATATATATATATATATATATACATATATACATATATATATATATGTATGTATGTATATATATGTATATATATAGGTGTGTGTGTGTGTGTGTACACCCCACACACATCATACATACATACATTACATACATACATACATACATACATACATATCTATAAAGAGAAGAAACTGATGGCTGGAATTTGTTTCCGTTGTAATACAGAAACCTGCAATTTTTTTTCTCCTCCGTCTTCCCTTCCTTGGATCTTTCTTTTCCTATGTTTCTGACGAAGAGCTCCGCTCGAAACGTTAAATCCACCTTCTTTCTTTCCTTTCCTGAGCGTCCAATAACACTATGCTTGTTCCACGTCCTCGCGTTGTTGTGTTTTCTCTTTGTGTTTTCATGTTCGGATTAACTTTACATATATATATATATATTATATATATATATATATATATATATATATATATAATATACTAAGTAATTAAGGGTTTAGCAACGATTTGCCTCACCACACACCGAATTTAGAAATAGCAGTCAAAAAGTTTTGGCTATTCTTTCTACTTATATATATGCATGTGTATATGTGCGTGGCTTTGTGTATAGATTTGACATAAATATCATTCCTTTTTCATCTCATTCATTCACTGTGACTTACAGACACTGTCCCACAAAGCTGGAATATGTAGAACTTTCAATAGAGAAACGATATTCTGTTTCCACATATAGACATTCATGAAAAATGTACGGTCGACCAATGGGGCAATCGACCGAAACCACCACAGTTTAGGTGCATCATCCTTGCATATTTCACATAAATTAACCTATATAATACAGCTCTACACACCTGCGACGTAAAGTTGTATTGAGCACTTGCAGTTTTCTCTATTACAATGGAAAAAAATTCCATCCGTCAGTTTTTTTCTCTTTATAGATATGTATGTATGTATTTGTGTGTGTGTGTGTGTGGTGTGTGTGTGTGTGTGTGTGTATACATATATATATATAAAGACCGTGCTCCAGATTGGCTGCTGTCAAATGTCTGCAACAAATAATTATATATATATATATATATATATATACATATATACATATATATATATATGTATGTATGTATATATATGTATATATATAGGTGTGTGTGTGTGTGTGTGTACACCCCACACACATCATACATACATACATACATACATACATACATACATACATACATATCTATAAAGAGAAGAAACTGATGGCTGGAATTTGTTTCCGTTGTAATACAGAAACCTGCAATTTTTTTTTCTCCTCCGTCTTCCCTTCCTTGGATCTTTCCTTTTCCTATGTTTCTGACGAAGAGCTCCGCTCGAAACGTTAAATCCACCTTCTTTCTTTCCTTTCCTGAGCGTCCAATAACACTATGCTTGTTCCACGTCCTCGCGTTGTTGTGTTTTCTCTTTGTGTTTTCATGTTCGGATTAACTTTACATATATATATATATATATATACACTTTATTATAAATGCAAAACAATATCACACACTCGCCTCCCGAGCTTCGTTTTCCATGCAGTATGTGTGATTCTTTGTTTACTCATCTACGGTACACAACGTATTTTCTTTTGATATATTTCAATTAACGTGTTACATAGTGCAGTACTGTACTTTATTTGAAGGCGGCGACCTGGCCGAAAAGTTAGCAAGCCGGGCGAAATGCGTTGCCGTATTTCGTCTGCCGTTACGTTCTGAGTTCAAATACCGCCGAGGTCGGCTTTGCCTTTCATCCTTTCGGGGCGATTAAATAAGTACCAGTTACGCAATGGGGTCGATATAATCGACTTAACCCGTTTGTCTGTCCTTGTTTGTCCTCTCTGTGTGTAGCCCCTTGTGCGTAGTAAAGAAATAGGTATTTTGTCTGCCGCTACGTTCTGAGTTCAAATTCCGCCAAGGTCGACTTTGCCTTTCATCCTTTCGGGATCGATTAAATAAGTACCAGTTACGCAATGGGGTCGATATAATCGACTTAACCCGTTTGTCTGTTCTTTTTTGTCCTCTCTGTGTTTAGTCCCTTGTGGGTAGTAAAGAAATAGGTATTTCGTCTGTCTTTACCTTCTGAGTTCAAATTCCTCTGGGGTCAACATTGCCTTTGATCCTTTCGGGGTCGATAAATTAAGTACCAGTTGCGTACTCGAGTCGATCTAATCGACTGACCCCCCTCCCACAAAATTTCGGGCTTGTGCCTACAGTAGTAAAAAAAATGTACTGTTCTTTCTTTTTATTAATTAATTAATTTATTTTTAAGTGTGAAAATGCTTATTTTAGCACAGAAATAATTAAAATCTAAAAAAGACATATAGATATTTATCAACCGCAGAAAACCGCGATATACTGAAAAGTCCACGTTATAAATTTACATATATTAACCAGAAAAATCCGCGATGTACTGACTGCGCGATAGGTGAACCGCGATATGGCGAAGGATTACTGTAGATAGGTGTATGTACGGGCGCATGTGCTCGTGCGTGTAAAATGTTAGCACTGTGTCTACTAATTTCTAGGTGGAGGTAAGTTTGGTCGATGCCATTGCATCAATACTTAGATTGGCAGAAGTGTTAGAGCGTTCAAATACCACCATCTTTCATAATTTTGGGTGGGATAAAATACCTTCCCAATTAACAAATAAACGGTGAGTTGACATAACCGATATGGCCCCCCCCCCCCCACGGTTCGAAATTGCTAGCCTTGAGCGAAAATTTAGTAAAGAACTATTGTTATTTTTGGTGGGGTAGCGAAAAGGTAGAATCGTCAACACGCCGGACAGAATGCATAACAGCATTTCGTCCGTTTTTAAGTTCAAAGTTCAAATTCCGCTGACTTTGACTTCTACCTATCAAGTACCGGGGGGCGTTGAAATCGATTAGTCCTTGCTCCAAAACTTCAGGCCTTGTACCTGTATTGAAAAAGACCCTCCCCTCCTCCTCCTCCTTCTTCTTCTTCTTCTTTTCTTCTTTAAGGCGGCGAGCTAGCATAATCGTTATGAGTTCAAATTCCGCCGATGTCGACTTCGCCTTCATCCTTTCGGGGTCGAAAAATTAAGTACCAGTGAAACGCTGGCGTCGATGTAATCGACTGAATCACTCCCCCAAATTTGAGGCCTTGTGCTTCCAGTAGAAGGAATCATTATTATTATTATTATTATTATTATTATTATTATTAGTATTATTATTTATGTTGAAATTTTGTTGACTGACACGGATGCAAGTGTCTCAGGTTTACTAGAGCAAGGTGAATAAGACTTTGCCAATCTTCGTACACTTCTCTGACTTATGAACCGTTTCGACACCAGCTATCCAGCCTCTCGAAACGGCAAACATTTGCTATCTATTTTGAAGTGTGTATAAGTTAATCCTTTGACTGTCCAAATCATTTTCCCGAGTTTGTCCTGAACGTTCTGAGTGATATAAAGCTTTTCTCTGGTAAATTAAATTATAAAAAAGAAAGGCAAAGGTGGCGAATGTGTATCATAATTTGATGCATGGATTCAACAGAATTATGCCCTGTATATCACGTGATACACATGATGTATGTATGCATGTTTGTATGCATGTTTGTATGTATGCATGTATGTATGTATGTATGTTTGTATGTATGTATATGTATGTATGTATGTATGTATGTATGTATGTATGTATGTATGTAAGCATGTATGTATGTATGTATGTATGTAAGCATGTTTGTATGTATGTATGTATGCATGTATGTATGTATGTATGTATGTTTGTATGTATGTATGTATGTATGTATGTATGTATGTATGTATGTAAGCATGTATGTATGTATGTATGTAAGCATGTTTGTATGTATGTATGTATGCATGTTTGTATGTATGCATGTATGTATGTATGCATGTTTGTATGTATGCATGTATTTATGTATGCATGTTTGTATGTATGTAAGCATCTATCTATCATCTATCTATCTATCTGTCTGTCTGTCTGTCTGTCTGTCTGTCTGTCTGTCTATCTTTCTATCTTCCTCAAACACACACACACACACACACACACACACACACACACACACACACACACTTGAGTGGCTTCTCCACAGTTATCGAGTCCCAAATTCAATCACAGGTCATTGGTCGGGCCTTATCTATAGTAGAAGATACCGAAGGAGCCGCGCTGTGTCATTGAACTCAAAGCCACGCGATTGTAAACCGAACTTCTTAAGCCTGAGTCCTGAAGTAAAAATGGAAGAAAAGAAAATTTCGACTGACGTCTATCGTCAGCTATGATTTAATTAGCTATATATAATATATCTCATTAGATGATGTAATTATGAAACCATGTTTGTTTACGCATAGCTTATCAGCAATTAGATGAGAGAGAGAGAGAGAGAGAGAGAGAGAGAGAGGGAGAGAGAGAGAAAGAGAGAGAGAGATTGATTGCGAGCGTGCGCCGATGATTTTCATAACGTGCTCGGTCACGCATGCTTAATATAAGCAATCTGTTTTTCGGTCTGCCAGGTCAAACGAGTGTTCGCGCGCGAGCGAGCGTATGTTTGCAAGTGTAAAACAATAAATGCATGTATGTATGTATATATACACATACACACATGTATATGTATGTATGTATATATATATATATATATATATATATATATATATATATATATATATATATATATGTATAGTAGATAGATAGATAGATAGTATGTATATGTTATGTATATATATATATATATATATATATAATATTTATATATATAGATAGATAGTATGTATATGTATGTAAGTATATATATATATATATATATATATATATATAATATATATATATATATATATATATATATAATATATATATATAGATAGATAGATAGATAGATAGATAGTATGTATATATATGTGTTTGTGTGTATATATATATTATATATATGTGTCTGGGATGAGTCAGTCTCTTCTAGTACCTTGTTACTTAGCACACTTACCGGTTCGATTTCCAATCATTTACTTATTTATTTTTTTCTAAAACTTTCGTTGCGTCTTGCAACTCTCCCCGGGCACAATGAAATATGCTTCAACACACGAATTCCCATAAAGACTCTTGCAAACCAAATACAAAAGCGAAATATACATACATACATACATATAGTATTTGTATATGGCCAACACGCCCTATATATATATCGTTTTTGTATAGGGCTAACAAACCTTACCTAGAGAAAAAAAAGGTCATCCTATAGAAGAATCGACGACAATTCAAAAACAAGAATCGGGGTAGTTTCACTAAAAAACACTTGAGCACAGGGGTCTAGGCAATCGATTTAGCCCCTCGGTAAATCGATTACATCGTCCCCTGTGCTCTAGTGGTTCTTAGTGAATCGGCCCCGATCCTTGTTTTTGAATCATCGCTTCTTCTATAGCTTCGCTTCTTTTTCTCTAGATCGGCGTATCGGCCCTATGTAAGCCCATTTTTACCCCAGGGACGAGATGGTCTGACCTCTATCCTATGACCTGTCCAGCGCAGGCAGGCCCCCTACTAGAATCTTTCTTTCTGCTGGCAGATAGGTTTCAGGGTCATTGTGATATACAAGTCGCCTTAAAAAAAAAAAAAAAAAAAAAAAAAAAAAGACCGCCTTAGGTCATGAATGGCCATGGGATTGCATCTCGAAAGTTATCCCCCGAGTTATAAGTATAGGCAGGGCTGTTTATGGAAGACCAGTAGTCGTCCATGTATACCGGCCTCCCGTCTCCACGCCACCGATGTCATCCAGGGGAAAGGCAAAGGGGCCGATACAGCCTGGCACCAGTGACATCCCAACTCGTTTCTACAGCTGAGTGAACTGGAGCAACGTGAAATAAAGTCCTACTGAAGGGCACAGCACACAGGCCGGTCCGGGAATCGAACTCACTACATCATGATTGTGTGCTCGACGCTCTAACCACTAAGCTATGCAGCTTAAAGATAAAATGACAAGCAGTATTGTAAGAACACGTAACACCGTACGGTTAGATAAGCACACTAGTGACTGGGTCTCCGTCGGTTGCGACAATGAGAACTCCTGTTGGTCCGATCAGCAGAACAGCCTGCTCGTGAAATTAAAGTGCAAGTGGTTGAACACTCCACAGACACGCGTACCCTTCATGTAGTTCTCACGGAGATTCAGCGTGACACAGGATGTGACAAGGCTGGCGCATTGGATTACACGTATTACTCATTTATACCAGCTCAATAAACTGGAGCAACGTGGAATTAAAAGTCTTGCTCAAGGACACAACGGGCCGCCGGATATCGATCTCACGAGCCCAAAACCCTAACCAGTAAGCCACGCGCCTTCGTTAAAAATCACCAGTAACATACTATGTAGGAGAAGTATGACCGAACTGTTTAGAAGCTCGCTTCGGAATCATGAGATCCCAGGCTTGATCTCGTTGCATGCTATCTAGGACTTGTGTCCTTTTCTACTAGAGTCTCGTATCCAAACTACCCTTATCTTGTTAGTTAACTTGGGTAAAAGGAAATTGTTTAGAAGTTTTGTCACACTGCATGACATTGATTGCGTGTGAAAGGGTAAAGGTGGTGAGAGAGCAGAACTGTTAGAACGCTGGAAAAATGATCTGCTGTATTTAATCTTTATATTCGGAGTTCGAATCCTGCTGAAGTCGACTTAACGTTTCTTTCATCCTTTCGAAGTTCAAAAAACATAAATTACCCGTCGAGTATTGAGCTCGTTGTATAATCGATCTATCATTTCCCTCAAAATCGATCGCTAGCCTAGTGCTTGAATTAGAAAGAATTACATTAAGGGTACATTTGTCTATGGAATACTCAGCCACTTACACGTTAATTCAATGAGCTAGGTCGTTTATTTGATCGAATAACGGAAAATTAACAATCGGAAATTCTGACCGAGATCCATATAGCTACCAGAATAGCAAGACACAGTGCAAGGGAATTAACTCTAGCAGTGGCCTATTTTTTCCTGTTAGCATGCTCTCCCTTGTTACATAATTGTCGTGACCTTAATCGGTTTCATCATGCAATTATGGAATTTATCGCTTTCATCACTATTTCCTCGTTAATCCTCTTTCACATTCATAATTACTTCTGTCTTCGCTCTCTTGCCATTTTCTTTAAATATAATATTGCACGTGATCAGCGTCTAATCTGCTTTGATGAAACGAATATGTCACTTATCCACGGTTTTATATTAAAAGAAGTCAATGTTTTGATTTTATAACAATTTTTATTTTTTTCTTCGTAACGCTATTTTTAGGTGCATAGATATGCACTTTTGTTTATTTCTCTCTCTCTCTCTCTCTCTCTCTCTCTCTCTCTCTCTGTAGGAAGTTTGTCTTTATGATTCACTAGCAGTATCGCCCGGCGTTGCTCGGGTTTGTAAGAGAAATAACTATATAAACATTTTTAGAGAGTTATAGCAAAAAAATAGCAAAAAAATGCATTAAAAATGGAAAATAAATCATGGTTAATTTTTTTTTAAATCGTTGACTCATCGTAGACATTTTTAGAGAGTTACTTCCCTTATATAATAGCGAAAATATGCATTAAAATGGAAAAAATGATGGTAAATTTTTTTAAAAACCGTAGACTCATTGTAGACGCGCGCTAATACCCAGAAGGGCTCGATATGAATCACGACTATAAGATACCCGCTTTTTGTTACACTGCACCGAAAAATGTGGTAGTTAGGAATCTAAATCGTAGGAGACAGGCACACAACCTCACTTTTATATATAAAGATATACCACAGTGATCGCAAATTATTGTATTATGTGTTGGCACAAAACTTTTGAAATAGCTCTCGTGTGCAGTGCGTTTTGTGTCTGTATCAGGGACGTGCCGCCTGGGCAAACAAGGTAGGCAGTGCCTACCTTGAATAAAATAGATCGATAGCAACATTTTCCTTCAATGACAAAATATGTACCTAATTCAACAAAATTATGAAGGTTACTCTGATTGCTATTTATAAAATGCAAAATATTTTATTTTTTGGTAGATTAGGTAAGCATAATTCGCATCTGCTTTTTAATCTTAGGATTTAAGCTGTGCGTAATACTGCTGTAGTACACGTGTTGCGTACATTCCTACAACACCGTTTTCTTTACGTGTTATAAAGGCAGAAACAAATCTGCCCTCAACTCAGTCGCGCGCCTGTGTTTCGCTTATTTTTCGTGCGTTTTACTACATATAGGTTACCAACTACGTACCCTGAGTATTTACTGACGGCACGTACTTGGTCTGTATATACGTATGTGTTGTGACGATGCATAGATTAGTGGTTAGCGCGTTGAACTCATCATCGCGACATCGTGGTTTCAGTTCCTGGAGCGCGTGATGCGTTGTGTTCTCGAGCAGAACAATTTGTCTCACGTTGGTCTGCGATGACTTCAACATCTGACTTGTGGTACACCGTGAACCTGTACAGGCAACGTCAATTTGCTGAAGGAATAAGCGGTGCTATTTAAGAAGAGTGGTCCCGGTGCGCACACTCACGTACTCGCGCATCCGAGCTAGCTAGTCGTGACTAGTCGATCCTACAACGACTACCTAGTGCGAGTGCGCGTATGCAAATAAAACACAAAAATACAAAGTAAATATTTTTTTAAAAGCAAAGTAAATAAATTATTTTTTCTAAACAAACGAAATAAATTCTTTTTCTAAACAACGTAAATACATTTGGAGTGCGTTCAATGGGATTAGGGAAATAGATGTGACACCAAAATGGAAGCACTCCGTCGGTTACGACGATGAGGGTTCCGGTTGATCCGAATCTACGGAACAGCCTGCTCGTGAAATTAACGTGTAAGTGGCTGAGCACTCCACAGACACGTGTACCCTTAACGTAGTTCTCGGGGATATTCAGCGTGACACAGTGAGTGACAAGGCCGGCCCCTTGAAATACAGGTACGACAGAAACAGGAAGTAAGAGTGAGAGAAAGTTGTGGTGAAAGAGTACAGCAGGGATCACCACCATCCCATGCCGGAGCTTCGTGGAGCTTTTAGGTGTTTTCGCTCAATAAACACTCACAGCGCCCTGTCTGGGAATCGAAACCGCGATCCTATGACCGCGAGTCCGCTGCCCTAACCACTGGGCCATTGCGCCTTGGGTGTATTTTGGTGTCTGCCATGGAGACACCAAAATACACCCAAGGTGAACCATTCCGAAAATTTTGTCGATCCTATAACAAATGTTCATACAAATTCGGTTGAAAGTTATTAGAAGAACGTAAAACGACGTTTTAAGAGGATGATGGGGGGTACCAAAAACAGGTAGGGTGTTATTTTTATTTAATTTATTAAAAAAAAAGTTATTTACGTTGTTTAGAAAAAATATTTTACTTTGTGTTTTTATGTTTTATTTACTTTGTTTAAAAGAAATTATTTTGTTTAAAAAAAACCCTATTTGTTTTTATAAAAAAACCCTCATCTATTAATTTGCATACGTGCACTCGCGCTAGGTAGTCGTTGTAGGGCCGACTAGTCACGACTAGCTAGCTCGGATACGCGAGTGCGCGCACCGGGACTGCTCTTCTTAAATAGTACCGGAATAAGCTTACAACACGTGCATTTGGTCACTATAAACAAATCATTTGAGTTCGTTGCAGAAACATCTTTCTCGGACAACAAGAGACTGCTCACAGTTTCTCTCTCTCTCTCTCTCTCTCTCTCTCTCTCTCTCTCTCTCTCTCTCTCTCTCTCTCTCTCTCTCACGCACACACTTGCTATCAAGAAAACTTCTACATTGTCGCTCGACTTCCTAGAAATAGCGCACAAATTTCCTTTCAGTTACACCATGCGTAATTTTGTTGCTGACTTTCCAAATGAAATAAAAACGATAAAATATACAGAATATAAAGGTACATTGATTAATGTAGTTCTATATACTTTTCTGGGATCACGTGAATGAGGAAGGCGCGATCCAGAGAGGAGTGGACAGCGTGCTGTGACCAGCGGTGTCAAATGGACGCCCGACGGACTGGTCGGTCAAGGTGATCAAGGTGATATACATTATACCTGAATAAAATACTGACAGTCCTTAAATTTCCTTAAGCCAATCAAAGGCCAAACAACAGGAGATCAGGTGTTCTGATCGTGAACATGTCAGGCAACATTATGCAATATGTCTTCCCGTTTTTATGACGGTAGAGTATTACCAGATTTGGCTGCTATATCTAATCCAGTACCACATTATCTAAGATATTTCGTTTCCTTTTTCAGACAGTAAGGTGTAATTTGAAATGATTTAGCTGCTATTTCTAGCAGGCACTGGTCATTGAGAATCACATCTTATGTCTTTTCAATACAAAAATGTGCCCGTCCTTCTTCAATACTTGTGGTTTAAGTAAAATGTAACTGCTATTTCTAGAAGGCCAGTGACCGTATAGGCGAGTGCCTTTGTTGATTACAATGCGTACCAGTAATATTATGAGATTAGCTTGCACATTAGAAAAATTCGTTAGCGTAACATTATGCAAGGGAGATAATTCACATAAATTGATGGCTCCAATCTGCCTAGCTAAAAGTACTTCAATGCTAAACGTTTTGAGCAAAATTTTGTTTTTTTAAATCATTACTTCATAATCAAGATGACGATGGATGACGCTCACGATGATAGTTACTTCTCTGAGTTCAAATCCTGCTAGCCTCAACTTTCGTGCTTTAGATTTTTTTTTTGTACTAAACATTTCTCCTACTGCACTGTTGTTTTGTACGGGAAATAATATCTTCTGACACAGTTGAGATTTCTTTTTATCTCGGAAACACATGCACTTTTCATTCTTCTTGGTTCAATAAAGTATCATCAAAGAATTCTGAATGAAAAGAATGAGGAATAGCATAAACGGTATGATGGTAATCCCTTGTGGTCTCAGGAAGACGGTTCCTTGCTGAACAACCCTATCAAATGATTTGTTTATAAGGATCAAATCTATGTGATGTGTCTTAACTCACTCCCTCTCTGAAATTGATGTTGTCCGAACAGGGACATGGTGTACCACATGTCAGGTGTTGAAGTGATCACCACCTTAAATATAATATTGGTTTCAAATTTTGGCACAAGGCCAGCAATTTTGGGAGAAGGGTCATAGTCTATTACATCGACCCCAGTGCTCAACAGGTACTTATTACTTATTTGCAAGTACCTGGTCCTAAAGTCTAGCTAACAGACTTTAGGACAAGGGGTAAAAATAAATATTTGTATGTTCCTCTTATTGGTTCATTGAAGTTCTTCAGTATTTTGACATTATTCCTGATTATAGGCCTTGATGTATAAGGTTCTTCCACTGTCTGTTCCTCTTTTTACTTCATTCACGTTCTTCAGCATTTCATCCTTATTCCTGATTATAGCCGTTCTTCCAGTTTCTGACTTGAATCTAAGCCCAGCTTAAATTGTTTCTGTTACCTTTTATTCAATTTTATCATTAAGGGATTAGAAGGGTCTCTCATAACTAATTGTATATGGATTAAAGTTTTAGTTTGTCTTTCATGTCAGTTTGTCCGAGACTTGGTATTTACAGGATTAATTGGGTTAGGTTACAAGATTAATTGTTAGCAATTACTTTATGATGGATTTGTGATATATGTTTTTATACTGGCTTCACATTTTGACATAAGGCCAACAATTACAGGGGAGGGATAAGGAGATTACATTGACGCTCATGCTCAACTGGTATTTATTTTATCAACTGTGAAAAGATGAAAGACTTAGACGACCTTAGTGGAATTTGAACTCAGAATGGAAAAACAAATGAAATGCTGCTAAGCATCTTGCCCAGTGTGTTAATGATTATGTCAGCTCATTGCCTTTAAGATGTAAATATTGGTATCAAATTTTGGCGCAAGACCAGAGATTTCAGGGAAGGGGCTAAGGGCTAAGTTGGTTTAACTGACCCCAGTGCTCAACAAGAACTTATTTTATCGACCCTGAAAGGAGATAAAACCAAAGTCAACCTCTGTGGAATTAGAACTCTGATTGTACAGACAGAGAAAATACTGCTAAGCAGTTCACCCAGCATGCTAATGATTCTGTCAGGTCACTGCCTTAATAAAAATAATAATCCTTTCTACTAAAGGCGCAAGGCCTGAAATTTTGGGAGAGGGGCCTAGTTGATTATTTTGACTGCAGTGTTTCACTGATACTTAATTTATCGACCCTGAAAGGATGAGAGGCAAAGTCGACCTCGGCTTAATAATAAATCCCAAAATGGCAGAAATTCATGAGCTCATGGGAACTGCTCATATCCTATGCAAAATACTTTCTATGTTATCTCAAGTTTTAAAACAAACATAATTTCCATATGTTTTTTTTTTTTTTAGGCATTCACTAGTACAACACTAAATGCATAACCAAATATATGGCACACTAGGCATAACAACAACATGAACTTCCAACCTGTTGTCTCTTGAGGTCTCTGGGTGAGACTTGGAGCCAACTTGTACAAATATAAAGCAAAAGTCAAACATAGAATAATAATAATAGTAATAATAATAATAATAATAATAATAATAATAATAATAATAATAATAATAATAATAATAATTTCAAATTGTGGTGCAAGGGAAGGGAGTAAGTCAACATGAACCTTACAAGGATGAAAGGCGAAGTTGACGTTGGGTGGAATTTGAACTCAGATTTAAGATGTAAATATTGATGACATATTCTTTTTATTCTTTTATTTGTTTCAGTCATTTGACTGCAGTCATGCTGGAGCACCGCCTTTAGTTGAGCAAATCGACCCCAGGACTTATTCTTTGTAAGCCTAGGACTTATTTTATCAGTCTCTCTTGCTGAGCCGCTAAGTGACAGTGATGTAAACACACCAGCATCAGTTGTCAAGCGATGTTGGGGGGACAAACACAATCACACAAACATATACATGCATATATATATATATATATATATACGACAGGCTTCTTTCAGTTTCTGTCTACCAAATCCATTCACAAGGCTTTGGTTGGTCTGAGGCTATAGTAGAAGACTCTTGCCCAAGGTGCCATGCAGTGGGACTGAACCTGGAACCATGTGGTTGGTAAGCAAGCTACTTACCACACAGCCACTCCTGCGCCTATATAATGGCACAAACCTCAACAATTTGGAGAAGAGGAATAGTCTATTAAGCCAGTCCCCTAGTATCTGACTGGTACTTCATATTATTGATCCTTGAAAATTGAAAGGCACACTGGCCTCTGGCAGGAATTGAATTCAAAATGTAAACGGATGTAAATAATGACAGCAAGGCATTTTGTTTACTGCTTTACCAATTCCCACAATCCACCGCTGTGTGTAGAGGTAGTTATTACAGTCACAGTATCGACCACTCTATGAGATGTTGTTATATATCGCTGGTCACAATGCACTTTGCATCGTTTTAGTTTTTGAATGATGTCACCTCACTGGCTGGTTGAGCAAGCCAACATTTTCCCTGATTGGAAGGCTGACCCTTCACAGGGTTACCCCTTTACAGTTGAGTGGACTGGGGCAATGTGAAATGCAGGGTTTTGCTCAAGAACACATGTTACCCGGTCCAGGAATTGAAACCACAATCTCAAGATTGTGAGTGCAAACACTTTTACCACTAGACCCCATGCCTTCACAAAGGTAATTATGAAAGAAAGAAACAAAGAATTTAAAAGTGTTTTGATGAGGTTAATTAGAAGGAAAAATCATAATTATATTAACAATTATTTATATCAGACATTTAGACATCTAATTATTGATAATTTCATTGTTTCCATAATTAATGATTTTTATCAGGAATTTTTTTTTTTTATCAAGACAAGGTGACAAGATGGTAGAATTACCAACATCTTGGTCAAGATGCTCAACAGCATTTCTTCCCTCTTTACATTCTGGGTTCAAATTCCATCCGGGTTGACTCTGCCTTTCATGCTTTCGAGGTTGATGAAATAAGTACCGGTCAAGTACTGGGGGAATCGATGTAATCAATTTGCCTTCTCCTCCTCCCCCTAAAATTGCGAACTGGCAGAATCATTAGCCCTCCAGGAAAAATGCCCAACAGCATTTTGTTTGTCTTCATGTTCTGAGTTCAAATCCTGCTGAGGTTGACTTTACTTTCCATCTTTATGGGGTCGACAAAATAAGTAGCAGTTGAATACTGGGGTTGACTACCCCTCCTCTAAAATTCTGGACTTATACCAAAATTTGAATATCATCATCATCATCATCATCATCAAAGTGGTGAGCTAGCAGAATCGTTAGCGCACCAGACAAAATGCTTAGCGGCATTTCGTCTGCCATTATGTTCTGAGTTCAAATTCCGCCAAGGTCGACTTTGCCTTTCATCCCTTCGGGGACTGATAAAATTAGTACCAGTTATGCACAGGGGTCAATGTAATCAACTTAAACCTTTTCCCCCAAATTTGAGGCCTTGTACTTCCAGTAGAAAGGATTACTATTATTATTATTATTATTATTATTATTATTATTATTATTATTATTATTATTATTATTATTATTATTTATTATTATTATTATT
>NC_043006.1:75291788-75419288 GCF_006345805.1 Octopus sinensis
AGTCGAGCAAATCGACCCCAGGACTTATTCTTTGTATACTTATTATTTTGGTCTCTTTTGCTGAACCGCTAAGTTACAGGGATGTAAACACACCAGCATTGGTTGTCAAGTGATGTTGGGGGACAAACACCAGCACAAACACACACACACACATACATATATATACATATATACGACAGGCTTCTTTCAGTTTCCATCTACCAAATCCACTCACAAGGCTTTGGTCCGCCCGAGGCTATAGTAGAAGACACTTGCTGGAGGTGCCACGCGGTGGGACTGAACCCAGAACCATGTGGTTGGTAAGCAAGCTACTTACCACACAGCCACTCCTACGCCTCTTTTGAGTAGAATTATTTTGCACTGTCCTTAAAGAATCTTAACAATAAATAAATATATGAATAAAACTGATGTAAAAATATAATGTAAAAGATTTTAGAAAATTAGAATCCTTCCACAGCAGCAGCAGCAACAGCAACAACAACAACAACAACAACAACAACAACAGCAACAGTGCAATCTAACCTGCTGACATGATTTCCAAATGAAACTTGTTCAGTGAAGAATCTCCTTATAGAAATTAGAGTAGTTTGTTTCAATGACAAGGGGATGATGATAATGGATGGTAATAAATAAATGAAATAATAAATAAATAATATAAAATAATATAATAAATGAAATAATAAATAAATAAATAAATAAAATAAATAAATTAAATAATAAATAAAAAAATAAAATAATATATAATAAATAAATAATAAATAAATAAAATAAATAATATAAAATAATATAATAAATGAAATAATAAATAAATAAATAAAATAAATAAATAAAATAATAAATAAATAAATAAAATAATAAATAAACAAATAAAATAATGAATAAATAAAATAGTGAATAAATGAAATAATAAATAAATAAAACCATAAATAAATAGATAAATAAATAAAATAATATATAGAATAAATATAAAATAAAATAACAAATAAATAGAATAAATAAATACATAAAATAAATATATAAATAAAATAAATAAATAAATAAATAAATGAAAAATATTAAACAATTGAAAAAAAAAAAAAAAAATGCTGCTAAGGTTCTTCTTAGCAGTTCATTTGATCAATTATCGATTGTAAAATTATTATTATTATTATTATTATTATTTTTTTTTTTTTTATTTTTTTTTTTTTTCTTGTCTGAGCTGAGCTAAGTTGGTTTAACATGGATCAAGATATGAGCTGAGGATTTCATTCTGAAAAATAAATAAAATAAAGAGAGGTGAATAAATGGATAAATGGAAATGCCATGTCTTTTATCGGAGAAAAACGCTGGCTTCTCGAGTTTCTTGTTGTTACGTTGGAAATCAATCAATGCTTGAGATTAGATCAGGGATGGAAATCGAAACACTTTTCTTCCCCCCCCCTGATTCTTCCTCGTACTCAATACCGAAAGTTTCTGGCATCAGACATCTAGGTGCGCATGCGTGTGTGTGCATGTGTGTGTTTCTCTGTGTGTGTGTGTGTGTGTGTGTATGTGTGTGTGTGTGTGCGTGCGTGTGTTTGTGTGTGTGTGTGTGTTTGTGTGTGTATGTGTGTGTGTGTCCCCGTCCGTGTGCGTCTGTGTACATGCATGCATGCGTGCGTGAGTGTGTGTGCATGTGTGTGTTTCTGTGCGTGCGTGTGTTTGTGTGTGTGTGGTGTGTGTGTGTGTGTGTGTGGTGTGTGTGTGTGTGTGTGTTTGTGTGTGTGTGTTGTGTGTGTGTGTGTGTATGTGTGTGTGTGTCCCCGTCCGTGTGCATCTGTGTACATGCATGCATGCGTGCGTGAGTGTGTGTGCATGTGTGTGTTTCTGTGCGTGCGTGTGTTTGTGTGTGTGTGTGTGTGTGTCCCCGTCCGTGTGCGTCTGTACATGCATGCATGCGTGCGTGAGTGTGTGTGCATGTGTGTGTTTCTGTGCGTGCGTGTGTTTGTGTGTGTGTGTGTGTGTGTCCCCGTCCGTGTGCGTCTGTACATGCATGCGTGCG
Organism: Octopus sinensis; assembly: GCF_006345805.1. Classification (NCBI taxonomy): domain Eukaryota; kingdom Metazoa; phylum Mollusca; class Cephalopoda; order Octopoda; family Octopodidae; genus Octopus; species Octopus sinensis. The sequence continues at coordinate 75,293,809 of NC_043006.1, forward strand.
TGCGTGAGTGTGTGTGCACGTGTGTGCATGCATGTGTTTGCGTGCATGCAGTTTTGTGGTTATGCATGTGAGTTTGCGCATGTGCTAGCATGTGCTCCCTCTTTCTCTATCTCTCTCTACCTCTCTCTCTCTCCCCTTTCTCTCTCTCTCTCCCCTTTCTCCCTCTCTTCCTCTGTTTCCTTATCATTTTCTCTCTCCCTCTCTCTTTCTCACCTTTACCTTCCTCTCTCGCTCTTGTTCTATCACTCTTTATCCTTTCTTTCTCCCTCTCTTTATCGCTCTCCTATCTCTCCTCTCACTTTCTTTCCAAATTTCTTCCTCTCTTTTTTTCTCCATTCTCTCCTCACTCTCTGTCTCTTTCTTTCCCTCCCCTTCACACTCACACACACACACACACACACATTATCACGGAAGAAATTCTTTCATTGGAAAAGTGGTGAATTTAGGTTATTTTAATAATTCACTGAACACAGGATGCAGCCCCTGCTGATCAAACTGTAAAACAATCTCTTTCCCTGGCCCTGACATGCAAACAGGGGCCTCTTTTACTTGTTTCAGTCATGTGACTGTGGCCATGCTGGAGCACCGCCTTTAGTCGAGCAAGTCAACCCTAGCACTTATTCTTTGGAAGCCTAATACTTATTCTATCAGTCTCTTTTGCTGAACCGCTAAGTTATGGGGACGTAAACACACCTGTATCAGTTGTCAAGCGATGTTGGGGGGACAAACACAAACACACAAACACACACACACACACACACATATATACATATATATAACGGGCTTCTTTTCAGTTTCCATCTACCAAATTCACTCACAAGGCTTTGGTTGGCCCAAGGCTATAGTAGAAGACACTTGCCCAAGATACTATGCATTAGGACTGAACCTGGAACCATGTGGTTGGTAAGTAAGCTACTGGTGTCCTGGTGTTATGCCAAGGGAGATAATAACTCAAATGGAGGAAGATATATATATATATATATACTAGCACTATGACCCGGCGATGACGGGTCATAATGCTAGTACTGAAATAGTGGAGAAGATATTATATTGCTATGGGCTCGCCCCAGGCAAGAAGTTGAACATTTTTTTTGCCTATGAAACTACATGGACTCTAAGTAAGGCATGTGTAAAATTTGAATGAAATTGGTTGTGTAGTTCTCAAGTTTTAGGGAATCGTAGTGGAGAAGATATGATATTGCTGTGGGCTCGCCCTAGGCAAAAAGTTAAAAGTTTTTTTGCCTTTTTTTTTTAGTTTCTGTCTACCAAACCCACTGCATGGCACCTTGGGCAAGTGTCTTCTACTATAGCTTCAGGCCGACCAAAGCCTTGTGAGTGGATTTGGTACAGAAACTGAATGAAGCCCGCCGTATATATGTATATATATATATATGCGTGTGTTTGTGTTTGTGTCTGTTTTTGTCCCCCTAGCATTGCTTGACAACCGATGCTGGTGTGTTTATGTCCCCGTTACTTAGCGGTTCGGCAAAAGAGACCGATAGAATAAGTACTGGGCTTACAAAAGAATAAGTCCCAGGGTTGAGTTGCTCGAGTAAAGGCGGCGCTCCAGCATGGCCACAATCAAATGACCGAAACAAGTAAAAGAGTAAAGAGTAAAGAGTAATTATTTGAGAAAACACTTTCTCTTGGTTCTGTATTCTATAAAGAACCAAAATTCTGCCTAGAATATATTTAAATAAATTTTTCTATATTTTTTTTCTTTCATGATTTCCCCCGTTTTTTTTTTTTTTTTTTTTGGTTGCTTTTGAGAATAAGATTCTGAATGCTTTCCCTTTTTTTTTGTTTTCATTCTTTCTTTAGTTTTTGAGAATAAGATTCCAAATGCTTTCCCATTTTTTGTTTTTGCAAATAAGATTCCGAATGCTGAAATGGGAGATATACTTGGTTCTTTTGGCTTCAGGAAATTTATATGGATCACAATTGCAGCTCAGAAATAATGTAATATTAACCATAAAAATCCATTCCCATTTTTCATTATTAATGGATGGTCTTGCAAAATGGATTTCGTGTTTGTCATTTCACTTGGGGATTGGGGACAGCCTGACTATAAACATCTTGAATAAAGGTATTGGTAAAAAGAGGCAACCATATGCTTCTTTTATGACCAGCATTAAATATTCACTATTCTATGAATTTCTGATTCTTCTCATTTTTCTGTATAACTCAAACCACTGCTTGTGCTATATTCAGAAGTGTGTGTGTGTGTGTATTTATATATCATGATCGTTGTTATTCAACATCCATATTCCATACTGGTATGGGTTGGATGGTTTCACCTATGCAAGCATGGAAAAATGGCCATTAAACAACAGCAATGTTGTTGTTGTTGATGTTGCTGCTGTTGCTGCTGCTGCTGCTGCTGTTGTTGCTGCGGATGATGATGATGATGATGCTGACAATGATGATGAGGATAATGATATAATTATTTCTTTTGCATTTTTGTTTCATCAGATTCTTACATATATTGAAATACAATATACAATTAAGAAAAGATATTTAAGTATCATTATATATATATATATATATTATATATATATATATTGTATGTATATATACATATACACACACATGCATACACCACACATATATATACATATATATATACATATATATATATATATATATATATATATACATATATGTATGTATGTATATATATATATATTATATATATATATATATTGTATGTATATATACATATACACACACATGCATACACACACACATATATACATATATATATATATATATATATATATATATATATATATATATATATATAATATATATATATATATATATATATATAGATATATATATATATCTATATATATAATATATATATATATGAACACATAAACATAGACATGGAAATAAATTGGCGAAAGAAAAAAAAATACTTTAAGACTTCAAAATTTTTTTCTTCCTTTTCCTGAGTTTAAGGTTATATCAAAATTTGTATAAAGACAGACAGACCTACTGATAAAAGTTGTAGATGGAGACAAACAAATCTAATTATCTTTTCTTCAAACACTAAAAAAATATAGGAGATTAAGCAGGATAAGCAGTTACATTGTGATATTGTTTCAAAATGAACATTAAAGCAGAAGATTTGGCAGAAACAGTAGAGCATTAGATGAAATTCATTTTGGTGTTTAGTTCTATTCCTTTGTGTTCTGAGTTCGAATCCTGCTGTGTTTTTTTTTTATCATCCTTTTGGACATGATACAATAAGTATTAGTCTAACCATCTACTCTGCCTTTTGGGTGGTATGTATTAGAACCCGGTGTTTTAGTACCTACAGTATGTTGTGTGTGCTTGTGTGTGTGTGTGTGATCATCATCATCATCGTCGTCGTTTAATCCCTGTCTTCCATGCAAGCATGGGTTGGACAGTTTGATGGGAGCCAGCCAAGTGGAAGACTACCCTAGGCTACTGTGTCTGTTTTGGCAGAGTTTTTTTATAGTTGGATGCCCTCCCTAACACCAACCACTCTGCAGATATGTTATAATCATCATCATCATCCCCATCATCATCCCCATCATCATCATCATCCCCATCATCATCCCCATCATCGTCGTTTAATGTCCACTTTCCATGCTGACACGGCTGAGATAGTTTCATAGGGAACTGTTGATCTTCAGGACTGCATCAAGCTCCAGCAGCATCTTTGGCATGGTTTCTATAACTAGATGCTCTTCCTAATGCCTGCCACTTTACAGGGTGTACTGAGTACTTTTGTTTCTTCTACTGGCTCTTGTGAGGTTGCCATGTAACTTAGAAACAAACAGAGAAGAAAGAAAAGAAAAAAATTCCCACTACTAAGAAAAAAGAAAAAAAAATTCCCACTATTAGTATTTGTGTGAGAAGGTGGAGGTAGGTGGCTGTATGCCAGGTGTTGAAAGGCTGAAGTATGATAGAAGGACAAGCACAGGTGCCTTGTTAAAGGGGAATATATTGTTGTTGTCAAGGCGGCGACCTGGCAGAACCATTAGCACGCTGGGCGAAATGCTTAGCGCTATTTTGTTTGCTGCTACGTTCTGAGTTCAAATCTAGCCGGGGTCGACTTTGCCTTTCATCCTTTCAGGGTCGATTAAATAAATACCAGTTATGCACTGGGGTCGACATAATCGACTTAATCCGTTTGTATGTCCTTGTTTGTCCTCTCTGTGTTTAGCCCCTTGTGGGTAGTAAAGAAACAGGTATTTTGTCTGTCTTTACGTTTTGAGTTCAAATTCTGCCAAGGTCGATTTTGCCTTTCATACTTTTGGGGTCAATAAATTAAGTACTAGTTGCGTGCTGGGGTTGATCTAATTGACTGGCCCCCATCCCAAAATATTAGGCCTTGTGCCTAGAGTAGAAAAAAAGAAACAATAATAAAACGCACTAAGGTGGCAAGCTGGCAGAAATGTTAGCACGCCAGGCGAAATGCTTAGCAGTATTTCATCTGTCTTTACATTCTGAGTTCAAATCCTGCCGAGGTCGACTTTACCTTTCATCCTTTCAGGGTTGATATATTAAGTACCAGTTACATACTAGGGATCATCTAATTGACTGGCCCCCTCCCCCAAAATTTTATGCATTGTGCCTAGAGTAGAAAAGAATATTTTACATGTTTCAAGGCAGCAAGCTGGCCTTGAGTAGGAAAGAATATATTGTTGTTGTCAACATTGTGAGCAGACAAACACTCTCTTGTTCCTCTCACTCTTGTCTCATTTGAACACACAAAGGCATGCATACACACAAAGGCAGCTGTGCATGCACACACAAACATCTGATAGGTTTCTGTGCAGTTTCCATTCACTAAATTCACTCACAAGGCATTGGTTGGTCTGGGGCTTTGCCCTAATTGCCCAATGTGCCATGCATTGGGACTGAATCCTAAACCTCAACCCACATGGTTGCCAAGCAAACTTCTTACCCACACAACCATGCGCACACCTATAAAATGTATTTGCAACAAGGTGAATAAAACGAATGGGCATAATTGCCGTTTCAACTCCATCAGTAGGAATTTTGTAAATTCATAAAAAATTTATCCCGTAGCCCTTGAGCTCAAAATAGAGTTAAAGGCCCTTTTGGGTTGACAATTTTTATCGTTTACGTCATTCTCTACATTAAACCATTTCAAACACATTATTTACACATTAGTCAAGAGCTTCCAAAACTGTTGTCGTTGTTGTTGTTGTGGCAATTTTATTTTATTTTTCATGTTTTTATAGTATGTTTTATTTTTGTGTTTTCCTATTGCAAATTTCCGATAAAGAATATTGCAATAGATTTTAGAATTTTAGCTGGGTGTATTTTTTGTTGTTGTTGTTGTTAGATTTTTCCATTTTCTTTTTTTTTTTTTTTGTTGTGTTAAAAACCATCCTTTGCTTTGAATATCTGGAGGAATAAATAAATATTTACTGAGGTGGTGACTTTAATGGAAATTGTAAAACAACACTGGAATAAACAAAACCTAAAAAAAATAATAAAATTTTTTAAAAAATGCTATCAAACTGATTCAACTAGACATTTTCTTCCATAATCACACCTTGTTGTTTGTCACATTGTTGATGTTGTTGCTGAAGTTGTTGTTGTTGTCATTTAGCTTTCATTCAGCAGCAGCTCTGATCAGACAGATCTATGATCAAAGGCATTCTGAGTACAAGCATCTTGAAATAAATACCATTATGTATATATATATATATACACTCACACATAAATATAGATATAGATATATATAGATATATGTGTGTGTGTACATATACACATGCATACACACACATACACACACATATATGTAATGTATGTTGTGTGAGTGTATATACATGCACACACACAGACACACGTACACGCATATACTAAGATTACTATTATATTTAGATTTTCTGCTGTACTTACATAATAATAATAATACCGTTCTCCACTATCACCAATACTACAAGCACCACCACCACCACTACAACAACAACCAGTACCTTTGCTGCAGCTATTTCTGTCACCACTATTGCTGCTGCCATGCCCGCTGCTGCTGCTGCTATCACCACTACGACCACCATCCTGGTTTTAAAACCTACGTGGTTATAAAATCGTATTTTGTCAACATTTTTGTAGTGTCTCTATTGAACAAACTATTATAGATGGTCTACAGAACCTCCAGCAATCTAGAATACTATTTTCCACTCTGTCAAAACCAGCTTGGTTACAATCCAGAACAAATGCTGATCACGTTGACCTTGCACAGATGTTGTTTGGTCTCGTTTCTAGATAGCTGAAAAATCAATCTAAAGCCTCTACTCTTTTTTCTTCATTTGATATATGGCTGAGTGGTTAAGAAGTTTACCTAGCAACTACATGGTTTTGGTTTCAGTTCCGTTGCATGGTTGTGTCTTCTACTATAGCCATGGGCCAAACGATGCCCCCACCATCATTTGACGACTGATGTTGGTACATTTACATCCCCATAGCTTAGCGGTTTGGCACAAGAGACTGAAGTAATAAGTATTAGGCTTACAAAGAATAAGTCCTGGGGTCGATTTTTTCGACTAAATGGCAGTGCTCCAGCATGGCCACAGTCAAATGACTGAAACAAGTAAAAGAATAAATAAAAGACGATATATATATATATATATATATGTTGGGCTTCTTTCAGTTTTTATTTACCAAATCCACTCACAAGGCTTTGGGCATCCTGGCACTATAGTAGAAGACACTTACCCAAGGTGCTACGTACTGGAACTGAATCCATAACCATGTAGCTGGGAATCAAGCTTCTTAACCCTTTTGTTACCATATTCCTGTTGAGATGCTCTGTATTTCTTTTAATTACTTTAAATGTAATAAAGAAGTTAGTAAAATAACTTAGCTAATGTTAGGAACATAAAATGTGATTAAGGTTTGGTGGAAGATTTTAATTCAAAACTTATGAAAACAAGACATTTGTACTCAGAGCCAGAGCCGGTTTCAGCCGGGCTGGTAATGAAAGGGTTAACACACAGCATCCTCATTGTTTGACGCCCACTTTTCCATGTTTGTGTGGGATTATAGACAATTCTGTTGATTCATTTATTATATAATCCGAAGTCAACTTTCATTTGTTTCCAAGGAAGGTCTTATCAGTATGACAGTGATGCTTGCTTTTACAGCCAGCAACTGATGTCAAGACAAGGCATGTCTATCATCTCATGCACACATATGCACATGCGTGCACACACACACACACACACACATACATGCACACAAATATATTTTTGTAACTTTTTTTGTAACTCTTCAGCTAAAAGTGACTGATGGAATAAAGACCTGTGACTGATGGAATAAGGATCTGATACTCAGGGAATAAAAACCAGGTTTAAAATACATACTGCAGTTGAGTTTGATTAAAACCCTTGAACGAGATGCTCAACACATGGTGCCATCCAAAGCATGGAACAAACTGCCGGCATCAGTTGTTAGTTTTCGGAGCACTGCATCCTTCAAAACTTCCATGCTGTCTGAGATTCGCCAACACTACACCTGATTTCCTCACCTCCATACACACACAACCATGTATCTGACTCATACATTGTTCGCTTTCCAGACATTTGTACATTACTGCATGTACTTTATACGCACTTTTGACAAGTTGTGGTGCACCTGAGCACTGTATATAATAATTTCAGAATTATATTATTTTAAACAAGACAGGAAAGGAGATTTATCTTTAAAAGCTATTTATGTGATTTGAGGGTATCAAGTGACATGAAGAAGATGACTGGTTGTGAGAACAAAGGACTACAAAGCTGGAAGAACTTTTGTAATAACTCCAAGAATATTGGGCCGTTTGCCAGCCTCCTCTGGCCCCTGTGCCGGTAACATGTAAAAAGCACCCACTACATTTATGGAGTGGTTGGTGTTAGGAAGGGCATCCAGCTGTAGAAACCTTGCCAGATTGGACTGGAGCCTGGCACAGCCTCCTGGTTTCCCAGACCCCAGTCGAACCATCCAACCCATGCTAGCATGGAAAATGGACGTTAAATGATGATGATGATGATGGTGTTGTGTAGAATATTTCGATAATAGCTTTGGTTTGTGATGCAGAGCAAGAAGAAAGCTCTCAGTGAACCATTCTTCTTCCTTACTTTGTGGCCTAGTGTGTGTGTGTGTGTGAGAGAAAATCGATTTGATGACAGCGGAATACAGTGAGATAGGTGTTGTAGTAATGTAATAATAAATTTTATTTGATTATATTATGATCTAGCAGAATAATGTCTGTATTCTCTTCACGGCAATTTCTGCAAGGCTTGGAAATATAATTTATTTAGGCTTATATGTTGTGTGTTGGAAACCAAACAAATGAAGTAAAATATTTTTTTTGGGGTTTTTGATTTTTTTCCTAAACTAAATTCATCTGAAAGCTAATGGCATTAAAAATATGAACAAATGACAGGAAACAGTTATTTATTATCATGATTATTACTATATTATCATTGGGTCGATAAATTAAGTACCTGTTGCATACTGGGGTCAACCTAATCATCTAGCCCCCCTCCCCCTAAATTTCAGGCATTGTGCCTATAGTAGAAATGATTATTACTATTATCATTATTGAGTGAGAGAGCAGTGCATGCCATCAAAGTGACACTGGGGTAAAATATATGAAGCCCAGTATACCCATCATGACTACCCGTCTGATAAGGGTGCACCAGGCACATGCATCACAGCCATATGTGCACGACATGGTGATCTCATATTAAGATAAACAGCGCATGACCTTGCAGGTGGGGCCCAGTTAGAATTTTCTTCTGGTCGAGTAGCCTATCCCGCTCAAAAGGTCCCTAAATAAGGATTGTTAAAGGATGTTGAACGAAACACCCATGTTTCCAGAAGTGAATCATTCAAACCCCAAAGAATCCCTCTCAACACATGGCTATGATGCTCCCCCACTACTTCTGCTCGTGATCAGAGATGCACATATCGTCAGCCACTAAGGGACATGCTCAACTGGTTAAGGTCAAACAACTGACAAGCAAATCTGTGGTATTGAGCAGAATATTTGCTGTAGCCCATCTTTTTTATACCAAGACAAAACAGTGTACATGATAACACTTCAAATCAGTTAAGATCAGAAGCCATGATAGCCACTGCCTGGTACTGCATCAGGGCATCTATTATCATTATTATTATCATCATCATCATCATTATTATTATTATTATTATTATTATTATTATTATTATTATTATTATTATTATTATTATTGAGTGAGAGAGCAGTTCATGCCATCAAAGTGACACTGGGGTAAAATATACGAAGCCCAATATACCCATCATGACTACCCGTCTGATAAAGGTACACCAGGCACATGCATCACAACCATATGTGCGCGACATGGTGATCTCATATCAAGATAAACAGCACATGACCTTGCAGGTGGGGCCCAGTTAGAATTTTCTTCAGGTTGAGTAGCCCATCCCGCTCAAAAGGTCCCTGAATAAGGGTTGCTTTAGGATGTTGAACGAAACACCTATGTTTCCAGAGGTGAATTATTCAAACTCCAAAGAATCCCTCTCAACACATGGCCATGATGCTCCCCCACTACTTCTGCTCGTGATCAGAGATGCACGTATTGTCAGCCACTAAGGGACATGCTCAACTGGTTAAGGTCAAACAACTGACAAGCAAATCTGTGGTATTGAGCAGAATATTTGCTGTAGCCCATCTTTTATACCAAGACAGAACAATGTACATGATACCACTTCCAATCAGTTAAGATCAGAAGCCATGAGAGCCTCTGCCTGGTACTGCATCAGATTATTATTATTATTATTATTATTATAATTATTATTATTATTATTATTATTATTATTATTATTATTATTATTATTATTATTATTAAAGGTGGTGAGTTGGCAGAGTTATTAGCATGCCGGGCAAAATGCTTAGTGGTATTTCCTCTGTCCTTAGGTTTTGAGTTCAAATTCCACTGAGGTCCACTTCGCCCTTCTTCCATTTAGGGTTGATAAATTAAGTACCAGTTGAGCACTGGGGTTGAGATAATAGACTAGTCCCTTCCCCAAAAATTTCAGGACTTGTAGAAAGTATAACAAAAATGATTATTATTATTATTGTTATTATTATTATTATTATTATTATTATTAAGGTGGTGAGCTGGTAGAATTATTAGCATGCTGGATGAAATGCTTAGCGGTATTTTGCTTGCCGCTACATTCTGAGGTTGGCATTGCCTTCTTTCATCCTTTCGGAGTCTATGAAATAAGTACCAGTTACACACTGGGATCAATATAATTAACTAGCCCCCTTCCCTAAAATATTTTCAAGGCCTTGTGTCTAGAGAAGAAATATAAATAATAATAATTATTATCATTAAGAAGGTGTGCTGGCAGAATTGTTAGCACACTGGATAAAATACTAAGCAGCATTTCACTTGTCACTATGTTCTGGGTTCAAGTTCTGCTGAGATCGACTTTGCTTTTCATCCTTTAGGGGTCAATGAATTTAGTACCAGTGAAACACTGGGGTTGATATAATCGACTAGTCCTCTCCCTGCAAATTTAAGACCTTGTGCCTCCAGCAGAAAGAATTATTATTATTATTAAGGTGGTGAGCTGGTAGAATTATTAGCATGCTGGATGAAATGCTTAGCGGTATTTTGCTTGCCGCTACATTCTGAGGTTGGCATTGCCTTCTTTCATCCTTTCGGAGTCTATGAAATAAGTACCAGTTACACACTGGGATCAATATAATTAACTAGCCCCCTTCCCTAAAATATTTTCAAGGCCTTGTGTCTAGAGAAGAAATATAAATAATAATAATTATTATCATTAAGAAGGTGTGCTGGCAGAATTGTTAGCACACTGGATAAAATACTAAGCAGCATTTCACTTGTCACTATGTTCTGGGTTCAAGTTCTGCTGAGATCGACTTTGCTTTTCATCCTTTCAGGGTTGAAAAAATAAGTACCAGGTGAATACTTGAGTCGATGTAATGAGCTATCCTCTACCCTCAAAATCTCAGGCCTTGTGCCTATAGTAGAAAGACTTGTTATTGCTGTTGCTGTTGTTAATGTTATTTCACATTCATTGAACTACAGCACTAAGCATGACTATCTCATTGTGAAAAAAAAACTGAACGAAAAGACAAAATTTTTCAACATGAATAAATATTAATATATTGATTTGGCCTTCACAGTTATCGTGAAATGGGTTTGTTTTGCAAATCTGGATATTAGCATGTTTGTTGGATAAATTTATCTGAGAGCTAGAAACTTTCATATCACAGTGATAGCAGAATCTGTTGGTTGTTTGTGGGGAAAGCAAGGTTATGATATATATCTTTGATGAAGACATATATTGATAATATCTGTAATAGAAACAAGTAAGTTATTGACCTCATATATCAGAAAGTCAAGGTATGTTAATTGGTAAATCTATTAGAACATTGAATAGAATGCTTTGAAGTGTTTGCTTCAATGCTTTAGGTTCTGAGTTCAAATACTACCAAAGGCAACTTTTTATTATCTTTCTATTTCTTTGTTTGTCCATCTCTCTCACTTTGTCTCTCACTCTCCCCCTCTCTCTCCCACTATATATATATATATATATCAAAAATGGTGTGTTATAACACTATTCCACATATAAAAAAAACAACCATACCAACAATCCAACATACTTCCATCATCAGCTGCCCCACGGATATCATTATGGTTTTAACACCTGTATGTATATATATATATAAAGGGAAAGCTTTTGAAAATAAACAAAAGATGAAGACATGTTGTGTACAAAACAAACAGATGTATTAGTATAGCGCTCAGGAATAGAAAAAGTCTTTTACGTTTCGAGCCTATGCTCTTCTAGAGAAAGGTACAAAGAAAAAAAATAAGGAGAGAAAAATAATGTGTGTAGTGGCGAACGATCTATCATGGCGTCTGACTCAGACAATATTATATATATATATATATATATATATATTATATATATATATATATTTGAAATAAGGGTTAGAAATTGGATATTAATTTAATTAACATCAATTTAACACCAGTGCTCTAGCATATTAAAATCTGAAAGTTCAATTTACTGAACTTATATGTATATATATATATATATATATATATATATATATATATATATATATATGTTTGTCTGTTTGCCTTGCTGTTGGCTTGCCACACACATACACAACGGCAACAACAATATACACACAATTATGCTATCACACACATATCCATGCAAACATTTGTATATATATGTGTCTATATGTGTCTGTACATTGTATGTATGTAAGTATCTATGTATTTCTCTGTCTATTGAAAGAAAGAGAGAGTCATAGTACAGTACAAGCATAAATATACACTCATGCACATTTCCAAATTTATACATGTATACATACATGTACATACTCATATACACACCTGTGTACCTTTGTGTGTTTGCATGTAAATGTGGATGATGTTATACATGCTCATATTTGTTGTTTATGGTTCCCAGGTGACATGCATAAAGTCCATTCTCTTCTCGGTGATGGCATCATAGAAGAAGTTACTTCAGTTTCTACTTTATTTTGTCTTGAGCACAACATTCTATGCTATATAAAATGTTTTATGTCTTTTATTAAGGGAATAGTTCCGGAAAATTCTGCATAAATCTTTTTTAAGCTGACATACTTTTTCTTACCTGATCCTTGACATTAATAATACAGAACTGTACTAAACGATGCAAAATAATAATAATAATAATAATAATAATAATAATAATAATAATAATAATAATAATAATGATGTTAATAATAATGATGTTAATAATGATGATGATGATGATGATGATGATGATGATGATAATGTTAATAATGATGATGATGATGGTGATGATGTTGTTGATGATGATGATGATGATGATGATTGAAGCTTTTTTTTAGTAAGAATGAAAAACAGATAGATTCCTTAATATAGACTATAAGACTCTTCAGCAAAGATATAAACATAGAATTTGGCATAGATAAGTGTGAATTATTAGTTATGAGAAGGGGACATGTAGTCAACAGCAAAGGCATCCAATTACCAGCTGGTCAGACATTAAAATCATTAAAAGAAGGAGAGAGTTATAAGTATCTAGGAGTATTAGAATCTGACAGAGTACTAACTATTGAAATGAAAACGAAAATTGAGAAGAAGTACATCCAAAGGGTGAGGAAGCTAATGAAGTCAAAGCTAAGTGGTTCAAATCTAGTGAAGGCTGTAAATATTTGGTCGGTATCATTACTTAGATACCCAACAGCTTTTGTAGATTGGACAAAAACTGAATTAGCAAAGTTAGACAGAAGAACTAGGAAGAAATTCAATATCAATGGAGGACTCCACCCAGGGTGAGGTGTAGCAAGATTATACTTACCTAGAAAGGAAGGCAGAAGTGAGTTAATATTAATGGAAGACTGTGTGGAGTTAGCTAGAGCAGATATAGACTCCTATGTGGGTAATAGTGAAGAAAGCTTATTGAAAGCGTGAGAGTCACAGCAAGACATAGGGAAACCAAAAATCCAAACGAAGTTAAAAACCAGTAGAAAGAACAGAAATTATCTGACTAGCACAAAGCATTGCATGGTAAACCCAAACGAGGTTAAAAACCAGTAGAAAGAACAGAAATTATCTGACTGGCAGAAAGCATTGCATGGTAGATTCCTAAAGATAATTGCAATAGTAAGACATGACTATAGTTTCAGAAATGAAAGCTGAAAAGTAGACAGAAAATTTGTTAGTAGCTGCACGGGATCAAGCATTAAGGACTAATTGGATAAAATCCAAGATAGACAAAAACTAAGTAGATTCCCAATATGTTAGTCATATAGTAAGTGAATGTAGCATGCTGGCACAGAAAGAATGCTAGAAAAGACGTGTCAAGCTAAGGAGAGTAATCCATGAGAGTTATGTAAAAAGCTAGGATTTGAACATACTGATAAAAGGAATGAACGTGACCCTAGTAAAGTACTAGAAAGTAAGAAATACAAGATGTGGGAGTTTAGCATTCAGGCTGACAGTGTAATAGAAGCTAGAAGGCCTGATTTAGTAGTAGTAGATAAAGAGAATAGAAAGTGCCAGATAATTGACTTTACAGTCAAGAATGTGAAGAACGTAAAGACAGACAAAATACTTATTTCTTTACTACCCACAAGGGGCTAAACACAGAGAGGACAAACAAGGACAGACAAACGGATTAAGTCGATTATATCGACCCCAGTGTGTAACTGGTACTTATTTAATCAATGCCGAAAGGATGAAAGGCAAAGTCGACCTTGGTGGAATTTGAACTCAGAACGTAAGGGCAGACAAAATACTGCTAAGCATTTTGCCCAGCGTGCTAACGGTTCTGCCAGCTCGCTGCCTTGAAACATGTAAAAATATTCTTTTCTACTCTAGGCACAAGGCCCGAAATTTTGGGGGAGGCGAGGCCAGTCAATTCGATCAACCTCAGTACGCAACTGGTACTTAATTTATCAACCCTGAAAGGATGAAAGGCAAAGTCGATCTTGGTGGAATTTGAACTCAGAACGTAAAGACAGGCGAAACACCCACTCAGCATTTTGTCTGGCATGCTAACGTTTCTTATTTCTTTACTGCCCACAAGGGGCTACACACAGAGGGGACAAACAAGGACAGGCAAATGGATTAAGTCGATTATATCGGCCCCAATGCATAACTGGTACTTATTTAATCGACCCCGAAAGGATGAAAGGCAAAGTCGACCTCGGCGGAATTTGAACTCAGAACGTAGCGGCAGAAGAAATACCTATTTCTTTACTACACAAAAGGGGCTACACACAGATGGGACAAACAAGGACAGACAAACGGATTAAGTCGATTACATCGACCCCAGTGCGTAACTGGTACTTATTTAATCGACCCCGAAAGGATGAAAGGCAAAGCCGACCTCGGCGGAATTTGAACTCAGAACGTAGCGGCTGACGAAATACTGCTAAGCATTTCGCCCAGCATGCTAACGTTTCTGCCAGCTCGCCGCCTTTGCATGGACAAATAATAATGGAATAATGTTTAACTGTCCTGCACATGCACACACATGCACACATGTGTGCACTCACACAATCTAGTTCATAAACATGAGAGTGGTTAGGTTGATTGATTTTTTTCTTTTTTTCTTCTATTCCTCCCATCTTCCTTCTTTACTTTTCCTTCTTGCCTTTTCCTTTTTTCTTTCTTCCTTTATTTCCTTCCTTATTTCTTTCTTCCTTCCTTCCTCTTTTCTTTTTTCCCGTATTTTCCTCTTTGCTTTTTTTCTTCCCCCATTTCCTTCCCCTTTTCTTCCTTTCTCAGCAACAACAACAACACAACTATCCTACCCATAGTTCCATTGGCAAAATGGGTTTTGTATCCCTATACATATTTGTTTCTGGAATTCAATCTTGCTTTTTTCCCCCCACCAAAAAAATGAATATATGACTACAGGAGAAACAAACTGACAAAATATTGTTACTATTAACAACAAACCTTTCGTTATTTATTTATTTGCCATTCAAACATATTGTGTCAAAGCTAGTTTTATATGAGATTTATTAGTTGTAGCGTTTGTATGTATAATAAACTAAGTGTTTTCATTTCATCAATATTTTATATTTGTGATATTTGCATTTACAAGTTAGTTGTATTTTTTGGCTAAATATCATTGTGACTGCTGTTGTATTTGCTTCCTTTTACTGTGTGTTTATGATAGCCAGGAAAATCACCTCCGCAATCACCACTACCAGCACCACCAAAGCATCAAAATTACCACTACCGAACTACCAAATGCCAAAACCACCTCTTCCAAAATTGCTACTATGAACACACCTTTCTATTAAAAAAAAAAAGAAAACAAAAAACAAGACATACCCATCACTATCAAAATCACTACCACCAAAACCACCACTACTAAAACCAGCACCAACACCACCAGCACTTCATCCCACTATCCACCCCCTCCACCAATACCACTAACACTAAAACCCCTACTATCAAAAACATCACTACTACTTCTACTGCTGCCACCACCACATCTACCATTGCCACTGCCACCTCTGCCACTGTCACCTCTACCACTGCCACCACTGCCACTTCTACCACTGCCACTTCTACCATTGCCACTTCTACCACTGTCACATCTGCTACCACTACCATCACCACCTCTACCACTGCCACACCCACCTCAGCTACCACCACCGCCACCTCTACCATGGCCACCACCACCTCTACCATTACCACCACTACCTCCACCATGGCCATCACCACCTCTACCATTACCACCACTACCTCTACCACTGCCATCACCACCTCTACCCCTACCACCACCACATCTGCTGCTACCACCACCACCTCTACTGCTGCCACTACCATCTCTATTACTATCACCACCACCTCTACCACTACCATCACCACCTCTACGACCACCTCTACCACTGCTACCACCACCTCTACTACTATCACAACCACATCTACCACTGTCACCACCACCTCTACCCCTACCACCTCTTCTACCACCACCACCACCACCACCTTTACCACTGCCACCACCACCACCACCAATACCATCGCCAGCACCATCAACCCTACCTGTGGTACTGTGTAATAGCTTTAAGTTCTACTGCAGATACTATTTAAATGCACAAATTTTTTCTTATTCTTTGCACCTATTAGAGTTTTTTTTCTTCTTATATATATTTCTTATTAAACCTGAGTCATACACTGTAAAAAGGTTGCTTACAGGTAGGGCATCAAACTGTAGGAAATTAGGCAAGAAATTAACCACATGATCCACTCTGAACCATCTATGAATGGAACTGGATTGAGTCATGATGATCCATCCAACCTATGTGAAGGCATGTGGCCTAGTGGTTAGAGCATTGGGCTAACAATCATAAGGTAGTGAGTTCAATTCCTGGACTGGGCTGTGTGTTGTGCTCTTGAGCAAGACACTTTATTTCATGTTGCTCCAGTTCACTTAGTTGTAGAAATGAGTTGTGACGTCACTGGTGCCAAGTTATATTGGCGTTTGCTTTTCCCTTGGATAACATTTGTTGCATGGAGAGAGGAGACTGGTATGCACGAGTGACTGCTGGTCTTCCATAAACAATCTTGCCCACACTTGTACCTGAGAGAAGAACTTTCTAGGTGCAACACCTGACCAAAGAGGATTTCACCTGATCCATCCTGTGTTGGTGGCACATAAAATACACCATCCGAGCGTGGCCGTTCGCCAGCCTCGTCTGGCACCTGTGTCGGTGGCACATAAAAAGCACCCACTACACTCACGGAGTGGTTGGCGTTAGGAAGGGCATCCAGCTGTAGAAACACTGCCAGATCTGACTGGCCTGGTGCAGCCTTCGGGCTTCTCAGACCCCTGTTGAACTGTCCAACCCATGCTAGCATCGAAAGCGGACGTTAAACGATGATGATGATGATGATGATGATCCAACCCACCTATGCCAACAGAGAAAATGGATGTAAAATACTGATGTAAAACCAATTTTTCTATGTTAAGATTTGGCATTCTAATATAAATAAAAAAATATTTTTCGTTGCTTAATCAGGAAGAAAGGTTGTGCCTATGACTCATTCTGGGGCTTCTGAGGCTGATGGGAAGGAAGGAAAGGAGACAAAGGAGAAAGTTATCCTCAAACCAGAGACCTGGCTTGAATGCTTGCAAGACAGTGGTCTCCTTTATTAAGGCACTCAAGGGTCAAATGATGCTCTAAAACTGGGCAGAAGAATAAGCCTAACACCAAAGAGCCAAAACCAATACAGCCTGGCATGTTATTTGGTGCTGTAATGATATTACCACTCCACTGCTCTAGACTGGTACCTTATTGTCTTCAGAATGGTCTATTTTTCCTCCAGTCTGTGTGCTTGTATACACACACACACACACACACACACGCACGCACACGTACCCTTATCAGATACGTACTCATGATGGCTATATTGGGCTTTGTATATTTATGTCCCAGTGCCACTGAGATGGTGTGTGTGTCACACTCTCTCTTTCAACACTAACAATACTGGTTTCAAATTTTAGCACAAGATCAGCAATTTTGGGGTTGGGGGCTAGTCACTTACATCAACTGGTACTTATTTTTTTGACCCCTAAATAATTAAAGGCAAAGTTGACCTCGGCAGAATTTGAACTCAAAATAAATAAAATGCCACTAAGCAGTTTGTCTGGCGTGCCAATGATTCTGCCAGCTCACCACCTTAATAATAATAATAATGATAATAATAATAATATTAACAACAACAACAATAATAATCATCATCGTCATAAATTATAATAGTCTAAGTGTCATATTACTGATGTCATATCTTAAACTTCTCGACATATCATACCTTCTATTTATGTGGAAGTTTCTTTGAAGTTGTGGCATCGGTTTCATTTTGTGTGGGGTACAGAGTATATAATTATTGATTTTCTATGACTTCAATGATTTATATAAATATTAATACTTCTAATAATAACTTGCTATAGACAAGGTGTTACATTAATGATGATGTAATTTAAACTTCCTCAAATACTGTCTTGCATTCATGTATGACATTCTGTGATGTTTTAGGATCGGTTTCATTTGGCACAGGGTGGTGAGTAGTGGAAAATATAATATATATATATATATATAATATATATATATATATATATATATATATATATATATATACACACACACACACATATATATATATATATAAATGGTAAATGTAAATATGCTTATATATAAAAAGATGTGTGTGTGCGTGTGCGTGTGTGTATATATGTATATATCAAATGGATGTCTTATAAAACTATTCTGCACATACAGTAACAGCCATACCAACAATCCAACACGCCTCCAACATCACTTGCCCCACAGATATCACAATGGTTTCGACACCTGGGCAATACCATTCAATCCGGTGGTGTTAACAGCACTAAAATAAGTTGTTTGGGAACAAGCATACTTTAGTTATCTCCACTTTCATTCAATCTTAATTCTAAGAAGGGTTAAACACTTTTGGTATGCAAATTAGGGACTCCTTCATAGAGTAACTGCTGCATTTGTTGAGTATATAAACTGTTTGGCTGCTTGTTTCTCAGGGGACTGTCAGATTGATGTGGTCGCCTTTGATGAGAACCGAATAAGGTTAAAAAATTAATTACAGTCTGTGGAGGAATGACTAAAATTTGCCCTGTTTATAATTATACCATATGTTTTATATGTATATATATGGAAAAAAAAGTCAAGATAGAACATGCTAAAATAATTTTATAAAAAACATTTCAGTACCGGTTTCAGTCATTGAGAGTTTTTCAACTGTAAGTATGGAAAACAATTAAATTTTGGAAAAATTAAAAGAAAAGTTTTTTTTTAAAGAATATTTACATAGTATTCAAATGCAAGTGGCATTTTCCTTGTTTCTGCCTGTTTCTGTCTCTATTATTTACTCTTGTGGGTTCGAGGTTGTTATATATATATATATATATATATATATGAATATGTCTACGTATGTATGTTTTTACATACATATGTATAATTATTTGCAGGATCCGATAGAATTGAGGTATTTTAATAAGAATTACACCAAAGTAGAGCCGAGGGCCGCATACCCACGTATCAACAATGTGTATAGACACCCATGTGCTTACGAAACCATGCACAAATTTGTCCTTCCAGTCATGCATACATTTACAAGTATACAAATACACTCAGTGTACAGGTAAAATCACACAAAAATATACCCTGGTATTGAGTCCATGGCTCACTGTGGGCTCATGATCCAACGTAGGGAAGGTTCCAAGTGTGGTCTACTATAAATAATGACACAAATGGGTTGAGGTTTACTGCAGCTGTTTCAGACATGTTATTATTATTATTATTATTATTTTTTATTGATGAACGAATCAATTATATCATGCAAAAAACCTGTTTTCTTCAGGGGAATTAAAATTCAGATAAAATTTAACATTCAAGATTTTTCACACAAAGGGTATTGAATGCATATTGATTCTCTCATCTTGGTACTGACACTAAGCGAGATATATTTCCATTAATTAGTTATTAATGAGGCAAATAAGAAGTAACTGTATTGAAACTGAGTCTGTTTGATGCTGTTCACCAGGAATTTTCTTAGTCTATACAACTTTACTCCTGACATAGCCTGTATGTGGTCAATCACTCTACTAGAAATAGCAGCTAAATCCCCCTCCCTTGATCCCTTTACGTCACATACTGCTGTCTTAAAAAAAGAAGGATATGGATTATGTAATCCCTCATATGCAAAACGATTGGTTGGTTATTCATCTGCTTGAAATCATCATCATCAGCATCATCGTTTAACGACCGTCTTCCATGGGTTGGACAGTTCGACTGGGATCTGGGAAGCCAGGAGGCTGCACCAGGCTCCAGTCTGATCTGGCAGTGTTTCTACGGCTGGATGCCCTTCCTAATGCCAACCACTCCGTGAGTGTAGTGGGTGCCTTTTATTTAGAATAAGTACTAGGCTTAGAAAGAATAAGTCATGGGGTCGATTTGCTCGACTAAAGGTGGTGCACCAGCATGGCCACAGTCACATGACTGAAACAAGTAAAAAAAAAATGTCTGAACCTTTGTTTACATGATCATCTCCAGCAGTCTGTTATTTTATGTGGTGTCCCTCCTAATTGGTTGGAGCCCCCGACTGTTAATTGAAAGGTATGGTGTCGTGCTGAAGTGGAGTGATTTGAAACTGAATGTAAGAAACTGTGTGAAAAGAGGAGAGATTGTCATCAACCCCACCCTGCTCCTGTTGTTCGGGGGTGAGTTTCGATGCCCTCAGTTCCACAGGATCTACTTGTCTTATCAGTCTTCTTAGCCACGTCTGCTCCCATGAGAAACAATGTTTTGGAGGCAGAGGATGATGAATACCCTGGATTGATGCTGTCATCACCTTTGATGGGCTGTCATAAGCAGTAAAAGGGTCATATGAACCTCCCCCGCTCTCCGTTTGAGAACCCGTGACATAAACACCTACCCACAGTCTTATACACATAAAGAGAAATATACTCACAGTGAGAGAGAGAGAGAGAGAGAGAGAGAGAGAGAGAGAGAGAGAGAGAGAGGCGGGAGAGAGAGGAAGAACGACAGAGTGAAATAGAGGAGAGAGACGAGAGAGTTGGAGAGACATCAAACAAAGAGCAACATCAAAACGTCTGGCCTTAGATAACTCAATATGGAACAAGCAGTGCGGAAAACGTCTCCTACCAGAGACTGGAGGTATGACAGCCAGTCATATTGCGATAAATCATCTTTAATGTGAATAAGAATTATAATGGAAAACTTAAGATTAAGATTAATCACAATATAGAATTTAGTTAGTCTGTGGGATCTTTTCGGTTTGAACGGCAGTTTTTAAAAATAATTTCCACGTAACTAAGCACTTTTAAACTTCATATACTGGTAGAATGTGTTTATAAAACATCTTTTTCTTTTGGCTTTATTGAGAAAATTCTATAGTTTGTAAGATATTTGTTGTTGTTTTTTTCTTCAATTTCTGCAATTTCAACCAATCAATAACGTCTATTGAGGTGAAAACATTCTGTGCCGTATGAATATGTCCCTCGTTTAAGAAACAGATTGGGTTTATCTACATTTCTGAAGAAAAAAAGATACCCTTTCCTCACACCCCTAACCCTAACCCTAACTAACCCTAAAATAGATTGAAATGCAATAGATCGATACTAGGGTCATAATTATGGGTGACAATTTCATATGACACCGCTAGGAAAAAACTGCCGTTCAAACCGAAAAGATCCAGTCTGTGTTTTACCGAGTGACAGGATGGTGACAAGTGGATTAGGTCAGCATGAACAGGTCTGACATTTTGGGGCTTAACAATAATAGCGACGGTAACTGCGACAGCAACAGCAATAACAACGACATTCTAATTAAAGTTTGACACTGCTTTGTGACTGTGTTAAGACATGTACGAATTGTTAGACAGTTCAATTAGTATGCGCAGCCTCTATTGACTTCTCGGCAGCTCTGACTGACTCACTGATAATCTATACAAACATGGGTATTGATTTCTTAGCTAAGTGAGTGTTAACATATTTTATGCATAGAACATCCAACAAGCAGACCGAGAATAATAATAATAATTCTGCTACCATGTGGGTTAAAAGGCTTGCTTAGCAACGACCCGGTCTTGGGTTTGATCCCACTGTGCGGCACTGTGGGCAAGTGTCTTAGCTCAAGGCCAACCAAATTTGTTTGAATGGATTCAGTAGAGGGGAAACTGAAAGAGGCCCATTGGGTATATATGTGTGTGTGTGTATATATATATATATTATATATATATATATATATATATATATACAGAGAGAAAGAGAGAGAGGGAGAGAGATAGAGCAATAAGAAAATGGAGGGGATCAATAACTTTTAGACATTATATTATGTCAATTTATTTATCTACTAAAATGACATGCACACATATATACACACAAACACACACATGTATATCTGTGTGTGTGTGTGTCTTTGTGCTGATTCCCCACCACTGCTTGAAAACCAGTGCTGGTTTGTTTACATCCCTGTAGCTCAGTAGTTCGACTAAAGAGATTGATTGAGTAGGTACCAATCTTGAAAACAAACCACACCGGGGTCAATTTGTCCGATTAAACCCTACAATGCAGTGCCCCAGCATAGCCATGGTTTAATGACTGAAACAAAAAATAAAAGATTAAAAAAAGACTGCACTGGAGACTGCTTTTTTTCTGTACTAGTGTTAAGATCTTCACTTCACGTGAATTTCTAGGAACTCCGTTTTTGATGAATTGCTGTTACTGACCTTCACTGAATTTATTGGTTTCTGTATTTCAACCCGTCTTTATAAACAAAAACTCCAGTTGGTCAAAATAACAATGACAATAACAACAACAACAAAAAAAAAAACTTTTGTGGCGGGGGAAATTTAGTTGGTAGGAACAGTGTTGAAACTTGTTGAGTAATATGTCATCAGGGAATGACCGGGTCAGTGTGGTGCTAAACAATAGCCAACTACCACCACCATCACCCACAAGAACAACCACCGCAACTAATAACAACCACACTACTGTCATACCAACGACGTCATCAACAAAAGTGTTTCGCTCAAGAACACAAGGAGGAGACGTTGTCATCGACCGCCCCTCCCCCCTGCAACTATTGTTTAGGGTCACTTTCAGTGCCTTCGTTTCCATAGGATCTGTCTACCTCGTACTGGTCTTGTCAGTCATGTCTGCTCCCATGAGAAACAGTATGATGGAGGCAAGGAAGGCGGCATTAATCCCTGGTAGATACTGTTTAGATCGTGGAGGCGCAATGGCCCACTGGTTAGGGCAGCGGACTCGCGGTCATAGGATCGCGGTTTCGATTCCCAGACCGGGCGTTGTGAGTGTTTATTGAGCGAAAACACCTAAAAAGCTCCACGAGGCTCCGGCAGGGGATGGTGGTGATCCCTGCTGTACTCTTTCACCACAACTTTCTCTCACTCTTACTTCCTGTTTCTGTTGTACCTGTATTTCAAGGGGCCGGCCTTGTCACTCTCTGTGTCACGCTGAATATCCCCGAGAACTACGTTAAGGGTGCACGTGTCTGTGGAGTGCTCAGCCACTTACACGTTAATTTCACGAGCAGGCTGTTCCGTTGATTCGGATCAACCGGAACCCTCATCGTCGTAACCGACGGAGTGCTTCCAAAAACTGTTTAGATCCTTGAAAATGATGGATTGCACACAGTGTGTCTATGTTGCTAGTATCAGCTTTGCTTTTCATTCTTCTGGGGTCAATAATTTTTATACTAATTAATGGATCTTCGTTATTACTCTCTATGTAATTTTTTTCTTTCATTGGTTGTCTTTCGACATGGTGAAATATAGACAGGAGAAATTAATTGCTTAGATTTTTCAGATATGTATCTGATAGAATTTGTGTGGCATAATAATATTATTATACACTCAAGGTGGCGAGCTGGCAGAAACGAAGGATGAAAGGCAATGTCGACCTCGGCGGAATTTGAACTCAGCACGTAAAGACAGACGAAATACCTATTTCTTTACTACCAACAAGGGGCTAAACACAGAGGGGACAAACAAAGACAGACACACGGATTAAGTCGATTATATCGACCCCAGTGCGTAACTGGTACTTATTTAATCGACCCCGAAAGGATGAAAGGCAAAGTCGACCTCGGCGGAATTTGAACTCAGAACGTAAAGACAGACGAAATACCGCTAATAATTTCGCCCGGCGTGTTAACGTTTCTGCCAGATCGCCTTGTGCCTTTATTGGAGGGGCAGGGCTTAATGGTCAGGGTGTAGCAATAATGCTCGTAAGACTGTTGTTTTGATTCCTGGAACAGACAATGCGTTGTTCTTGAGCAAAACACTTTGTTTTATGTTGCTCCAGTTTACTCAGCCAGCAAAAGTGAGTTTTCCTGCGAGGGACTGGCATCCCATCCAGTGGGGTGTACATACACCAGAGAATCCTGGAAACCCACCCTATGAGTCTATATGGCTCGGAAAAGAGCTTTTTTTAAAAATTATCTTATAATAGAAAATATTGTCAATGGTTAGAAACACATTTTAATGAATTGTGCAATTATTATTTTAATTTTTTGTACCTGTCGCTGTTGATGTAAGTAAGATGTTTGAAAATGTTTAATTAATTATCAAATTTAATGCACATAGCATTCATCAGTTTGATTATAATGTTTAATTAATTTGTCTTTTGCAGGTAAGTTCCACAAATTTTTGTCAATAAAATTTTAAGAAATCCTTTGAATATTCAATACGAAAAAACGAGGTAAGAAATTAATTATAAACTATCTTAAAATTCTAATTAAGTTTGATTAATAGATTTCAGTTATGAATTTATTCAGCATGTCATATGCATGTCTTTAATGATTTCTCAACACTTTTGTAATTTACTCTCAACAGTTAATTATTTTCATATACGACTGATGAGGATGACGTGTGTAATAGCAGCAGTAGTAGTAATAGTAATAGTAGTGGTGATAGTGGTTGCGATGGAGTGAGAATATACGTGGTTTGGTCTTCTCGGGATATCAAATAATATTCCTACTTTACCAGCAGTTAATTGAATGGTATGACAGTATGGATATCCAATGATACGAAAACATGCAAATATTTATGAGTTTTCAAAACATATTCCACGGATGGAAATCGATGCCTAAAGAAAAAAACAAAAATGAAAAAAAAAACAAAACAAATGAAAGATAAAACACAACCGGAATAACAGTAATGTAAATACATAAACAAACTTGTATGTATTCATACACCCACTGTATTGACACAGTCACAAATATATATACACACACATATCCATACATACACATATATTTACACACATACATATATATTCATACACCTGCACAGACATATATATATATACATGCATATATATCTCTTTTACTTGCTTCAGTCATTTGACTGCGGCCATGCTGGAGCACCGACTTTAGTCGAGCAAATCGACCCCAGGACTTATTCTTTGTAAGCCTTGTACTTATTCTATCGGTCACTTTTGCCGAACCGCTAAGTTACGGGGACCTAAACACACCAGCATCGGTTGTCAAGCGATGTTGGGGGGACAAACTCAAACACATACACATACATACGTATATATATATACAAATTTAATTTGTCTGACTATGAAGAGTGCCACTTGCTTGGCAGTCGATAGCCAAACTATTGTTCTTTTTTTCTGTACTTTCTGCTGAAGACGAGAGATCCTCCTCCTCCCAGTGATAAGATCTTTACTCTACGTGACAATTGTACATAACAGTGAATTTTTAAGAACTCCGTTTCTTATGAATTGTTGTTACTGACCTTCACTGGATTTATTGGTTTCTGTATCTCAGCCCGTCTTTATAACAAACTCCAGTTGGCCAAAAGAACAATAACAACAACAACAATAACAAAATACCCTTTTGTGACGGGGGAAATTTGGTTGGTAGGAACAGTGTTGAAACTTGTTGAGTAATATGTCAGCAGGGAATGACCGGGTCAGTGTGGTGCTAAACAAAAGCCAACCACCACCACCATCACCAACAACAACCACACTACTGCCATACCAACGACGTCACCACCAAAACCACCACCACAACTAATAACAACAAAACTGACACGAACAACAGCAACACCACCACCACCATTACCAACAGCGGCTCTACCACCACAACCACTGCCATAAACAACATGACCAACGCAACCACCATTACCAATAGCAACAGTAATATCGTCACCGCCGCCGCCACCGCCACCACCACCACCACCACCACCAACAACAACAACAACAACAACAGCAGCAGCAGCAACAGTGACAGAACCCCCTGGCACCACAACCATTACTGTTTCGATTCCTGAAACTGGGCGACGCGTTGTGTTCTTGAGCGAACCACTTCATTTCATGTTGCTCCAGTCCACTCAGCTGGCAAAGATGAGTAATCCTGCGATGGACTGGCGTCCCGCCCAGGGGGAAGTGGATGTATATGCCACAGAATCTGGCGCTTACGAACTAATGTGTCAGGAAGGACTACCATTAACAACAGTACTACCACCATCACCACCATCACCACAACCAACAACAGCAACAATGGCAGAACCCCTACAACAACAACGGCTTCATGACATGGGTGGATTGACTCGAGACTATGATGGGGGAACATTTTGTCTAAAATGCTGAAAGAGCAGAATCGAACTCGTAATTCCAGGATTGCGATGTATACTTCTTAGCTACACTACACGACACCACGCCACACCACACTCACACGGCCATATGCTCAGGGAAGTAGCAGTAAATGTCAGGAAAAAGAAAAGATCAAGGTTCCTTCCTGACACATTAGTTCGTAAGCGCCGGTTTCCCGGATTCTGTGGCATATACATCCACCTCCCCCTGGACGGGACGCCAGTCCTTCGCAGGATTACTCATCCTTGCCAGCTGAGTGGACGGGAGCAACGTGAAAGGAAGTGGTTCGCTCAAGAACACAGCGCGTCGCCCGGTCCAGGAATCGAAACAGCAGTCTTACGATCATGAGTGTAAACGCCTTGACCACTAAGCCACGTCCCATCCCCCAAGATATATGCCCCTCCTCCCCCCATCCACACACCACACAATCATGCCTTCACTTAGCTTCGTTTGTTTTTGTGACGTTTCTTCATTATCAGGTGATATATTGTCAGCAGTAAGTAATTATTATTAACCGATTCACACGTGTCCACCTTGGTGTAATAACTGGTCACCATTGTATATGGTTATTATAATTACCTGGTGGACAGCAATAACAACAACAACAACTACAACAAATACAACAGCAGTAGTTGTAGTAGTAGTAGCAATACTGGTGGTAGTAGTGGCAATAGTAGTGGTGGTGGTAGTAGCAAGAGTAGTAGTAGTGGTTGTGGTGGAAATGGTAGTGATAATAGTGGTAGTGGCGGCGGCTGCGATGGTGGCGTTTTTAGTAGTAGTAGTGGCAGCGGCAGTAGTTGCGATGGCGGTTGTTTGTTGTTGGAGTAGTGGTGGTAGTAGTAGTAGTAGTAGTAGTAGTAGTAGCAGCAGTGGTGGTAATAGTAACAGCAATAGTAGTAGTAGTAATAGTGGCGGTAGTAGTCGTGGTGGCGGCCATGCTGGTATTTGTAGTAGTTGTAGTGGTAATGGTGATTTGAGTAGCAGACGTAGTGGTGGTATTGTTTTTGGTAGAGGTAGTAGTTGTAGTGGTGATAACCTTTGCTGTAGTGTTGGTGATAGGGGCCAGCGTTTATACAGACAAACGGAACGCCCAATGCAGCGCATACACTCTCACACACCCGAGTGCATTTTCTCCTCCTAGGAGCAGAGAACAGGGGTCCGTCGGGTGTGAAGCTTGTAAAGAGAGTGCGGTAGACAAATTGGTGTGTTTAATAAAATTAGCTCAGATAGTAGAGCAATCGTTTAGCACGCGAGAGATATCGAGATCGATTCCTGTTGGATTCTTCCTCCATATGTTATAATTTCATTGGCGGTGCCGCAGCATGGCCATACCTTTTAGGCTTAAACACGTAAAAGACTAAAGGGGTTACCCAACTTAGTACGTCTGTTTTTGTCGTCGATGACCAAGGATATCGTATGGGCGAAGAAGACGGAGCTCGGTATGTCCGGCTATGGCCGATTGGTCTGATGCGCGCTCCGAGGGCCCTACCGCAAGTCGGGCACTGGTTGTCTGCTGCGATTGGAAGCGAGGGGTTGGCTCTGAATTTGAGTAGTTCGCGTTTTCTTTGTGCCTCTGCAATCCTGTTCTGTCCGTAGGAAGTTAGTACCTCTGAGAGTACAGCTTCGCCAGGCAGGGAGGTCCTGTGTTTGCATTCCATGGGTCGGGGTTCATATCAAAGCTCTTCACTGAATTTTTTAGTGTATCTTCGAAGCGCTTTTTCTGTCCACCTTGCGTGCGCTTGCCTTCTTCCTGTGCTGTCACAAAGACAGAGGAATTACATGGATGCAAGCTCTATCCTGTTTCCCCAGTGGTAATAGCAAAAATTTCGCTAGACTTTATTTGTGTGTGCCTGTGTGTGTTGGGCTGAACTGTGGCCTGATATTTGTGTGTGCCTGAGTGTGTTGGGCTGAACTGTGGCCTGATATTTGTGTGCCTAAATATATACTTATATATTGTATATATGCTAAAAGACTTTTAAGTCACCCTCTGTATTATTCTTGAAATTATAATTGTTTGATTGTCTTGGCAGGCCTTGTCTCCTCAACTTAGTATCTAACTCAAAAATCTTCCACTTTTCGCACACAGCAAGATTAAAACTTGTTTAATCTTAACATATGTTTTCGTATATTTTAGCTGTTTTGTATATATGTATGACTTAATAGAGAACACGCGTGGGTAGAATCAATTTGAATTTACTGGTATAGAATATGTATTTCTTTATTACAATTATAAAAATTAATACATAGAAAGGACGAATACAGGACATACATACATACAAGAAAATTTAAGAGAATCGATTAAAAAAAGTTTCGTTTGTATTCGTTATAAGTAATAGTTTTTGCGTAACTAGTGTTACAAACACTTGTAGCTGACCTTTGTGATTTTACTGGAGCTTTCACACCCCGGCAATTGTTGAGGCCCTGCAGCTTCCACTTCCTCTCTCTCCTCCATGGTCAAGCTGGCCTTCTCGTACCCACCTTTCTTTCCACTTCCTTCCATCTATTCGCATACACTCCCCGCGGCAGGGTCCTCCTCTCCAGTCCCATCTTGCTTCTCAGATGATATCTGAAGTAGGTGAGCAAGCCGGGCCGGAGACAAATGACCCTGTCGCGGTTCCTTCCATTCTCGTTCTCCACATGCATTCCTTTACCACTGCAACCGTGCAGTGAAAACATGCCTCACCTTCCTTCGAGAGTCCAGTTGGCGGTATCATCTTAATCATAGACTCAGCCGACAGCTGTACTCGTCCCAGATGCGATAACACGTGTTCTGCGTAACTTATCAAGTCGTTCAACTTCCGACAATGAAAAAAAGCGTGCTGAACGGTTTCATCGTCCAGCCCGCATCTTGGACACGTCGGTGGCACTGGAACTCCGTGCCGTGATAACTTTTCGCGAACAGGTAAAGCATTCCTGTAGCACTGCCAAGCCAGGGATCTTTGAAAATTATCCAAATACCCCGACCTGAACGTTTTCTTAAACAGATTGGCAAGCTGGTTTTCATCAAACCCCAGAGCCCCTCCTAGGACGTCATCGTTTTTACCTTCTACCAGCCCTCTATAAAATGCCGAGGTGGTATTTCCGCAGCCGGCCTTGCCCGTCCTGTGGATCAGCGTGAGTGCCTGTCGGCACTCCTTTTGCCATGGAGTCAGATTGCATCTTCTGATGTAACCGGGTTTAAAATTAACTAAGGAGGCCGGTCTCGGAAAAAATCCCTCTGCCAACGGACTCCACACCTTATCACCTTCCAGGTGGTGCCAGAGATGTCTTAGTCTCAACGCATGTCTGCGCATCATTAACCAAGGCATCCCTAACCCACCCTTTAACGGTTCTTGACAGCACACGGAGCGTCTCACAAGTGGCTTTCCTCCTTTCCACAAAAAGCGGAAGAGGGCTCGTTCCAACTTGTTAAGCCATGAGTCGGGGCAAGGGACGACGGTCAGGCGGTAGGTGATTACGGATGCAATAAACATCTGCACCACCTCCGCCCTTCCTTTCAAGGACAGAGACCTTCCGGACCAGGTCCGTATTATGGCCTCCACCTTGCCCGTCACCTCGCTCCAGTTCTTCTCCGTTGGGAGTCCGGTCCAAACCAGACTCCCAGCAACTTAACAGGGCCATCCGTCCAGTGTCCCACAACACTGGACAATATCGGCTTGTTCCTCCAGGTGCCGAGGCGCAAGCCGACCGATTTGTCCCTGTTAACCTTTGCTCCTGCCACCGCCTCGTATCCTCTGATAGCCTCCTCTACACCAGGTAGTTGGGCCTCCTTGGACACGATGAGGGTGATGTCATCCGCATAGGCAGTGACCGACCTCCCACCTCCGATTCCATCTGAGTTACTCCCCAGCCTCTCCAACCTTCGCAGTAGTGGCTCGAGAGCCAATACGTACAAAAGTGGTGACAAGGGGCACCCCTGACGTACTGAACATTCGATCGAAAACGGTTCTGTTAGGTAACCGTTTATCTGGACGGTGGACTTGATGCCGCTGTACATAGCGGAGATCCACCCGCGGAATTCGGGACCCAGTCCGGTCGCTTCGAGGACCGCCGCCAGGTACCCATGGTCTACCCTATCGAAGGCTTTACTTTGGTCCAAGTGGACCATTACCCCACCTTTGCCGGTTATTTTACCCACCCTATCTAAGGTGTAGCGTATAAGGTGAAGGTTGTCCTGGATCGACCTGCCTGGAATTGCACATGTCTGTGCTCTCCCTACAAGTTTCTCCACGACAACCGTCAACCTTTTTGCTAACACCTTGGCCAAAATCTTTAACTCTACATTAAGTAGAGTTATGGGCCTGTAGTTACTAATCATATCCCCTTTGCTCGGGTCTTTCTGGATTAGCGTCACCACTCCCCGGCTTACAGAACTGGGAATTCTCCCGTTCTGCTGCCAGTTCGTGTAGACGCCTGCCAGTATTCCCCCGAACAAATCCGGCATATTTTGGTAAAACTCGTAGGGCAGACCATCCAGCCCCGGCGATTTCTCCCCGGCGCACTCGGCCAGCACTTCCCTTATTTCCGCGGGAGTGATCGCTCCCTCACAGCACTCCGCCTCACGCCCCGCGAGCCGCGGCCCGCCGGCCAGGAAGTCCTTAAGGCACTCCCCCGGTCCAGCGGGCCACCACCCCCGAACGCGCGCGCGAAATGCTGGTGAAGAAACTTTTGCATCTCCTCCTGTCCATAGATCTTTTGTCCCTGTTCGCCAGTCAAAGATTTTATTGAGGCTCTGTTGCCTCTCTTACTCTCCACACGACGGGCCCATCCGGCTACGTTAACACCTTCTCGTTTCCCGGCGCGCAGCTTAGCTCTGACTCTGCAACCTTCGTGTTTGGAGTCAAGGTGTCGGTACAATACCGTCCTTGCCGCCAGTACTCCGGATGCAGAGCCAGCTTCCATTGCCTCGTCTAGCTTCTTAACTAAATCGCCCTCTAGACTAGCCCTATCTGTCCTTATCTGATTGCTAAATCTAACGGACTCTAATCGAATGGCTCTTTTGAGGGCGTGCCACCATCTATTGTTAATGACGGTGCCGCACAATGCCCTCTGAACTAACTCCTTAATCCGGGTACGGAAGTCTTCACAATTCAAAATAGCCTTGTTCAGCTTCCAGTACCCGGGTCCCTGTCTATGACACTTGTCTAATTGCACCTCACACGTCACAAACTTGTGATCCGAGTAAGGTACAATATGAAATTGTGGACAACTAAACGTATCCTTATCTCTTTTTTTATAATTATCCTATCTAGGTACGATCTGTGTGAGCCGTCGTTGTTACTCCACGTCCACTGTGGAACGCTCGGCTCATCCAGTCGGTAACGGTCCACTAGATCAAAGCTCTCCAGTAGACCCTTGAGGCTAGGATTCCCCTTCCTATTAGTTGAGCCAACACTGTCGATGTGCGCTTCAAGGACAGTGTTAAAGTCCCCTACTAGTATTACTGTTTTCGACGTCGCCAGAAAGGGCTCCAGGCTTCGAAAGAAACCCGACTGTCTACCCTCGTTCGGGGCGTAGACAGCTACCAACCTGAAGGACTGTTTACTTGCGTGAGTCACATCCAGGACAACCAGCCTGCCTTCTGGGTCCAGAAAGACAGTACTTACCTGCAAGTCCAAGCTCTTCCTGATGAAGACTGCCACGCCTCCGCCTCTTCCTCGGCTAGGAGAAATAAATTTCTCGAAACCATTTAGAAGAGGTGAGAACGCTTGGGTC
The DNA here is from genome assembly GCF_006345805.1 of Octopus sinensis. Lineage (NCBI taxonomy): Eukaryota > Metazoa > Mollusca > Cephalopoda > Octopoda > Octopodidae > Octopus > Octopus sinensis. The sequence goes on from NC_043006.1 coordinate 75,326,263, forward strand.
TCGCTCATCTTGGACTCGGTTACGATAGCAACATCTATACCGTGTGTCGTGAGGTCGTTCAGGAAACAAATTTGTTTCCATTTCGACCCCATTCCACGTATGTTTATACAGCCCAGCTTGGCCATTGTGGGCGAGGGAGGAAAATAATTATACTCACGGTTGTGAAAGGGAGCACGGCGGTCTGATTTTGCCTGCTTCCCTTTCTTCCGCTACTGCAGGGCCTTTGACCGGCGTTGCCACTGGGCTCTGGGTTGGTGTGGTTGCCGGGGTTATTGTTAGTTTTCCTTCTAACACCTCTTTGGTGACATCTCTTATTAGGCGGTTCTTCAGGTGTTCCTGAAGAACCTCCTCCTTCCATTCGTTCTCGCCTACCTTGGCGAAGCGCGCAATTGCTTTTCCATCTGAGGTTCTGCTATACAGCATGAACCTCGACAGTTTGCAGCATTTGTAAACTTTTTCGTTTTTTTCATCAAACGCAATTATTTTTTCATTTTTCAATAAACATTTTTTAGGATCTTGTTTTACGGGGAGGGGCTTGGCAAACTGTTTTCCAATGAAAACAGTGCCGTGGGGGTAGGGTTGGGGGATTTGTTTAATGTGTGTGTCTGCAGTGTTAGTTGTTTTTTTCCTTGTTTGGGGAGGGGAGTCCAGGGTATTTTCTTTTTTTCTTTTGTGCGTAACTTGGGTGTATTCCATCGGTTCTATTTGGTCTATTTTTGCTTCCGTATTTTTCTTTGTCGTTTTGTTGTTCTTCTTAGCTTCCTCTCCCTCCGCATTGGGTACACTTGGAGGGGCCGCTTCTTCTGTTCTTTTTTTCCTGATGCAATTGGAACGGACGTGACCCTTTTCTCCACACTTGAAGCATCTGGGTCTTCGTCCTTCCACCGACACTCTCATGGACGTGCCATCCTCGTTAAAAATCCTGTCAGGCAGGCTCTCCAAGATCTTGTTCTCTGCCTGTACGAGGAGCTCCAGAGTCTGACCCCTCCAACGTACCGCTTCCTTCCTTCTCATTTGCAGTATGTTCATTTCGCGTTCCACATCATGTAAGACCGCCGCTGCTACCCACATGGTGTCGTATCCTCTGGGTATGTCTTCAACCGTTACCTTTGCGGTTCTCTTCCCCATATACGAGGGTAGCAGCATGATGTCGTCGTTTTTAAGGGTCAACGACGACACCTCCTTCGCCACCTCTGCCGTGTCAAAGTGTGCTTCGATCGTGGCACTTCGTGCACCTCTCACTATATGGCGAATTTTATCCCACACCGGGGCCAAGCATTTCTCAACGGTTTCGTTTTTTACTTCCATGATCTTTTTTTCTTTAAAGTTGTACACTTTATAGATTACGATCTTTTCCTTAATTCTTGCACCTTCGCTTGCGGCGGCACAAGCCTTATTTCTCCTCCTTCTAGTTTTACCAAATTCCTATATTCGTACAGTTGTTCAATCTTGAATTCTATCTCCAACATGGCGCCGCCCACCGCGGCCGAGAATGATTGCCTGGGTACTTGATTTTCCTCTTTTTCACCTTTTCCCATCACGGGAAAGTCCTCCTTCGACGTCAGGTCGAACTCCATCTCTGAAAGTTACCTTTAAGGTAACAAGAATATGGTTAGTACAAAATTTTCTGCCCCTACTGGTATAGAATATGTTCCTTCTTTGTACGTGTGCGTATTTTATATACATGTCTTACTCCCAACATGCATTTTTAAAAGGGAAATTATTCCAAGAAGTTTCAAAATATATCAGTTATATTTATATTAAATGATACATTCCAAATAAAGTTTGTGAGATAGATTTCATAAAAAAAGATGAGCCTAAAATTTTCAACATTATACAATAAAATGTTCTCCCGAAGAACCGTTATGAATTTGTATCCAAATGCACTGTTAATACCCGTTGCAGAAGATGCCGATAGTAACAATGGTGAAACGAGCGTAGGAAACAAATGGTATAAACGGCATGTTGTATTTATCCTGCTTTTCGGATCTTTTCGGTTTGAACGGCAGTTTTTAAAAATAATTTCCACGTAACTAAACACTTTTAAACTTCGTATACTGGTAGAATGTGTTTATAAAACATCTTTTTCTCTTGGCTTTATTGAGAAAATTCTATAGTTTGTAAGATATTTGTTGTTTTTTTTTCTTCAATTTCTACAATTTCAACCAATCAATGACGTCTATTGAGGTGAAAACATTCTGTGCCGTATGAATATGTCCCTCGTTTAAGAAACAGATTGGCTTTATTTACATTTGTGAAGAAAAAAAGATACCCTTCCCCTAACCCTAACACAGATTGAAATGCAATAGATCGATACTAGGGTCATAATTATGGGTGACAATTTCATATGACACCGCTAGAAAAAACTGCCGTTCAAACCGAAAAGATCGTTTTTCCTATACTTTGTTTATCGTAATCGTGAATGCTGCTAAGTAGACCACTTAGCTGGAAGTAGACTGTATTAACATACTCTATGTAGAGCAGTGACAGTTGCACATCTAACTGTAAACACAGGAAGAACTATAAAATGTATGTTGCCTGTAAATCATGAATTGATTTACATTATTGATAATTTAATGTCATATTCAATAGGATTCATTCTTTCAGAAATTCCAATGTTCAGGGAGTTATTAGCTTAAATGAAAAAATGTGTGTGTGTGTAGAATATATGCGTTGTGAAATACTACACGTAACAAAAAGTTCGGGTATTTCTTGTTAACCACTGAAGAGGTGTATAATTATAACATAATTTTCAACAAACAATTCTATAGTCTTCACAATTAATTTAACAAAACGCGTGTATGTTTTAGAAAGCATAAAATACCATGTATGTTTATTTGTTTTTGCTTAATACTACACATAGATGTGTAATTATGATGTGCATATACACAAACACAGGTGCGCGCTCATATATTTACATAATACACACATACAGGTGTCTCTTACGTCTTAAGTTGACCAGTGGCAGATGAAATTCTGTAATCATGTTTACACCCTTCCAAAAGTTAGTGTTGTATCCCTTTCTCTCTCATAACTTTATTTATGCGCCTTTTTCAAGCCTAGCCAGGCTCATGGGCTCGGTTTCCCGGCTTCTATGGTGTATGTGTCTCCCTCCCCAGCTGGACGGGACGTCAGTCCATTGCAGCGTTACTCAAGAAACAAGAAGAAAGAGTGAGAGAAAGTTGGGGCAAAAGAGTACAACAGGGGTCGCCACCACCCCCTGCCGGAGCCTCGGGGGAGCTTTATATGTTTTCGCTCAATAAACACACACAACGCCCTGTCTGGGAATCGAAACCGCGATCCTCCGACCGCGAGTCCGCTACCCTAACCACTAGGCCATTGCGCCTCCACTCTCTCATGACTTAGCGCTTGTATAAATAGAGTGCGATAAAATAAATACGAAACTAAAAAAAATATCAGAGTATGGAGTGGGGTCGATAAGGTCGACTAAATGACCGCCTCCCGAAGGTGGTGTTCTTGCATAACCGTAATTCCATCACTGAAATTAGTGAATGAATAAACGAATAAATAAATGTGTTCGTTGATTGTGTCATTGGTTTATGAGATGAATTCGACTTTATCGAAGCTCGAGATTAATACCATTAAAACGTCCTGATATCGGTTGATATATGGAATGTTAAACTTAGCAACTGCTTGTTATTTCAATTCAAGTCCTGAGTTTTAATTAAATCAGATTAGCCGTTCAGAAATTGCCGAAGTCATCGGATATTTTGACAAGGACAGACTGCTACTTTGGAATGATTTTATATTGATGCCGTTTGCAATTATTGGTTGTCTCATATTTTGCATCGATGTTGTTGCCGCTGCTTCTGTGTATAGGAGGAAAATGATTACTCTGGTTTTGAATCTCACCAAAAATGTGGTATATCTGTGGTAAATACATAGGCGATAGAGTCTCACATATGGAATATATATGTCTTTACTACCCACAAGGGGCTAAACATAGAGGGGACAAACAAGGACAGACAAACGGATTAAGTCGATTACATCGACCCCAGTGCGTAACTGGTACTTAATTTATCGACCACGAAAAGATGAAAGGCAAAGTGGACCTCGGCGGAATTTGAACTCGGAACGTAACGACAGACGAAATACGTATTTCTTTATTACCCACAAGGAGCTAAAGACAGAGGGGACAAACAAGGACAGACATAAGTATTAAGTCGATTGTATCGACCCCAGTGCGTAACTGGTACTTAATTTATCGACCACGAAAGGATGAAAGGCAAAGTCGACCTCGGCGGAATTTGAACTCGGAACGTAACGACAGACGAAATACGGCTACGCATTTCGCCCGGCGTGCTAACGCTTCTGCCAGCTCGCCGCCTTTAGAAATACCAAGCAAGGGATTTAATTTTGATAATCCTTTCTACTCAAGTCACACGGCCTGAAATTTTGGAGGAAGGATAAAGTCGATCACATCGACCCCAATGAGTAACTGGTACTTATTTCATCGATCCCGAAAGGATGAAATGCGAAGTCGACCTCGGCGGAATTTGAACACAGAACGCAAGGACGGACGGAATGCTGTGAAGCATTTCGTCCGGCGCGCTAACGATTCTCCCAGCTCGCCACTTTAGATTTATCTCCAATAATACCAGATAATCCACGTAATATGTTGGCTTCCCTACGATTTCGAATAATGTGGTCGCTTGATTGTTCTCTTACGGTAGGACGAATTTGGCTTGTTTAGTCCTGCTAGGGGCCTACAGCATTTTTCACAGATGTGACAGTAATGGGTGCCTTTTACAACAGGTGTTCAGAGAGCGTAATACATACGCTGACGCACACCTTCATTTCCCCTTGAAATTTGTCATTGCTTTGCTTTTTTTTTGGCCATAGTATGCAATACATAATGGAGATACAGTTCTATATTTAAGAGATGAGGAATTATGTACATTATTTACATTACTTACATTTGATGGATATTTGTCCTCATCTTGTTTGTTGTTAACACAACGTTTTTGCTGATATACCTTCCAGCCTTCATTAGGTGTCATATGACGTAGTGGTTAAGAGCGCGGACTACTAACCCCAAGATTCCGAGTTCGATTCCAGACAGTGACCTGAATAATAATGATAATAATAATAACAATAACAACAATAATAATAATAATTATAATAACAACAACAATGATAATAATAATAATGATAACAATAACAATAATAGTAATAATAATAATATTTGTCAGAACGCATTTGTCCGCGTTCTGTACTTTGGCAGGTCTGATGCTTCTATCATTTCACGGAACAATAGATTCCTGAATATCAATCTATCCCCCACACCGCCAAACATCTGCCAAATCAAATGTGAGTTCAAGACACTACACGTGTCAACTAAATACAAGAAAATATTTTTGTACCGTTTCACAAATTTTCTCATCGATTTGTGTTGTGTCAGCTGCTGGATTTGAGCGATCGACCCCACCCAAAACTTCATTGTACGAAATAGCTACACTCGGTTTCATTATGGTATTACCGTCGGTGTCTTATTTCTTAGTGTCCTCCATGCTTGCAGAATGCATTGTGGGTAACATACAGATGTTTGTTTTTTTTTTGTCAATCCACACTAGAGCGAGAATGTCACTATCGGTGCATCGGTACGCTGCTTCCCCCTTTCGAAGTTTCATCTTGTGATGATCGGGTGACACGTTTTTCCTGTGCGTTCTCAGCTTCAGTCCCCGCCTGCGACTGCTGGAAGAGGTTTGGACTAGAAAACCAGTTGCCCATATAAATATTGTAGCTTTATCAAGCAAGTTTTCGTTCAGAGACAACATGACATCAGTTGACGCTTGATTAAACGCTAGAAGATATAATCTATCCTGACCAATGTAGATTTTGTAATTCCACGTGTACCCACAGGCTCTGCCAGTTGACTGGCATACTTAATAACCTTGACTCCAAAGCGGGCACGTTTGATCAGGTTGTATTGTTTGAATCAGAGCCTTCTCTTGAATTTCCACAAACTCGTCCGTCCGTACAAATGTTCGTTTCTCTCAATAGCAATGTTCCACCTTCGAATGAGAGCATGTATCCCTGCCCCGTCAAATTCTGTTGACTGTTCTTTGAGCCACTTCTTCACCACAGTTTTCATTTCCTCGTCACTGGAATAATGTTTGCTTCTCAAACCTTCTTTCGTGGCGCCGAAGAGATGATAATCTGAAGGCGCTAAATCTGATGAGTGTGGAGGTAGTGAAGAAGTGGCTTAAAGAACAGTCAACAGAATTTTACAGCGCAGGGATAATGGTCTCATTCGAAGGTGGAACATTGAGAGAAACGGTGACTATGTTGAGAAGTAGGGACGTGATCCACAGAGGACCAGCTTCATTTTGATGTATGGTACATGTCCCTGTGTTGGCATAACTTTTTGACTCACGCTCGTAATTACGTCGACCGATTTAAAGCATGTACATTGCGTGCGTAAATTCACATCAACTGTTTAAAAAGGGTTAGATAAATAATAATATTTTTTCAGCTGCAGTTGAAGCCAGAGCTTTAGTGGTAAACCAAACAGAGCTCTCATAGTACATACTTATTACATTGTGTCAATAGAACTACACATATGTAAGATAGATCCTCTGTTTTAATTGAGACGGGTGTTGTAAGTCGCGACTGATATGTCTGTTGTAAAGAGGCATTAACAAATGTATAGAAGGAATCGTAAGTTTATTCCTTACTTGATGACTTTGCCGCGTGGGTTTCTTTTTATTCCGAAAAGGAATCCTCCTTTCTTGCCAACGCATTCATTCATAAGTTGTGTCTGTGTGTGTATGCGTGTGTGTGTGTGTGTATGTATGTGTGTGTGTGTGTGTGTGTGTGTGTGAGAGAGAGAGAGAGTATGTGTTTATGTGTATGCATGCGCAAGTGTGTATTATGTGTGCATGTATATCTATTTGTAGACATATAGGTATGTATGTGTTTATATATATATGGATGTGTGTGTGTTTATGTATATACGTGTCTATGTGTATATACACTTACGGATGTGCGCGCGCGCGTATATCTGATTGTCTGATGGTAGACACTTATTGACGTGAAACTTTCGGATTCCACTCGACATATGTTGTTATCTATCGATTTTACAGTTTAGACATGCCAGATAAATAACACAGTTCATTTGACGAATTCTAAAGTACTTCTCTCACTAACAAAAGTGCCTTCCATACACGCACAAACTGACGTACTTTCGAATGATATTCCTACACACTGTTCGTATACAAGTGGTTGTCACAGAAGTTAACTTATATCAAAGTCTGTGTCAAGTTTCAAATCTCGGATTTAGTGGCGTTGAAGCAACTGAGAGAGTTCAAGAGTACAATCCCTCCTGGAAGAGACGCCAGTCTGTTGCAGGGAATTCCCTCGTTCTTTCGGATGCATATTTTCAGCTGAGTCGTCTGATGCAGCGTGAAATGAATTTTTTATTTTTGTTAATTAATATTTTAGTCAGGAGTTGAGTCTGTGTTTATGACCCTCTAACCATGCCTCGGTGACTTCTGGGAGAATGGTATCCTTAAATCGAAGACCTGGTCTCCAAGTGCTTGCTTAAGAATGAACTCCGTTAAAAGCATCCAAGGACCCATGTGGTAATGTTAAAACCGAGCAAAGTATTAAGTCTAAGTTTACTCAAGGGCACAAAGTGGTACCTAGCCTGAGAATCGATCCCATATGACTTAACGATAATGAACCACACATTCAACCACTTGGCCACGCGCCTTATCTACCAGGGATGTACCTGACTTTATTTTCTCCTAAAAGTGGGCACGGGACCGGAAGGTGATATTTTTCTTGTCTTTTTATTGTAGTCATTTATTTAAAAATCCGTCTACCAAATCTACTCACAAGTCTTTAATCTGCCCAAAGCTATCGTAGAAGACACTTGGCCAAGGTTCCACGCAGTGGGACTGAACCCAGAACCATGTAGTTGAGAAGCAAGTTTCTTACCACACAGCCGCAGAAGTTTTAGATTGCAGGGCATGAGTGCTAGTAAATTAGGTTAAGAATGTAGTGGGAGTCAAATTCAGGTTGGAAGAAACCTTGTTAGTTCTGTCACAGACTGGAAGAGAATGTAACCCAAAGGTGGAAAAGCTTTTCGCTGAGGTACAATCCTATCAGTTAGATCTCTTTTATTGGAAGCATTCTCGTACATGCGTGCAGGCGTGCGTGCGTGCTTGCTCCATGTGGGTGAAATGCTCCACGTGCTTGAGATTAGTAATCTGGTGAAGGGCTTTGTAAAGGATTATCATAATCAACCCTATGCTATTTTAGTCTCTGGAATGAAACCCACTCAGTAGCCTTTCGTTTAAATGTAGAATTCTTTTTTTCACGCCCACTCTCAGTATTTCTTCTTCTTCTGCTTCTTCTTCTTCTGCTTCTCTTCTTCTGCTTCTTCTTCTTCTTCTTCTTCTTCTTCTTCTTCTTCTTCTTCTTCTTCTTCTTCTTCGAGAGAGAGAGAGAGAGAGAGAGTGAGGAGGAAGGAGATAGAAATAGAGGTGGGGTGGTGGTGGTGGTGGTGGTTAATCTGGTTTTTCTGATCAGAGATTCAGAATTAACAATTTTTTTTTTCAAATAAAATAGTGGTTTCAACTTTAAGCTCATGGCCAGCAATTTTAAGATGAATGAGACAAATCGATTACATCGATTCCAGTATTTTTCTTGACTAGTTTTTATCTTCTCGATCCCGAAAGAAGGAAAAGCAAATTCAGCGTCGCCGGAATTTGGGCGAAGAACGTGAAGAGTCAGAAGAAATACTACTGAGCATTTTGTCCGACTGGTCCTTCATTTTCTCGACCCCGGAGAAATGAAAGGCGAAGCTGACCTCGGTGGGGTTTGAACTTAGAATGTAATGACTCGAACAAATACCACTAAGCATTTTTCCTTACGCTCTTATGTTGGTTTCTGATTTTGTCCTCAAACCAGCAAATTTGAAGGAAGAGGCTTAGTCAATATCATGACCCCAGTACATTTGCTGGTACATTATTTTATCGATCTCGAAGCAATGAAAGATAAAGACTGCTCGCTCTTCTCGGCCAGTAAAAGGTGACGGGACGATCTCTACGGTGGTCTCGGCTGATAATCGGATCTGCCCTGCCCTACAGGACGATCTCTTCAGTGGTCTCGGCTGAAAACCGGATCCGCCCTGCCCTACGGGACGATCTCTACAGTGGTCTCAGCTGATAACCGGATCCGCCCTGCCCTACGAAACGATCTCTACAGTGGTCTCAGCTGATAACCGGATCCGCCCTGCCCTACGGGATGATCTCTACAGTGGTCTCAGCTGATAACCGGATCCGCCCTGCCCTACGAGACGATCTCTACAGTGGTCTCAGCTGATAACCGGATCCGCCCTGCCCTACGGGATGATCTCTACAGTGGTCTCAGCTGATAACCGGATCCGCCCTGCCCTACGGGATGATCTCTACAGTGGTCTCGGCTGAAAACCGGATTCGCCCTGCCCTACAGGGCGATCTCTACAGTGGTCTCGGCTGATAACCGGATCCGCCCAGCCCTACGGGATGATCCTTACAGAGGCCTCGGCTGATAACCGGATTCGCCTTGCCCTACGAGATGATCTCTACAGTAGTCTCGGCTGATAACCGGATCCGCCTTGCCTTACACTCGAATATCAGATGTTCGATGTAACTCCATAAGTCAACAATGCTCGGGCATAGGACGAATGCGTGCTGAACGGTTTCGTCGCTCTGTACACGGATCTCGGGCAGATCTGACTGACGGTACTTCTGTATCTAAAGAGTTTATCTCGAACGAGCAGTGCCACCTCCGCTTCCTGTAGCACTGCCAGGCTAGGGATTTCTGCAAAATTGTCCATGGGTTCAGACCCGAAAGTCTACCGGAACTGACCTACCAGTTGATTCTCGCCGATGCCTAGAATTTCCTGAAGAACATCGATAGTTTTTGCCCATCACTAATCTCTCTCTATATATAAAAGGCAGTTTGTCTGTGTGTTTGTCAGGTTGTACCCTCACCCTGGCCACGGCTTTCAACCGATTCTGATGAAACCTGACACACACATAGCCCAATGTCATAATTCAAAACTAACGCAGCGAAAATTTTGAAAAGTTCCCCCAGTTCTGAAAAAAATCAATAAATTCGACATGGGGTCGAGAATCTAAGCTTATCATATGCAACACATTTTCTGTTGTAGTTTTCGCAACTTGCAATCGATTTTCACCAAACTCATGGTGAAGCTTAATGTTACTCTAAGAAATTAATTCTGACGTTAGTTTTCAAGCACCTTAACCTTACCATCAGAAAAAATCGATAAAATCATGCCATTTTGGGAATTGCGTTCAAATTCAAGATAACATATTTTTCGACATATCTTTAACAAATTGGCAGGAATTTTTTTTTTTTAATTCACAGCAAGCATCATGTCTGCTCCAAGGAGCTATATGGCCCTTTTGATTCCAATAGGATACATTATTACTGGAAAGCACCGCAGAACTGGGTTGGGTGTGCTAAACAAAACCAGAAAATGCACTTTGACTGTCATAGATTTTCTTTATGCATGCAAGGGAACGGTGTCTTGAATGCCTTAATGCCTTTTAGGCTTCATTTTACAAAATAATGGTTCAATGAGTACAAAAAAGGGTAAAAAGGTAAAGGGTATTGCTTATCGGGCAACGCTGGGCTATGCTGCTAGTCTTCTATAGAACGCAAACGTGGAACTTCCACCAATTGCATTGCCCGATTATAATAATAAATATTCCAAATACACATGCATTGCTTTGCTTTTTTTTTTTATTTTTTAATTATATTTCGTTGTCATTTGAAATCATTTGTTACTTCTTTTCTGCAAATTTAAAAGACTGTCGTATCAGTTTATTGAAGATGAAAATAAATTTACGAATGCAAGCAATGGTTATACACTTTGCACTTCAAAAGGAAATGAAATACATTCAAAGAAATTTAAATTGCATAAGAATTATTTGCAAATTCTGAATCTTTCCTATTCGAAGCTAAAAACGTTTCTTTTAAAAGGAGACTGTAAGAAGTTAGAAGAGCGGGGGTGGTATGATAAGAAGCACACACTTAAAGAATAAGTGCCACTTACTGTTTGGAAAGCAATCTCGGCGTCCAAGTGACTAGATTTACCATCAATTTGGTGGCGGCTGTACCAAGTTACGAATCTTCTGAAACTTGCGAAGAATATGCCAGAAAGTACGCATCTATTTAGGCCTTAAAAATTATTAAAAAAAAACAAAAAATAATGGTATCAAATTTTGGGACAGGGCCAGCAGTTTTTGAGGGAAGGGGGAAGTCGATACTTGACTGGTACTTATTTTATCGACCCCGAAAGGATGAAAGGCAAAGTCAACCTCGGCAGGATTTGAATTCACAACGTAAAGTTCAGGGTGGCGCACGCAGTTACCAGATAGTCGCATCGTCTTTGCCTGATCTTCTCGCTAATTTTCGGCAGGTCTCCATAGAGGCATTCATTTGTCATATGTTGCTGTCATTTCACATTTAGGGCCATTCGTAGCTTTACTAATAGTTATAGACTTCAGTCATAAGTACTTCGGCCCTTCAGCTTTCCCCATGCCATAGCGGGGATTGGGAGGTATTAAGAGATAACTTGCCTGAAGGGTAAAACTTACCACCACTAATTAATTACTAACAACAACGAGCTATCGGAACACGCTGTAAGATATTTCATGCCCCAAATGCCGTGTAGCGGGACTGAACCCAAGTCCGCATGGTTGAGAATCAAGCTTCTTACCAAATAGCTACGCCTGCATCCTACACTGTGATGATTTCCTTCTCATATCTTCTTTGTTGACATCCTTCCTTTAATATGTGTAGGCCGTTTGTAGGCTGGTTAATATGAAATATGAAAACAAAAAACCCAAAAAAATGTAAAATAACCTTTACACACACACACACACACACACACACACACACACGACGCGCGCTCACGCACACAGAGGACTACTAAATCATATCAGTTTGAAGCCTTTCGATTCGAATTATTTTCTGTTCTGTTGCAAGGCCATTACCGGCAACTTAAATTCAATTTCTTTCTTGTTACACCTCGCTGGTCTTCATTGATTAATGACCTTATATCACCATGATTATACGTGTGTGTGTGTGTGTGTGTGTGTGTGTGTGTGTGTGTGTGTGTGTGTGTGTGTGTGTGTGTGTGTGTGTGTGTGTGTGCGTGCGTGCGTGTGTGTGTGTGTTTGTGTGTGTATGTGTGTGTTTAGTGGAACAAATTGGAGAAATAGAATTTAACGAACGAATACATACACTTTTCATTTTTAATCGTTTGAAAATTGCAAAAGCACATCAGTGGCCTAAGCACGAAACTCATAGCCTTCGAGTCACTCTTATAACTTTTTGCCTATCGAAACTAATAAAAATGTGTGTGTATGCATATATGTATATGTGTGTACCTTTATGAATATGTATATACGTGTATATGTAGATAAATACGTTCATATATGCGTATACGTATGTGTCTGTATATTTACGTCTGTGTGTGTACACCACCATACCACATCACGCCTACCACACCACCATACCACATCACGCCACCCACACCACTCCACACACTAGCACTGACCACTTCCCAGCACCCACATCGCTCACCATCATCCGCTCAGCCACACATCATCCGCACACCTACACACCCACACATTACAGACGCACACACTTACACACGCACATATCCACACACGTCAAAGTCACTAGCCTCTATTCATACACACACACATTCTCTCATACACATACACGATCGTGCACCTTCGTTCTGGGATCACCAGTAATTTATTATCTTCCCTTTTTACTACCTTTTCTGTCAAACCCTTTTTTCCAACCAGTCACCATGCTTGACCGCTAAATCCACAAGTTTTTTTTTTTATTCTTTCTCTCTCTGCTTAATTTCTCTTATTCCTTTCGGTTGAAGAGTATAGGCTCGAAACGTAAAAGACTTTATCACTTTCCCGAACGTCAAACTAATACACCTGCTTGTTGTTCATACACCTGTCTTCATTTTTTTGCTGTTCTGTAAATTTCAACCACACACAATTGCAGCGTGGAAGATGTTTGTAAGCCATTTAAGAACACACAAAAAATCCGTTAGATTCACTTCAAAATTTAAATATAATTTGTGTCAAAATATTTTCGTCGCTTTGAAACCGCGACCTGTTCACTAACAAAACTTCGTGCTGCATGTCTGTGAACAACAGGTCCAGGTTTCAAAGCGACGAAAATATTTTGACACAAATTAAATTCAAATTTCGAAGTGAATCTAACGAACTTTTTGTGTGTTCTTAAATGGCTTACAAACATCATCCACGCTGCAATTGTTTTTGTTTCAGCACACGATCTCAGATCAAACCACTTGTTATTCAAGTATATTTCCATACTATATATCTATATATATAAAACTGTAGTTGTGTGAGTGTCTGTCTCCTTCGATTTAGATTCCTAACTACTCCCGCATTTTGCGGTGCAGTTTAACCAAATTCGGGTACCTTATAGTCGTGATTCATATCGAGCCCATCTGGGTATTAGCGCGCGTCTACGATGAGTCTACGATTTTAAAAATAATTTAACATCATTTTTTATTCCATTTTAATGCATATTTTTTCGTGTGTCGATGGCGGCGGAGTTGGCGTCCACGCTCACACCTGCACCTGTGTTGCTTCTCCCCCTTCTTCCCTCCCTCGTGAAGCTGTGGGGAAGGGAGTGTAAGGAAATCAACGTCGTAATGCGTTGTCAAGGAGACCAGCGTTCTTTTAGAACAACGACTTCATGTCTTGAAGTCGCCAAAACAGAAATCGCTAAAAAAAAGCTGAAACAGATCCACAAAAACGGCAATTATCGCCACACAGGGCAGGTTTCCTGTGCAAACAATTTGCACAACCGAATGTTTTAGTTGTTGCACAAATCTTTATATATAAAAGTAAGGTTGTGTGTCTGTCTCCTACGATTTAGATTCCTAACTACTCCCACATTTTGCGGTGCAGTGTAACCAAAACCGGGTATCTTATAGTCGTGATTCATATCGAGCCCTTCTGTGTATTAGCGCGCGTCTACGATGAGTCTACGATTAAAAAAAAAAATTACCATCATTTTTTATTCCATTTTAATGCATTTTTCGCTATTATATAAGGGAAGTAACTCTCTAAAAATGTCTACGATGAGTCAACGATTAAAAAAAAAATTACCATCATTTTTTATTCCATTTTTAATGCATTTTTTGCTATAACTCACTAAAAATGCTTATATAGTTATTTCCCTTACAAACCCGAGCAACGCCGGGCGATACTGCTAGTATATATATATATATATATATAAGTAACGAGGAGATGGATTTGGTATTAAACTTTATTCTGTAGAACGTTCCTTTTAACCTGTCCTGCTATTGTCCCTTATATGTGGGACTCTGTTCAACATGTAGTGTTGCATCCATTTTGCGTCCTATCAGGTATATCCATACATAAAGTTGTGTCTCACTAAAGATCTTGTCACAACTTTATCTATGGATGTACCTGATGAGACCCAAACTGCAAAATGGGTGCAACACATGTTGAACAGAGTTCCACACATAAAGGACAATAGCAAAACGGGTTGAAACGAATGTTGTACTGAATAGAGTTTAATATCAAATCCATCTTCTCGTTACTTAATATTATTACCCCAACTGACACTGCGGAGATAACTAGTACTCAAATAACAGAGGTAGTGTAATATGCTTCATTAAAAAGCACCAAAAGTATCACCAAAACTGTTACTCAGAGTTTTTGTGATATTTTTGCTGCTTTTTAATAAAGTATATATATATATATATATATATATATATATATATATATATATATATATATAGAAAGAGAGAGAGAGAGAGAGAGAGAGAGAGAGAGAGAGAGAGAGAGAGAGAGAGAGAGAGAGAATTAAGGCCAGCATTGGTTTCATGTTAAGAAAACATCTAAGTCGATTACATGGAAGAGCGGTGTTCGTCTCTATGGAGAACACTTTTCTCGACGCAGTAACGATTCTGCTAGCTCGCTGCCCTAACTCTAGTTGATATTCCCGGACAGAAATTTGCTGCATTTCACTTTGCCTTTCATCTTTTAGGGGTCGATTGAGCACTGGCTCGATGTAATCGACTAACCTCCTCCCTCTAAATTGCTGGCCTTGTGACAACATTTGAAATCAATATTTGTGTTAGGCTTGTTAGCTAAAATGGAAGTAATTAAAACAAATTCTTTCTATCTTCTAATTTTGGCACAGGGCCGGAAATGAGGGACAGGGACAAGTTGATGGCAACCCCTCCAGTACTTGACTGGCACTTTATTTTATCGACTATGAAAGGATAAGTGGCAAAGTTGACCCTTGCAGAATTAGAACTCAGAACGTATAAATGAGTTGGAAGAAATAGCATAAAGCGTTTTGCCCGACTCTTGAACAAATGCAATTATTTTACATTACAAGATCCTTTCGTCGATCTCAGAGACAGACAAATGACGAAGTGAGTCGGCCGTAGACGGACACAACCGAGTCGGATGGATATTCCACTATTACTACTTCGGTATTCCATCTGTCTGACTGACTGTGTCTCTACCTGTCTATCTGACTGTATCTCTGTTGCTTGCCTGTCTGTTTGTCTTTCTGTATCTATCTATCTGTCTGTCCGTCCGTCCGTCTATCTATCTATCTATCTATCTATCTATCTATCTATCTATCTATCTATCTATCTATTATTTTAGGTTACTTTCCGTCGATGTCTACATGCGTTACATATACGCACATACATGCGCGTCCACAGACGCGTCCCCGCATATCTCCACTCATTTATACATGTGCACCGCGGGTTTCCGTACAGTATCCGTTTACGAAATCTCGCCCAGAAGGTTCTGATCAGCTGAGATTATAATGAAAGACGTTTAGTCCAAGATGCTGCGCTTTGGGATCAAACCCATGTAGCTGAGGAGCGAAGTTTTTTTAACTATGCAACTTAGAAATAATACCTCTCCCTCTCTCTCTCTCTGTCCCTATCTATCTATCTATCTATATATCTATCTATCTATCTATCTCCACGTCTATACATACGTGCATACGTGTTTGCATATCCTTTTTTTTTAATCTTTCAGTTGTTTCTGTTATTAGACATGCGGCCATACTATAGCACCACCCTGAAAGAATTTTAGCCGAACGAATCGACCCTATACTAACGATGTCTTTTGCCGAACCTCTTAGCTCCGGGAATGTAAACACACCAATACCGGTTGACAATGGATGGTGGTGGACACTCACACACACACACACACATACACACACTGGTCTCCTTTCGGTTTCTGCGTACCAAATCCGCTCACAAGGCCCGGACAGAAAGACTGAACCCGAAACCACGTGGTTGAGAAGCAAGCTTCTTACCACACAGCCAGGCCTAGCTGAGCGTTTGAGAATTTCGCTCCGTAATAACGACGTCCCGGATTCGATCCCACTTCCTGGCGCCTTGGGCAAAATCAAATTACGAATAAATTTGAAATCTGAACGCGTAATTCAAAAGTTGAACTCTTTTCACATGCTGTGTCCCAGTAATTCTACGATTTCTACTCGAGAACTGCGTTAAGGCTGCACACGGTCTGTGGAACATTCAGCCACTTCGCAAGCTAAGCCATCGAGTAGGTTAGTACGTTTAATCGAACAACAAACAGAAAACCAATCCATTTGTGCGCTCGACGTGAGAAATCATAATCGACGATTCGCTGCCGCCTGTTATCTCCGTGTATGATTTTCACTAAACTTTCTCATATTTTATCGAAATCCACTGAACCTCCGGAAGAAACTTCCCTTCCCACGACGGACTACATCAACTCTTGTGAATTTCAGGGTGTGTGTGTATAGAGATGTATATATATATATATATATATATATATATATATATATATATATATATATATACTGTGTGTGTGTGTATGTTGGTCCGTTTTCGTTGACAACGTGAATTCTCAGGATATTCAGTAGTGTTAATTGAGGCTTCATTAATTATAGTATTTTTAAGTATAGTATTTTCTTTGTGTGTCTGTGTGTGTGGGGGGATATTATTTTATTTATTTATACATTTCACCCCCTCCTTTGCTGTTGATATTTAAATCGTGTTTTATAAGAGAGTGAGTAAGTAATAGTGTTTAGTTGGGTTTTTTTTTATTTTATTTTATTTTATTTTTTTTGTCATATAAATAAATGAAAACACTCAAATTAGGGCTCTTGTCGCTTCGGTTCTTTATACCAAGTGTACCAATTCTAGTTTTGGTGTGTCGATATTAATTATGTAAGCCACAACAACATACACACGTGAAAAAAAAATAAAGGAAAAGGAAAAAAAAAAGTGACAAGTCAGGAAGAAAAATTCAGGAAAGCCTTCTTCTTCTTCTCTTCTCCTTCTTCTTCTTCTCCTTCTTCTCCTCCTCCTTCTTTTTCTTTTTCTTATTCTCCTCCTCCTTCTTCTCTCCTCCTCCTCCTCCTCCTCCTCCTCCTTCTTCTTCTTCTTCTTCTTCTTCTTCTTCACGCACACGCGAATGATGGTAGTAGGAGGAGCGTTGTGGTGCGCGCGCTGTAAAATTTCCCCCCCACAGTAATCGCACCTGGAGGCGGAGATTCGGAAAAAAAGTTCTGCCTTAATTCTATTTACCATTTCCTCTCACAACCTCATCTCCCCCCGTTTTTTTTTTCCTTCCTTCTTCAAGGCAAAAATACAGTATGTATATGAAAGAGACTATTAGATTAGCACTATTCAATGTTATTTAATAATAATAATAATAATAACAACAACAATAATTAAGTCACTCTGTATAATTTTTAATAGGTTTCTCTATTAAACTTCCTCTTTTCAGAATAATATCATCGCTGGGTTTTCAATTGTTATTACCTTTCTTTTAATTTTCTTGTTACCTGGCTGGCAGTTGTCCTCCTACTCATTGCTGTTTGTTTTTTTCCTTTCAACACACGGCTACTGCTATCACTTCTATCATCAACACCGCCACCATCGGATTGTCCATGCTGCTTTTGATGTTGTTGTTGTTGTCGCTTATTTTCGCTGTCACATTTTCTTCTACTTTCATTGTCTCCGGATGTCGTTGAGTAAGCGAAATAGCCTGCCTACATTATTCACATATATTGATATCATATATATCCATTAGAACCTACCAGCGATATAACTTTACTCTCTGAAATCCGAACGTTCCTTTCTTCCTACGTTTAATTTTTTTTCTCTCACTCTCTCTCTCTCGTGTGGAAGGAAGCTCGAACAGTTTACGGATAAGCCTACTATTTAGTATTATTTGATCTTCTATTGAATAAAAATGGAGCCGTATCGCGATTGTTATCTTCGTAGTGTCAACACCTCCGACAACATTAACTCGCCACCTAATCACTTCACAGGCATTCACAGGGACAGAGATTCTTCTGCGCGTACAAACGACACCACCGCACCTGCATATTCATCGAATTTTGATCGGAACCAGACCAACTTTGAAAACGGGATGGCTTCGACGAAGCCCTACTGTAATAATAGTAGCAGTAACGAACACGAAGCTGCCGAAAAGTACGAGATGGAAACGGTGTACGGAAAACAACGTTTCAGAATCGCGCGTGTTGATTCAGTTAAAGCGAGACAGTTTTCAACGGACAGCTACGACGGAAGGGATCGATACGCTGAGAAGAGTGTTCATTCACCGGACAACTTCGATACGTGTGTCCGTCATAACCCGCCGACAACTATTCCAGTTATGTCGCCTAACGAACGTTCGGAACCGACCCCGTTTCACAAAACCAACGAAGCGGAGGGGCAGTTTTCTGGTGTTCCCTGCCAGTCTCCTCCGCATCGTACCAGCCACGACGACAACGCTGCACAGGCCGAAGTTGCGCATCGGAAGTCCGCTCGTGCCCCTCTCTCCAGGACCCAGTCTTTGAACTCGCCTTCGCCGACGTTGGGTCGCCAATGCCGACAGTCTGGCCGGTACGATAGCCGAGGTGATATGGACACCGAATCTATTACCGGGGTGGCGAACGGACACCCTATTCTTACCGCGAAAGAAAGCTACTCGACTTTCGGACAGAACACCGTTGAAGCCCTTCCTCGTTTGGATCATTTTTTCTTGGAACCCTTTCCCGAGGGTTACGAGAATCGCTCACGGCGACCTACTTTAGCCGAATTACATGACATAATGGAGGAGAATAAGGTAAGGTCTTTCGGTGGTTACCATTTTTATTCTTTACTGTTGGATCACGATGTGTCATCAGACAGACGTGAATGTGTCAGAGAAAAAACTCACTTCTGCATGTTGCTATTTAACTCTACATCAACCCTGATTGAACAGAACTTATGAAGAGAGACGTTCCCGCCATGACTAACGCATTTTATTTTATTGATATAATAAATGTGGACTATATTGTTCATACAGCTCGTTTCTTCTTTTTTTTTTTCTTCAAAAGAAAAAAAAAATGGTTGGAAAATTTTGTCTTTATTTCTAGCACGTTGAGCGACCACGTATAGGCTCTGCCATTGGTTCTATCATTATTTGTTAG
Source organism: Octopus sinensis (assembly GCF_006345805.1). Lineage (NCBI taxonomy): Eukaryota > Metazoa > Mollusca > Cephalopoda > Octopoda > Octopodidae > Octopus > Octopus sinensis. The sequence goes on from NC_043006.1 coordinate 75,345,835, forward strand.
TTCATATCGTAGAACTTATTTTAAAGTATTCCTTGGAGTTTGTAGCAGTAGCTCAGACGTTTTGCCACCACAGTTTACTAAAAACGAAGTTTAAAGATATGAGTTTTAGATAAAATAAAATTTGAAATGAAGGCAACATGTAAAATGTAAATAAAGAATAAAGTATAAATAATTATTTGTAAATTAAAATATATGTAAATATAACATAGAGTTTAAAATTAACTAGAAAGTGTAAATAGGATATGCAAATAAGATATGAAATTTTAATTAAACTAAATGTAGTGTTAATTATGTATATACGTGTGTGTGTGTGTGTAATGTGTAAGTTAAAATATGGAATGCAAATATAATTTTGGGTTAGGAATTTTAAAATGTGTCATTAGTTAAATACGAAATGTAAATTTTAGGAGTGGCTGTGTTGTAAGTAGCTTGCTTACCAACCCCATGGTTCTGGGTTCAGTCCCACTGCGTGGCACTTTGGCCAAGTATCTTCTACTATAGCCTCAGGCCGACCAAAGCCTTGTGAGTGGATTTGGTAGATGGAAACTGAAAGAAGCCTGTCGTGTATATGTGTATATATATATATATATGTGTGTGTATGTGTCTGTGTTTGTCCCACCCAACATCGCTTGACAACCGATGCTGGTCTGTTTACATTACCCGTAACTTAGCTGTTCGGTAAAAAGAAACCGATAGAATAAGTACTAGGCTTACAAAGAATAAGTCCCGGGGTCGATTTGCTCGACTAAAGGCGGTGCTCCAGCATGGCCGCAGTCAAATGACTGAAACAAGTAAAAAGAGTAATGATTTAGTGAAAATAGTTTTTGTCTTTTTCTTTAAACAATTAGTGATTGTGATTATAAAAATGTTTTTAATTACAAGTCATCAGGTATACCCAGTAACTAAATCTAAAATGGATGCTGACAAAAACAGTGATGATTATAACGTTAATAGCAAAATGGTTTTCAGGACATTTAACTTCATCTTAGGAGATAACTTGTTTTACACACACACACACACACACACCTCATTACAATTAGTTTGATCTCCAAGTGTCTTATTTCACTAGTTAACTTTAAGCTCAAGATCCATTCTTATTTGTCTTGATTTTCCAAAATTTTTGGCTGATATTATCATAGTTATCTCTCTTTTTTTTTTGATATTTTAAACAAAACCTCTAGAGAGAGTTTTTATATACTAATTGCATAGATAATCTCAATTAACTGAAGTTTTTCAACTTCTTTTATTACTGCATATGCATACATTCCTCTTGAAATATTTTGTCCTTACCCTTATTATGCATATTAAAAAAAATAATAAATGCGCCCTTTTAAAGTCTAGCCAGGGTCATGGGCCCAGTTTCCCAGTTTCTATGGCGTATGTGTTCCCCAGCTGGACAGGACGCCAGTCCATTGCAGCGTTACTCATTTTTGCCAGCTGAGTGGACTGGGGCAACGTGAAATGAAGTGCTTTGCTCAAGAACACAACGCGTCACCCGGTCCAGGAATCGAAACCACAATTTTACGATCATGGTGCTGACACCCTAACCACTAAACCACGTGCCTCCACCTGATGCATATTACCAAACTCATAACTTTTATTTCTAGACAAATGGTCATAATAGTCACATTTATTTAAAAGAAACCAGGTTTAATTAATCTGGAAAATCATAATATGTTAATTAAAAAAAAAAAAACCCAGCCAACAGGTGCAGCTGTGTGATAAAAAGTTTGCTTCCCTGTCACCTGGTTCCGGGTTCAGTCCCACCGTTTGGCACTGAGGGCAAGTGTCTTCTAGTTTAGCCTTGGGTTGTCCTAAACCCTGTGAGTGGGTTTCGTAGACAGAAATTGAAAGGAGCCTGTTGTATGTGAATATATAAATATGTGAGTGTGTGTGTGTGTGTGTGAGTGTGTGTGTCTTTGTGTCTTTGTGTCTGTGTTTGTTTCCCGCCACACACTGCTTGACAACCAGTGTTTGTATGTTTACATCTCTATAACTCAGCAGTTGGGCAAAAGAGATTGATAGAATTAGTATCAGGCTTAGAAAAAAAAAATACAAGAACTGGGGTTGATTTGTTCAACTAAAATTCTTCAGCGTGGCTGCAATCTAATGACTGGAACAAGTAAAAGATAGAAAAGAAAAGAAAACAAACCAATTTCAGACATTTAGACATTTTACTGTTATTGGTGTAAATAATTTGTGTACGTAGGCTCAGGAGTGGCTGTGTGGTAAGTAGCTTGCTAATCAACCACATCGTTCCAGGTTTAGTCCTACTTGGGCAAGTGTTTTCTACTATAGCTTCGGGCCGACCAAAGCCTTGTGAGTAGATTTGGTAGACGGAAACTGAAAGAAGCCTGTTGTGTGTATATATATATATATATATATCATCATCATCATTGTTTAAAGTACGTTTTCCATGCTAGCGTGGGTTGGACGGTTTGACCGGGGTCTGGGAAGCCATGAGGCTGCACCAGGCTTCAGTCTGATCTGGCAGTGTGTCTACAGCTGGATGCTCTTTCTAATGCCTACCACTCCGTGAGTGTAGTGGGTGCTTTTTACGTGCCACTGGCACAGGTGCCAGGGTAGTTTGGCAACGGCCACAATATATATATATGTGTGTGTGTGTATGTATATGTTTGTGTGTGTGTGTGTGTGTGTCCCAACATCGCTTGACATCGATGCTGGTGTGTTTACGTCCCCATAACTTAGCGGTTCGGCATAAGAGACTGATTAGAATAAGTACTAGGCTTACAAAGAATAAGTCCTGGGGTCGATTTGCTTGACTAAAGGCGGTGCTCCAGCATGGCCACAGTCAAAATGTCTGAAACAAATAAAAGAATTTAAAGAATATTAAATGATGATCGTATTTGCTCCGGCGTGTGATTCATATCGCTAGTAAGTGATTTTGTTCTGAGGCTGAAGGCATGTGATACGAATGGTTGATGAGTAATATTTCAAGGTACAACATAGGAGGAATGGCAAAAGAGAACGAGTGGTTTTAGGATTTCAGGTGATATAGGATTACAATATCAGGGATGATATGCATGTATTTACAAACCTGCCCAACCTACACTCCTATTGCTAAATGATAGGTATAGATGTTAAAATGTTGGTGATATAGAAGTAGCTATGGTGTTGAACCATGAAATATTATAAGGATATTATTGTTCAATGTTGCTTTTGCTGTTGTTTAGCATGAGGTCAGTGCTATGAAGGATCCCTATATTTGAAGGAATTTCTGCTGTGACAATCCCATCCTCTTCCCATGTGAAGGGAATCTACAGCCATCTCCTTATTTGATGTGTCCTTTACTCAGAATGGTAGATTGTTATTTGAAGGATATTTAGTTGCTATTTCTAGCAAATAGAGTGTCCATGTAAAGACTTTCGGATTGGCTCTGTTGGTTCAGATTGTATAGCATATGGTAGGGTGTGATTTGAGGGATATTTGGTTGCTATTTTTAACAGATTGAATGATGATGTTGGGGCTTCCTCGCTGACTCAGATATTTTAGTGTAGCATAGGGTAGTGTTCTTTTTTTAACCCCAAGTCTTATTGTTCAAACAGGCTTATAATCTAAGACATTCCCACCTTGGCCATCCCATCCTTTTACTATGCGTTACAAACACAGGACCTCATTAGTCAATGAGTGCATGCTTTTGTTTTTTGAGAGATTGTTTGGCTGCTGTTTCTAATAGATCAAGCGACCACATGCAGGCTTCCTCATTGGCTTACATCATGTAATATGGTGCAGTGTTCTTGGTGTTGTTTAGATCCATGTTGGCCCTGAATGAGCAGATCAAAGCTTTGGTAGGCCCGAAGCTATAGTAGAAGAAGAAACTTGCCCAAGGTGCCATGCATATTTACTTTGCATTTGGAAGATTCCCAAATACATGAGTCCCCTTAGTTTGTGCCACACTGGGCAGTTTGTTCAGTTTGCCAGTACCTTCAGTTGGCTCTGTGCTGCTGAAAGAAAAGACAAGCTCTTGTCAATTAAACTGTGTTTCAATCACTTACAGACATGAATAGGTATCATAAAATAACTTTGTTATTATTATGCTGGTGTCTGGAACATAAATAGACTTGAAATTTTGCTGTGCAATTTTAAAATTTAGATTGCTTTAAAACAGGAATTTTGTATCATAAACCCAGAGGCATTCTCGACTGGGCTGGTGTCAACAGGGTTAAAATGTTGTCTAGATAAGTGTGAGAGATAGTGAGCCGAGGTTGCACTTTGCTTTGGACATAAGGGAATTTGTTTTGTTTTTTTGCAAGAATGTGAGAAAAGAGAAAGTGTCAGACGTGTTACTTTCCAAGGTCTTTGATTCTTGTGGATGAGCTGATTGCTTGTGGTTTGCCATGACAACTTGAAAGCTTATCAAGCCATACATTTAGATGCGAGGTCAAAGAAATGTAAGAAGCTGTATCCTTAATCCATTTCAACCCAGGTTAACCCTGTTGAAATTTTGAAGATAGTTATATAAATTGGGATAACAAAAATATGGAACTGTTCAGTTAACCTTTATTGCAGTAAACAAACTGAATACAACTGTCCTCAAATGAGGACGTTTTGTTAAAATTGGTAAAGAAATTTAATTGATATGAGTACGTTATGATTGGTAAACGTTAAAGTTTTTGAAGCTGTGACCTACCTCACTGACAGGGGTGTATATTCTGGGTGGGCTAGGTATGCATTGCACTCCCATCAGAAATGGTAAATTCTTTATAAATATTAACCATACTCAATAATTTAATTATAAATCATAATGGAAAACTTTTGTTATATCCCTGCTTGAAATGAAATTTGGTGGCACTGGGTGTGACAGCACACCCCAAAACAACCACCATACACCACGGGGCATTTTATTAAGCTTAGCTATAGGGGGCTATTCTTATTTTAGCATTTGTCTTTTTTTTTTTTTTTTTTTGGTAACGTGGCCCATCTGGGCATTTGGCAAGACTCAGGACCAAGATCTTAAGGATCTGAAAAGGCAAACCTATGTCCCTTCCTGTCAATCAACTGCAGTATGTAAGCTGATCTGAGACCTTCAGTGTGTTTCATCAACCAACTTCACTGCTCTGCTTTCAACACTTCAGAACCCTTTATTGCATATTTTACTTTGCTTTTATTTCCTCTTGTTCTAAGAAAGGTCCAATGTTGTAGGAATTGATTGGTGGGCCAAATGATGTGTCTAAGCTAGTTGATGTGGTGACTGCATGTTTTTTCTAAACATAAATCTATTCTGATTTTATTTTGGAGACAAAAGTCATTGCTGCTAATTCCTTAGTTTTTTTTACAGAGCTATTTACTCCCCATTCTTATTCTCTTTTGCTTACTGGCATTTACGTAGATTGCAGATTCATGGTCTGGTGGTTAGGGTATTAAAATTATGATCATAAAGTCGGGATTTCAATTCCTTGACTAGGGTGCACAGTGTTTTCTTGAGCAAACTCTTTATTTCACATTGTTTCAGTTCACTCAGCTGGAAAATAAATATCGATAACAATTGGAACTGAACAGCCTCTCATTTAATGTAAAGTATTGTACTCTTGGGTTGCCTGTTCTATAGAATCTAGTTTAATGGTTCTGTAGGATCACAACAGACCAAAAGATCCTAAGAAAAGTAGTGTTTAGCCCTTTCATAATTATATTCTAATTAGTAAACTGTCTAAATATTTCAGTTAATTTTCATTACAATTAACGTTTTTAGCATTTGTTTAAATGCCATAGAAGTTGAGTTGGATGAAATAGTGACAGATATCTTTATGCTAATACAATAATGCCTCGACTATTGTGGGTATTACATTCCAAAACCAGCCCCTACGATATGTAAAAATCCGTGAAGTAGAAACAGTACTGTACTGTATATTTAAAAAAATCATTTTTGTAATTTATATATATTTATTTTATTATAAAAGCAAAGCAACACCACAGAGGAATTGACATAAGCTTAAATAATAAACTGCGATAGGTGAACCACAGTAGGTGGTATTATTGTAATTAATTTTACCTCTCCAATATACTGAGTTCAAATTTCACCTACTTCAACTTTCTATATATATATATATATATATATTATCTATCATTCTACTGGAGTTGATAAATATGTACCAGTAATACATTAACCGTTAAACATTTAAACTGGCCATATCCAGCCAAAATATTCTACCTGTTTCTACCTCTCACACCAACCCCACTATATCAGCCTAAAAGTTAAGTTACCTCATCAAAACCACCAAGCTATGAGATAATGCAGGATTAATCCAAAGCAATGTGAATAAATATTTAACAGAATAATGTGAACGCTAAAGGGTTAAAGGTGAATTCAAGTGAGGGCTTTGTCTTACTCTACACAGTCCGGTCTGGGAATTTAACTCACTACCTCATGATTGCGTGCCCGACGCTCTAACCGCTGAGCCATGTGTCTTCATCTTACTTTAAATACATCAACTATAATTCTATTGAATTGATTTTCAGTTCATGTGGATGTGGGTTCAGTCCCACTGTGTGGCTTCTTGCACAAGTGTCTTCTACAATAGCTCTTTGCTGACCAGTACCATGCAAGTGAATTTACCAAATGAAAACTGTGTGAAAGCCTGTTTTATATATGTTTGATATGCGTTTATTGTTTTGTGTGTTCCCACTTTGCACTGATTAACAACCAACCAGAGTTGGTTAGTTTATATCCCCTTAACTTAGCAGTTCAACCAAAGGGATGATACAATAAGTGGATCTTTTCGGTTTGAACGGCTTTTTAACATAATTTCTATGTAACTAAAAAATTTTAAACTTCGTATACTGGTAGAATGTGTTTATAAAACATCTTTTACTCTTGGCTTTATTGAGAAAATTCTATAGTTTGTAAGATATTTGTTGTTTGCTTTCTTCAATTTCTGCAATTTCAACCAATCAATGACATCCATTGAGGTAAAAAACATTCTGTGCCGTATGAATATGTCCCTCGTTTAAGAAACGCTAACCCTAAAACAGATTGAAATGCAATAGATCAATACTAGGGTCATAATTATGGGTGGCAATTTCATATGACACCGCTAGAAAAAACTGCCGTTCAAACTGCAGAGATCCCAATAAGTACCAGACTTCAGTGAGAAAAAAAAAATAAAGTACTGAGATTGATTTGTTTGACTAAACTCTTCAAGGTGTTGCTCCAGCATGGCCGCAATCCAATGACTGAAGCAAAAAATAAACAGTAATGTTGTTAGACCCCGATATTGTTTTTTAATAAAAGAATGAAGAGCACACCTTTTAGAGGACACTATGGTTAACTTATATCAACCTCATTACATAACTGGTACTTCATCTTACATTATTGATGCTGGAAGAATGACAGGCAGAATGGAACTTCGAAGGATTTTCATTTGTTATAATATCGATATTGCTACAAGGCAAGATGGGAACTAAGATAATTCCTCCTGTATAACAATGCAAAAAGTACTTTAGAATAGACTAGCAGTATCGCCCGGCGTTGCTCGGGTTTGTAAGGGAAATAACTATATAAGCATTTTTAGGGAGTTATAGCCAAAAGATAGCAAAAAAATGCATTAAAAATGGAAAACAAATGATGGTAAATTTTTTTTTAAATCGTAGACTCATCGTAGACGCGCGCTAATACCCAGAAGGGCTCGATATGAATCACGACTATAAGATACCCGGTTTTGGTTAAACTGCACCGCAAAATGTGAGAGTAGTTAGGAATCTAAATCGTGGGAGACAGACACACAACTTCTCTTTTATATATAAAGATTTATTAGAATTACATACATACATTCAGAAATCTCTTATAATTTCAACTCAAAAATAATTTCCAATAAAAAGAGAGAGAAACAGAGATTTAAGCAGCCTAAATTCTTAGAATATCATATAAAATGTTAAAAATGCTTATTCATGTAAATTTTTTCCTCATACATTTCAAGTAATGATAGACTTAAAAGTGTTATCTGCCTGGAAGCATTGTTATATATATATATATATATATATATAAAATTGTAATTTTTCATATTAAATTGAATATTTTAAGCATGGTTATTTAGAATTATTGCTAAATTTCCAATATGATCTCCATCAAAAATATCTAGCTTACTGACAGTATTTTTTCTATGTGACACATGAATTAATTTTTCCCCAGAGCTTTTTGCAAAGGAAATCAATAGCAGATTTGTTGTGCTTTGCATTAGTGAAGTCGTTGCATATTTAAGCCTTGAGCTGAAATTCCTTGCTCTGCAGTGTTCCCTGAACCTGATTACTTGAATAAAATCTATGTAATCTTTCAAAAGCCGCATGTATTTTGAGCACTAATTTTACAGCTAGGAACAGGCATAGCTGTATGGTTTAAAAGCTTGCTTCCTGGCCATGTGGTTTTGGGATTTAGTTCCACTGCACAGCACCTTGGGCAAGTGTCTTCTATTGTAGCTCTGGCCCAACCAAAGCTTTGCGAGTGGATTTGCTAGATGGAAACTGAAAGAAGCCTATTTTGTGTGTGTGTGTGTGCATACATATACATACATATATATATATTTATATATATATATATATATATATATATATATATAAGTTATGATTTAGGGTATCTAAGAGATAGCAGCCAAAATCTGACTCTAAAACCACATTAAATGTCAAGTTTTGGCTGCTATTTCCAGCATAGTGGTATCTCTTAGATACCCTAAATTATAATTTTAATAATAATTATTACCTTTGAAGGGTTTATTCCCATGCTGGCCACCTGATAAGAGTTGTTTCTTACAGTAGAAGAAATAGCTAGGTTCTTTGGCTGCTATTTCTAAAGTTTGGTGTGTGGTGAAGCAAATTTTTTGCCTAACCCTAATTTTAATTATACTCATAATTATAATAAATATTGTTTAAGTTTACCGTTAGTGGTCTTTTTAACATACCGAATAGTACTTGGTGAAATTATTAATTATAAATTAATTAATTAATTTTACCCTTTATTATATATATATATATATATATGTATGTATGTATGTATGTGTGTGTATATGTTTGTCTACCCCAACATTGCTTGACAACTGATGGTGTGTTTACGTCCCCGTAAATTAGCAGTTCAGCAAAAAAAGCCAATATGTTAAGTACTAGGCTTACAAAGAATAAGTCTTGGGGTCGATTTGTTTGACTAAAGACGGTGCTCCAGTATGGTCGCACTGAAATGACTGAAACAAGTAAAAGAGTAGAATATTATCCAACATTAAAAACAGCAAGGTGTGTAATTTGAAGGGGATTTGGTTGCTATATCGATGGCCAAACAACTCTATAGAGCAGTGGTTCTCAACCATTTTTTTTTTACCTATGGACCCTTCTGATCCCTATTTTACTCAGGTGGACCCTCATAGCAATTCAGTATTAAAAAAAAAAACATCTATATTTTTACAATTAAATATTATTAGCAATTGTATTTAAAAAATTGTTAAAGTATTTTGTGTACTATAAAAATATAGCCAATTTATTGTATGTAATTTTTAACGAAATATCTTACATGAACCTCCAAGGATTATATAGGCCCCTATGGTCATATGGACACACAAGGATCATATGGACCCCCATAGGTCATATGGTCCCCCAAAGGTCATATGAACTCCAGTTGAGAACAACTGGTATAGAAGCTCTATGACTAACTGGTTAGCTTTGAATTAACTTCCAAAAGATCAGCTTCTTAGAGAGATGTAATAATTTTGTTATTCTATAGAGGCTGTGATTACTTTTGATAGTGTAGCTACTCATCATCATCGTCATCATCATCATTTAGCACCCTTTGTCCATGCTGGCATGGGTTTGACGGTGTGACCAGGGCTGGTAAGCTGGAAGACTGCACCAGACTCCAGTCTGATTTGGCATGGTTTCTATGGCTGGATGCCTTTCCTAACGCCAACTACTCCAAGAGTGTAATGGGTGCTTTTACATGCCACGGGCATGGTTGCTATTTGTGTGGCACCGGCATCTGTCACAACTGCAATTTTACTTGGCTTGATGGGTCTTCTTCTCCTGCACCACATGATGCAAAAGGCCTCGATCATTGCGTCCATGAGGCCCACTACTTTTTACATGCCACCGGCATTAGCCACTTTGCCTCCATGAGGCTCAATGCTTGATAGGTACCTTTTACATGCCACCAGCACAGGTGCCAGTTTTGTAACACCTGCATCAGCCATGACTATGATTTCATTTGGCTTGATGGGTTTTCTCAAGCACAGCATATCGCCAAATGCCCTGGTCACTACTCATTACCTCTCTGAGGCCCAAAATTCGAAGATCATGCTTCACCACCTTGTCCTTTGTCTTCCTGGGTCTATCTCTACTACAGATTCCCTCCATAGTTAGAGATTGGCACTTCTTTGCACAGCTGTCCTTGTTAATACACATCATATGACCATACCAGCGCAGTCATCTCTCTTGCATGCCACATCTGATGCTTCTTATGCTCAACTTTTCTCTCGAGATGCTTACACTTGGTCACACATTCACGTTGACTGAGTGATAAAGTTTTGAAGAAAAGAAAGAGTACAAAGATATTTATCAATGGACATTTTCAAAGAACTGCTTTAGTGATGATGTGAGGCAACCATTCAGGAATTCATATCAGTTTTATATAATGGATTGTTAGCAAAACTTCCAGGTGTTGATTAGTGCGTAATCCTAGCCTCTATGGTATAACAAAATAATTATACCTCCCGAAGGTATAATCAGTGAGATATAATTATAATGTTGTACTATAGAGGCTGGGATTAAGCACTAATCAGTGCCCGGAAGATTCACTAACAATCGATTATATACAACTGATATGAGTTCATGGATGGCTGCCTCACATCATTGTTAAAGCTGTTCTTTGAAAATGTCCATTGATAAGAAATATCTTTGTACCCTTTATTTTCTCCATGGCCTTATCATTGTCGATAACTTCTTTTTATAATTTCTTTCCATTCAGTTCAGACAAACATAAGCAAGTGTGGGGTGGGGTGGGGTGGAGTGGTGGAGTGTCTGGAACATCACCCACAAACGTAGCAACATCATTAGCAAGCTTCGTTAATCCCAAACGTTCTGCACAGGTGCACAGCATCAGTGGCTTCACTGACCCAAAGCAATTTGTTTGGATGAGTTCATCTGCGCACTTCCATTGAGGTGACCAGGTGCGAGACGTTTCAGTGCCACCTATTCGGCATCACCAATTCTTTGCTGACTTATTTGACAATAGACATTTTAATGTTTCTCTCTCTCTCTCTCCCTCTCTCTTTCTCCCTCCATCTTTCTGTTTGTCTCTTTCTCTTCCTCTCTCCTTCCCTATCTATGTGTGTGAGCATCTAGCTATGTCTGTTTGTATGAGGGGGTGCTGAAAAGTTCCTGGCTTTGGGTAAAAGGAAATAATGATTTTATCCAACATGTTCTACACTACAGTTCTATATTTAAGAGATTAGGAATTATGTACACTATTTACATTTGACAGATATTTGTCCTCATCTAGTTTGTTGTTAACACAACGTTTTGGCTGATATACCCTCCAGCCTTCATCAGGTGTCTTGAGGAAATTTCGAACCTGGGTTCTCATTCCTAAGGTATTTTTCGATGTTATTATTATTATTCAGGTCACTGCTTGAAATCGTTCTCGGAATTTTGGGGTTAGCCCACGCTCTTAACCCCAAGATTCTGAGTTCAATCCAGGCAGTAACCTGAATAATAATAATAATAAAATAATAATAATAATATAATAATAATAATAATAATAATGATAATAACAACATCGAAAGATGAGGACAAATATCTCTCAAATGTAAATAATGTATATTCTACACTTATTGCAGCAGTCCTTCAGTTTTTCTAAGCCCCATAAAAGAACTTGGAAGGTTGTTCCTCCAACCAGGCCTTTCGCGATATCCTTAAAACCAGGGACTTTTCAGCACTTGCAAATATACGTGTGTGTGTGTGCATTAGGGTGTGCTGTAAAGTTCCTGGCTTTGGGTAAAAGAGAATAGAAGATCAGTTAATTATGATCCTATTCAACATATTCCCCTCTCAGAGTCACACACTTATTGCAGTGGTCCTTCACTTTTTCTGAGCTCTGTAAAAGAACTTGGAAGGTTGGGCCTCCAACCAGGCCTTTTGCAATACCCTTAAACCCAGGAACTTTTCAGTGCTCTCTCATATGTGTAATGTCTCTCTCTCTCTCTCTTTCTCTCTCCCCTCCTGTCTTTCTTACTCTCTTTATTTATAAATGATGTTTCTGGGAGTTTACCTCCAGTCCCAGAATGCACTGTTACCAAAATTAATCTGCATTACTCTGCAAGGGGCACAGGGTCAGTTTTCCAGTTTCTCTGGTGTATATATATATTCCACCCTAGATGGGATGCCAATCCATCACAAGATATGAAATGAAGTGTTTTGTTCAAGAACACAATGCATCACCCAAGTTTGGAATTGAAACCGCAATCTTATGATCGTGTGTCCAACACCCTAACCACTAAGCCATGTGCCTCCACTGTTGCCAAAACAGGTTCAATGTCCGGTCAGTCTTACCAAATCAACAACATCCAACAACCACACCCACACCCAGTTGTCTCATTCTGGTGATGACCACCAGAATCTCCAAACAGAAAGAGACTGGACAGTGGATGGAATGACCACAGAAATGTCCAGACTGCAACGCTGTAACATCTAGCTGTTCAGCTTCTTTCCTTCCTGTCATCGGTCTTTCTCTTACCTCTTCTGTTTTTCTTTTTCTCTTCTCTCTTTTCTTTCATTCCACCCTGCCCTCTCTCCCAACTTCGCCGCCTCTTCAGTCCACTTCATCCCCACTCCACCTTCCTTTCCTCACCCCAACACTTACCCAATATGCCTCTCTCTCTCCCCCCCACCCTCCTCACTCTCTTCACCTCCATCCCTCGCTCACCACCTCTCTCTTGTCTCTCTTTCTGTATCTGTATAGACATTTCTCCCTCTCTCTCTCTCTCTCTGTCTGTCTTTGTCTCTTTGTCTCTGTATATGTGTGTATATGTATGTGTGTGTGTGTGTGTGTGTGTGTGTCTGAAGGAATGAGTAGAGATGGCCCTTTTCAGGAGATAATTTCTATTTTATTCTAAACATTATTATTAAGATTAAAAAAAAAATTATCCCCTCAAAAAATCCATCTCTACCCATTCTTTCAAATATATATAACACTGTACCTAGAACTTTCTCATATTATTCTACTATGTATGTATGTATGTATGTATGTATGTGTATGTATGTATGTATCTCTCCCTAGTTCTCTGTGCATCTCTGTCTGTCTGTCTGTCTGTCTCTCTCTCTCTCTCAATCATGAATAATGCAATTCTCTATACACTAGAAAAAAAAAAACAGAAAGGAAAAAAAAAAGGGTGGATGGTCATAGCCGGAACACCTTTAATTATCGAACGATTTAATCAGTGCCTCGATAAGGCCTAGCAGCAGCAACGGTTACAATGCGAACAACAAGAATGCCAACAATAGCGACAACATCCATTTTAAGTGTTACAAAAGAAAACCAAGAAATTCTGATCAGTTTCTCAAAGCTGACATTTTGCATTTTATTTATTGCTGTTTGTATTGTCAATGTGCTGTGGAAGAAATCCAGATACGACGAGGAAAGAAGCTTTCAAACAGCTCACGGTTGACATCTTAAATCTTTGCTGCAAGAGCTTCGAGGGAACAATGGATGGATAATTTCCTTATTTGTTTGTTGTTGTTTGATGCTGCTGTTTTTCTTTTTTTGTTGTTGTTATTGTTGTTGCTACTGTTTTTCATCATCATCATCATCATCATCATCATCATCGTTTAATGTCCAGTCTCCATGCTGGCATGGGTTGGATGGTTTGACATGGCGGCGAGCTGGCAGAAACGTTAGCACGCCGGACGAAATGCGTAGCTGTATTTCGTCTGCTTTTACACTCTGAGTTCAAATTCCACCAAGGTCGACTTTGCCTTTCATCCTTTTGGGGGTCGATAAATCAAGTACCAGTTACGCACTGGGTCGATGTAATCGACTTGATCCATTTGTCTCTCCTTGATTGTCCCCTCTGTGTTTAGCCCCTTCTGGGTAGTAACGAAATGGGTTTGACATGGAGATGGCTACCAACGAGCTGTCCAGACTCCAGCTGTCTGCTGAGGCATGGTTTCTACGGCTGGATGCCCTTCCTAATATGCCAACCACTTAACAGAGTGTGCTGGGTGCTTTTTACGTGTCACCATCACAGGTGTGTTTCTGCAGCACCAGCATGGGTCCATCAACACAGCACTGGCACATGTGCTTCTTAAGGGCCACCAGCACCTGAAAGGATTAGCCTATATGTGTAGAAACCAGCAGTTTTGCTTAGTTTGACATGTCTTATCAAGTACAGCAAATCTCAAATCTCAACATTGTGGCCATTAGCCACAAAGAATAATCTCTAATTTGAGCCTACTGTAAGCTACCAAGAATGCGTGTGGCAACTTGAAGATCCACCCACCACACACAATAGACTGGCAGTTGCATGGGTGCGAAAGCTACATTGTTATCCTCATTCTGTAAACGGTGGCTTTTTAACGGATGGAGAGCTGAACCATTCTGGGGTACAGAGGACTCGCAATCTAGACTAGGCTCTGAAAGTTTACCACACCATAGTGGGTTACACCATGGTTCCTCTGCTTTATGGCAGAAGTAGGAAGAAAGAGTGAGAGAAAGTTGTGGTGAAAGAGTACAGCGGGGTTCACCACTCCTCCCCACTGGAGCCTTGTGGAGCTTAGGTGTTTTTGCTCAATAAACACTCTCAATGCCCGGTCTGAGAATCGAAACCGCGTTCTTACGACTGCAAGTCCGCTGCCCTAACCACTGGGCCATTGCGCCTCTACTGCTGTTGTTGTTGTCGTTGCTGTCATCGTTGAATCTCATGTTAGATCGTATTGAACTAACTTAGGATTTTAAAATGTTCAGCTCTGACTGTCTGTCAAGTTCTTTTTTTCCTTTTTAATTTTCTCTTTCATTCCTGGAGTAATGTACTTAAGAAAACATTATCTAATGTGTCATTCCATTCGTAATATAATAGAGTTGTGAAAATTAACCGAACATTTCTAGGAGTGAAGGGCATCAAAATGATTGGGAACCACTGTGTAGAGGCTCTTCAGTAATCGGTTTATCTAAGTATAATGCAAGTAAATTCCATTTAACGAATGCAATATTAATTAAACATAACAACATTTGCAAAGAAAAATTATAAATTTAGAAAAAACCCAAAATCTCGCATCTTCACTGTTGTTATTGTTAGCGTTCAGTCTTAGGTCAATCCTGCTTGAGTAGGCCTATGATCAAAAGCATTCCAGCCATGATTATCCAGACAGTATTTTTTTTTAAAGATGGATCTATAATATCAATGTGTCCGTGGTTTAAAAATCGCAGAGTGGTATTTCTAGCAGGTCATGTCACCATCTAGTGGCTTTTGTTATTGGTTTGTGTATGAAGCACTTATTGTTGTTGATATTGTTTAACCCCAGGTCAGCCATGATTAAGTAGACTCAGAATCAAGCATTTAAAGCGTTATAGTTTTGATCATCCTATGTTTTTTCTTAGTTATGATTAAGGTTGTGTACTTAGTTTTGCTTCAAAACCACTTGGTTTTGTGTTCAGTCTCAGTGTGTGGCATACAGGGACTTGTTCTTTGTAAGCCTATTACTTATTCTATCGATCTCTTTTGCTGAACAGCTAAGTTACGGGGACATAAACACACCAGCATCGGTTATCAAGCGATGGTAGGGAGACAAACACAGACCACATGTGTATGTAACTGTGTGTGTATCGTTGGCGATTTTCTTTCTCCATCTTCCCTTCTTTGGACTTATTCTATATTTCTGATGAAGAGCTCTTCTCGAAAAGTGAAATCCCCTTTCTTTTCTTTCTTATACATATATGGGGGATGTAAAGATTTTTTCTTGTTTTCTTTTTGCAGAATCCCCCATTTTCGAGTACGAAGATTCTGATTCTGCAAAAAAATTTTTTAAATTTAAAAAATGGCATTTTAAAATTTTTATTCCCCCCCACCTCCACATTCTTACATCTGCCTACATACATATACATAACTGGCCTTATGAGTCTATCCAACTTAGAAAGGCAGACAAGATAGTGTTAGTGTTAGTCAATTAAATTAGCCTTGGTTTATGACTGGTACTTTATCTTATCAACCATAGATAGATGACAGTTGAAGTTCACCTCGACAGGATTTTCACACAGAATGTAAAGAATTGAAATAGAGTAAGGCATTTTTTCTATTAATTTTTTTCTAACATATGTTCAAAGCTGTAAATCCAAAGGAGAAGAATCGTTGAATATATCGATCCCAGTACTTGACTGGAACCCTGTCTTTTCAATGCCGGAGGGATGGAAAGCAATATTGACTGTGGCAAGATTTTTAACACAGAACTAGCTTTAAAACAGAACTAGCTTTAACACAGAAATAGCTTTTAGTATTACCACAAGGCATTTTTTTTTCAGCCAATACATAAATGTGTCTGTCAATTTACTAGCTTTAAAGAAGTAATTTATAATAATAGGGAATATTTATGAAAGAAGAAGAAAGAAAATGGCTGGTAGAAGCAGCAACAGGCCTGAATGAGTTTCTAGATTTTTTTCCCCTATTTTCTAAATCTCAATCTTGTCATGGTTACCATTTTATGTTCATCTCTTTGGGATCTTTGAAATAAGCATCAGGATTGAATCAGATATTTTGGCTTTGGGCCAAATGTTAAACAACAAAAAAATCCCAGAAATTCAGCTATTTCAGAAAGGCTGATTTAATTGACTAACACTCTCCTCTCTCACTTTCCAAGTCATATAGACTTATAGGGCTAGTTATATATATATATATATATATATATATATATATATATATGTATGTATGTATGTATGTATGTATGTATGTATGTATGTATGTAGTATGTATGTATGTAGTATGTATGTATGTATGTATGTATGTATGTATGTATGTATGTATGTGTGTGTGTGTGTGTGTGTTGTGTGTGTGTGTGTGTGTATATACACACACACATACACATATATACATATGCATATGCATATATATATATAAATGCATTTGTATGTATATGCATATATATATATATATATATATATATACACATAGACATACATACATATGCATATATATATATATATATATATATATATATATTATATATATATATATACATATACATACAAATACATATACATATACATACAAATACATATACATATACATACAAATACATATACATATACATACAAATACATATATATATACATACAAATACATATGCATATATATACATATATACATACATATATATACATTATATATATATATATATATATATATATATATATATATATACACACACACACACACAAATACATATGTACATAGCTGAAATTTATAGAAAAACAAATATAAACATACATATAAACATGCATAAAAAATAAAATCTCAAAGAATTATGGTTCTTCGATAGTAGCATATTGATTATGTTGATGTTGATGATGCCTGATGTTAATAATTCTTGATGCTTCAAGTGCTACTCATTAATGGGAAGAAAACAAGAAAATTGAGAGCTTGAGCAAGTTGTAAAGGATTATTTACATTTCAGCAAGGTTTTCGCACGTAAGCAATTATAATAATGGCTGATGGTTGTTGTACAATTATCGAGTTTTTGAATAGGATATACATACATAGAATTCATATATACACACATGTGCACACATATGAAAAAATATATATATGTGTGTGTTGTGTGTATGTAATATGTGTGTATGCATATATATAAACACATATGCATACTCACATGTACACACATACATGCGCTCCCCTTTAATCTCTCTCACATGTGTATATTGGTATGTGTGTTTCTCTTTCTGTGTGTGTGTGTGTGTGGTGTGTGTGTGTGTGTGTGTGTGTGTGTGTATGTGTGTATATATATATATATATATATATATATAGATAGATAGATTGATAAAACTCACTTGGAAAAGGTTGCGTGGCATTCGATCATATAATAATATAAATAATATATAAATATATGCATATATACATACATATATGTACATATCTACATATATATGTATATATAAATAATAATAATAATAATGAAATTATTGTATACAGTGCTCAGGTGCACCGCAACTTGTCAAAAGTGCGTATAAAGCATATGCAGTAATGTACAAAAGCCTGGGAAGTGAACAGTGTATGAGTCAGATACATGCTTGCGTGTGTATGGGGGGAGGAGAAAAATCAGATGTAGTGTTGCGAATCTCAGGAAGCATGGAAGTTTTAAAGGATGCAGTGCTCCGACAACTAACAACTGATGCCGGCAGTCTAGATGAAATGCTTAATGGTATTTCTACTGTCTTTTATGTTCTGAGTTCAAATTCCGCTGAGGTTGACTTTACCTTTCATCCTTTCCGTGTTGATAAATTAGATACCAGTGAAACACTGGGGTCGGTGTAATCGATTATTCCCCTACCCCCAAATTTCAGGCCTTGTGCCTTTAGTAGAAAGGGTTATTATTTTTCATTTTTGGATTTGGATTGCAAGATTCTTTATATGAGTTCGTGTGTTGAAGCATATTCTGTTGTGTCTGGGGAGAGTCATTTTCTTTTTGTGCCTTATTATTTAACACACTCACCGGTAAAATTTCCACTTATTAAAAATAAGAAAATAGTGGAAATTTTACCGGTGAGTGTGTTATTATTATTATTATTATTTGATTATTGATGGTGGTGTTTAACCCTATGTCAGAATTGATCGTACAGATCTGTGATAAAAACATTTTATCTTTTACTTACTTATTGTTTATGCTCCCCCTACCAAATGTTATACAATGATATAACTCATCACCTGCACTGTGAACAACAAGAGTGGCAACAACTTACATATTAATTCTTAATACATTTTGAATATGAATATGTTAATTGCTGTTGTATTTCATCTTTGGTGAACAACATCTCTTTTCATATAAACGTGTGTTCATAACACACTCGGCTCATCAGTGTGAGAGAATTTTGGAACACCCTGTATTTTAACATCATTGTGTCTCCTCAGTCAAAGCTATGCTAGATTAATGAATTTTAATAAGGATTTGTGGCTCTTGTTTTAAATTCAGTAAGCAAATTATTTGTTGATGCATGCTGATATCTGGCCACCTATTATATGCAAGGTCAACAGTGTGAATCAAAACAATGGCTTACATATTCATTCTTAACTCATTCTGGCAGATTCAGACATAAATATGCTAATCACTTTTGTCTTTAGTCTCTGGAAATCAACTTCTCCTTTCAGATGAATGCGGACACTTCACATACTCAATTCCCATTTTCTTAATGATAGTGTATTGTGATTTGAGTGAGATTTGTCTTTTATATTTAGCAGATCATTGCCATGCATAATTTCATATATTGTGTTATAATATATTGTGACATAGATGTGTTGGGGTGGGGATTGTGGTGCTAGGCAATGGTTTAGTTAGTTTTCGATATTTTCATTAATAATCAGGGAAGTGTGTGCATGCATTTGTTTTTGGTTTTGTTTTTAAATGAAGTTTGAAATTCCGCTGGGGGTAGTGCAGGGGAAGAGAGGAAAATTAATTAAAAAACAATCTATTTTAATGTGTTGAGATTGATCAATTTTATTGATTTGCAATTTTTAACTGAAAGCCTATAAAATTTCAAATAGGTATGTATGTGTGTTTGTGTGTGTGTATATATATATACATGCCACTAGTAGCACACGTCACCTTACTGGCACATGAAAAAAAATTGAGTGAGGTTGTTGCCAGTGCCGCTGGACTGGCTCCTGTGCAGGTGGCACATAAAAATCACCATTTGAGCTTGGCCGTTGCCAGTACCACCTGACTGGCCCTCGTGCCAGTGGCACATAAAAGCACCTACTACATTCTCAGAGTGGTTGGCATTAGGAAGAGCATCCACCTGTAGAAACTTTGCCAGATCAGATTGGAGCCTGGTGCAGCCATCTGGTTTGCCAGACCTCAGTCAAATCGTCCAACCCATGCTAGCATGGAAAGCGGATGTTAAATGATGATGATGATGATGATAACAACATTCCACTCATTAAGTAACTGTGTACCTACTTATGCCCATGCCTGTATGTATATTTTTGTGTATATCTGTTTAAGACAGATAAGGTTCTAATCTTAGTTTTCAGTTGAGTAGTTATAAGCTGGACGGGTATCTAGTTATTAAATAGTGGTGGTGACATGGAGTATATTTGCTACAAGATACAAACAATTCCACCCATGAATACATAAATAAATAATGTTTTTTGGGAAAAGAAGAACAAGTTAGTTTTAATTTGGCCGTCCTCCTGGATGCTTCTGTGATTTCACACAAGCACACCATCCATCATGGTCCACAATCATCATCATCATCATCATCATCATCATCATCATTTAACGTCCGTTTTCCATGCTAGCATGGGTTGGACGGTTTTGACTGAGGACTGGCAACCAGATGGCTGCACCAGGCTCCAGTCTTGATCTGGCAGAGTTTCTACAGCTGGATGCCCTTCCTAACGCCAACCACTCCGAGAGTGTAGTGGGTGCTTTTTACGTGCCACCTGCACGGGGGCCAGTCAGGCGGTACTGGCTACGACCTTGCTCGAATCTTTTTACACATGCCACCGACACAGGTGCCAGTGAAGCGACGTTGGTAATGATCGTGCTCAAATGGTGCCCTTTTACGTGCCACGGGTATGGAAGCCAGTTGGCTGCTCTGGCAACGATCACAATGATCACGCTCGGATGGTGTTCTTGGCACCCTACTAGCACAGGCATAAGTGCCAGTAAGGCGACGCTGGTAACGATCATACTCGATCATGCAATGCTTGTTCTTAATCTGTCAACATTTACCATTCTACTGCCCTGAAGCAAGTCGTCCACATAGATTAGATGTTTTCTTCCCCTGTTGATTCTTCCTTCAACCGACTGCCAGAAAACCAGTTGACACAGGTTCTTCTGGGTGCCTGATGCAATGACCAGCAATTCTTATACTTCTCTACTGAATCTTTTCTGCCTCTTTGGGTAGATTTTCATAAAGGTGCTCATTGGTCAGAACAAACAGAACTTTTGGGTTTGGTTTAGTGTATCAGGCTACACCATGGACTGAGCACATTTTGTCAAGCCACTGGCTTTAGAGACTTTCCCTACCTCATGTCTAAAAGAATCAAGTCCTCTCTATTTTTTGTCATCATCATTATTCAGAATTACTCTTCTCTTCAACAGGTTGCCAACCCTGGGGCTTCTGTTGTCTATATCACCTCATTCCCTCCTTTATTTTATTTATTACCTCTGCCTTAGCAAAGGTGGAGGGATTATTTTCAGTCATGTTTGTTTGTTTGTGGATAAGATATCTCAAGAACCATTGGATGGATTTAAATAAAACTTTCAGGGATGTTTGGCCTCATCACTGGCATGAACTGATTAGATATTGGGATCAATCTGGTACCAGACATGGATTCTGGATTATTTTTCTGTTTTTTTTTTACTTAATTTTTGAGAGCAGTCAGGTTCAGTTTTAGTATTCTCATTTGTGTGAGCAGTCGAGTTTATTTCAGATATTCTCATTTTAAAAATTGTCTCTGGCTAATTATTGAGAGGACATTGGTGTCACCTAGGTGGAGGTTTTTCACTCTCTGAGTGTTCTTGTTTTAATCTTTTTTTTAAACACCTCAATACTCTTCCTGGTCACCAATCATTTTAAGGCATTGACTCTGTGCATTTTAGTATGCCATGGGCACTAGAGAAGCTATCTGCAGTACGGCAATTGAATTTCCATCTACCTTATATTGCCGCTTCAAACCACAGCCATGTAATTCTTGGATACATTTAATAAAGTCCAATATGGTTCCAGCTTTCAGGATATCAAGTCTCCATCCTTGATGATAACTTTCTCTCCATGAGTCTTGTAGGTGCTGAAAAGAGTATTATAGGCTCCCTCTTTCCTTTTTTGATGAAGTCATCTTTTATCTTTTACTGGTTCCAGCCATCAGATTCTCTTAAAACCTTTATTTTCTTATTTATGCACCCTTTTCAAGCCTAGCCAGGCTCATGGGCTGGTTTTCCAGGTTTCTATGGCATATGTATTCCCATCAGCTGGACGAGACGCCAGTCCATCACGGCGTTACTTAAGAAACAGGAAGAAAGAGTAAGAGAAAGTTGGGGCAAAAGAGTACAACAGGGGTCACCATCACCCCTTGCTGGAGCCTCATGGAGCTTTAGGTGTTTTCGCTTAATAAACACACACAACACCTGGTCTGGGAATCGAAACCTACCTCCTATAATTTGTCCCATCTAAATTTATTTGAGAAACAGATTTCTGTATAAAGCGTCTTTACGTTCTCATGTAGTTGAACTGATCAATGCCAGTGTTTATTCTTTTTAAGTCTGGTCCTTTTTCTATCAGTATCTTTTGCTGAACTGCAAGGTTACATGGATGTAGACAAACCAACACTGGTTGTCAAGCGGTGTGGGGAGAGGTGGGCAATCACAGACACACACATACATATATGATGAATTTCCATGCAGTCTCACATGTGAAATTCTCTCACAAAACATTGGTTGGCTCCAGTGCTGTAGTAGAAGACACACACCCAAAGTGCTGTGCTGTGGGACTGAACCGGAAACCACGTGGTTGCACCGTGAGCTTCATAACCACACATATGTACTTGTACCATTAGAATATAAAAAAAGTAAAGAAAACAACTACAACATAAATAAAATAAACAATCTCCACCCTTCCGTTTCACAAATAAGTGAGGGGTGGGAGTGGTTTGAAGAATTTATTGTTTTGTTCTGAGGAATCCATAGTAAGAAGAATGATTTCATGAAGAAAAAGATCAGAATTAAGTAGGAAAAAAATTGGCAGCAAAAGATGTTTCTAAGATCCATAATTAGCCTGATCCATAATTACTAACTGCCTGGTAGCTCATTTACTTTTTTTTTTTTTTGTGTGCTTTTTTTTTTGTTTTTGCTTTTCTTTCCTGCTTTTTTTTCTTCCACATTATATTTTTACATTTTGTCATTGACTTGAAAACTTTCTAATTAATTGGCTCCTTCAGAAGTGCACCAATTTTTCAGTGGTTCTTGGGACTAATCTTTTATCTTTAACTTGTTTCAATCATTACGCTGTGGCCATGCTGGGGCACTGCCTTGAAGAATTTTAGTTGAACTAATTGACCCAAGTACTAATGTTTTTGGTGAAGCCTAGCATTTATTCTATCACTCCCCTTTGCTGAACTGCTAAGTTATGGGGACATAACATAGACATGGCTGTCAAATTCAATGACACACAAATATATATATATATATATATATATATATATACATACACACACACACACATACATATATATACATACACACACACACACATACATATATATATATATACATATATATATATATATATATATATATATATATATATATATATATATATTATATATATATATATATATATATATATATATAGGGAGAATTCACAAAAAAACAAAAGACAAAGGCAGGTGGTGAGACAACAAATAGATGTATTAGTATAACACTCGGGAAATGAAAAGTCTTTAACGTTTTGAGCCTATGCTCTTCCACAGAAAGGAACACAGACAGAAACAAGGAGAGAAAATAAACAATGTGTAGTGGGTAGCAATCTATCATGGCAAATGCCATATATATATATATATATCAAGTGTCTATCTGGTAGTTATAAGAGTTAAAACCGGTCCACATATATACCCATTCCATTAAATATATAGCATTATGTTATAATAGGATGTGGGGGATCGGTTCACTCACCAGTGTAATTTTTAGTGGATCAAACGAAGGTTTTAACTCTTATTTCTAGCAGGTAGACACCTCAGTGTGTCCTTTGATTAATATAATTTTAATTCTACAGCTATATACCTCTGATTTAGGCCTGCAACCACCTATATTAATATTGTTGTTATTTTTCGATACTGAATATTTTTGCTGCTGATATATATATATATATATATATATACATCATCATCATCATCGTTTAACGTCCGTTTTCCATGCTAGCATGGGTTGGACGGTTCGGCCGGGGTCTGGGAAGCCAGGAGGCTGTACCAGGCTCCAGTCTGATCTGGCAGTGTTTCTACAGCTGGATGCTCATCCTAACGCCAACCACTCCAAGAGTGTAGTGGGTGTTTTTTATGTGCCACTGACACAGGGGCCAGAGGAGGCTGGCAAATGGTCACGATTGGTTGGTTCTTTTATGTGACACTGACACGGACGCCAGTCAGGTGGCGCTGGCATCTGCCACGTTCGGATGGTGCTTTTTATGTGTCACCGGCACGGGTATCTTAATTACAATTTCCATTTGATTTTTATTTTGATGTTGGTATTGACGTACTTGACTCAATAGGTCTCCTCAAGCACAACGGGTCACTCTACGATCCAAGTTTAGCACAGCAGGCCGTCCTGCGAGCCATGAACTCACTTCATTTGTCGGGTCTTCACAATCAGATATATAAATTTAAATAATAAGAGTGAAAAATTGAATATTAATTTGATTTATATCAATTTAAAACCAGTGGCCTAGCATATTGAAAAATCTGAAGATTCAGAAAAATTATATTACATATGTATAAGAAGGACATTTTGTCTTGCTCGCTTATGTTCTGGCGTTTGCTGAATTTTCTTGAGAACAATCTTTTCTTAGTGGTCTAGCATAATGGATGTCCACTTAGTGGTCATCCCTCTTATGCATGTGTGTGTGTGTGTGTGTATATATATATATATATATATATATATATATATATATATATGATGAGCTGCTTTCAGTTTCTGTCTGCTAAGTTTACTCACAATGCTTTGGTCGGCCCGAGACGATAGTAGAAGTCACTTGCCCAAGGTGCCATGCAGTGGAACCGAACCCGGAACAATGTGGCTGTGAAGCAAACTTCTTTACTACACAGCCACACCTGCAACCTATCATATGTGCGTACCTTTTCAGTAGTTGTTGTCATTTAGAAGTAGTGTCATCTCCTTTAACTATACATTGTTTGTTACTTTCTTTCTTTTTGTTTCTCATTTCATTTGTGTTCTGTTTCTATTACTCTCCCCCTCTCTCTTTTCATTTATGAATCAATTACTGTCGGACACATGAATGTCATGCGAAGACTTTTGTCCAAATTTCTTCACTAATTATAGGTTCCACTCTACACTAGTGACATATATTACTTTTCTAATAAGCTGGATTTTTTCTTGTTGAGCAGAAAATTTCCGTTTGCCTTTTCTTTTTGCTCTTTTGCTAAATATAATGTACTGTTGTTATTGATGTTGTTGTTCTTGTTATATAAAAAAAAAATGTTGGTATTATCTGAGTTTTAGCTTTAGGTTTTCATCTGCTCACATGGTTCCTGTTTTGTTTTACTGTCTCTTCTTAATTACACATAAAAAAAAAGAGACCCATTTGCTTTTTAAACAAAGCTTCTGTCACTGCTCTTCTTGATGGCTGCTTTCAAATGTTTCTCTTTTTTTTTCCTTGTGGATAATGATAGTCTGTTATTGTTAAGCAAAACACATTATTGGTATAAGAAAACAAAAATAACAACCCAAAAAAAACAACCGAATAATTAAAAAATGGCCCTCTATCAAATTCTTGAAGCTTCCCAACACTTCTCTTTCCCTCTCAGTCAACAACTATTCATAACAACTTCCGTCTTTTTTCTCTTGTTTTTTCCTTTTGTTTTTTTGTTTTTTGGTATTTTCATCTCTCATTGACTATTCTTTATCTTTTTACTTGTTTTAGCCATTAGACTGCAGTTGTTTGGGGCACCAAAGAATTTTTTATTTAATGAATCAACACCAGTACTTGATTCTGTTTTAAGCCTGGTTCCTATTCTACCAGTCCCTTTTGCTGAACCACTAAGTTATGTTGATCTAAATACACCAAACACTGCTTGTGAAAGAGCGGTGGTTGCCAAGCAGTGGTGGGTGACAAAGACACACACACACACACACATATCCATCAGGCTTCTTACAGTTTCCACCTACCAAATTCACTCACAAGGCTTTGGTCAGTTCAAGGCTGTAGTAGAAAACATTTGCCCAAGGTGCCACACAGTGGGACTGAACCTGGAACCATGTTGTTGAGAAGCAAGCTTCTTACCGCGTCTTAGATTGTTAACCAATTTTATACCGACATACCTGAGACCGCACCTTGTTCTAGGATACAAACCTGGTTTAAGGTGATCTAAATTAAAACCCCCTCTCAAACTTTGTTGCCAGTCATGTTGTTTGATTTTCTGAGTTGAATCCTGTATATTGTGTTCTCTTGTCTGAGGATCTGGCTGGGGTGAGGGCTCGTGTTGGTTGACCTCATGCCATGTGGTCACAGTGGATGAGGAAGCATCTCAGAGAAGTGGGGACTGACTGAAACACTGTTGGCAGGGTTGTTTAGGGTGACCTGAGAATATACTGATAAATGGTGGGTGCAGTGACATGCAATGGTGCATGCCCCTTTACCTTATTTGACCTGACCTGACCTAACCTATCAAAAGCTCATGTTAAATTTTATGATATAAACAAAGCGGAAAGTTGGCAGAATTGTTAGCATGCCTGGCAAAATGCTTAGTGGCATTTTCCGTGTCTGCTGTTTTGAGTTCAAATTCTGAGTTCAAATTCAGATTTGATAAAATAAGTACTAGTTGAACACTGGGATTGATATTATCAATTTATCCACCAAAATTGCTGGCCCTGTGCCATAATTTGAAACCAATTTTTGATCCAAATACCAACTTCATAATGACAAAATTATTTTACTAAATTCTTTATTAATTTCAAAATTAATCGGAAGAAAAATGTGTTTCAACAGAAAAATACTGATAATAGGGCTAAAGAAATTAAATACTGTCCATGAATGACATTAATATTTATGTGTTTTAAGGCGGTGAGCTGGCAGAAACATTAGCACACCAGGTGAAATGCTTAGTGGTATTTTGTCTGTCTTTAGGTTCTTAGTTCAAATTCCGCCGAGGTCGGCTTTGCCTTTCATCCTTTCAGGGTCGATAAATTAAGTATGAAAGGCGAATGTTAACATCTGCACTGGTAGGGAGAATACGGGAGAGCTTAGGTGGCAGAAATTGACAGATAACTCAATAGGCATTGATGAAAGTCTAAGATCATCTACACCAGTATTTTCACCAAAGAGTATGGTCATAATGTTCTCTTTGAGTTCAGGTGATTTATTGAGAGACTGACTTCAAACAAAGATGGCTAAAGTTTGTAGGCCACTGTTTTTATCAAACAGAGCAACCTGTCACTGGGTATTTTCTGCTATAACTGCATGGGGATGTTCAAGCCTGATGATCAGGCTCGCGTGATGTATGCCTTTGAACTTATGTGAGACACAAGACTATGCACTGTCTCGGAGTTGGCATGTGCAATGTCATCTTGCACAGCTTGGAGGCAAACTTTCTCTTAAATTGGAATCAATGTCTATGAGTAAGGTGGCATAGACTAAAGAAAGAACAAGGAAAGAATTTACTCCTTTATGTAGTGGTGGCATTGTTTAATTGTTGGGATGTTAGTTTACAATGCTGACCTCATCTCTACCCACAGGGTCATGACCTGTGAGGTGGGTCAGTTGGATTTGCCTGGTACATTGGTCCATGGCCCATGAGCCAGGGAGAGAGCCTGTGGTTATTTGTTGTGGCCCTTCTCTTAGAAAAAAAAAATCTTTGAATTTTGAGAAGACTCTCTCATCCTGGGGTCTGGAAGTAGTTAAGTTCCACTTTGCCAAATTTCTCTCAGTTATTTCAGTGTATCTTACTTCAGGACATTGTCCGAAAGACAAAAGTATCTTCAATCACCCATAGAATTATAAGACTTTATTTATCTGTTATTTTATATCAAAAGTACAATTGAGAGAAGTAGATAGATAGATAGATAGATAGATAAAGAGTAAAGAGAGTAAAGAGAGGGGGAGAGCTAAGTAAAGATTGAGATCATTCCCAGATGTCTGAAAGAGAAAAAGTATAAATTGTCATTTATTCAGATCTAATGACATGTGACTTAGACAGGGAATAGTCTTTTGTCTTTTGATCTGAGTTTGTATTATTGTTCTGATGTCATTAGGTCCAAACTTGTCAGCAAACCAATCACTTTATTTGATACCATTTAACCACAATTGCTTCTTGTGTTGATAATTCAGAGAAGCTTTCTTGAAATACTAATTATACCTATACCTACATAAAAGGCTTATTTTTGTTTTTGAAAAGTATTCTAGGATAGTTTTGGAAGAATATGTATTCTGTGGTCGTTAAGAATAATAATAATGGTTTCAAATGTTGGCACAAAACTAGAGAAAGAAAGGGGAAGTTGATTACATTGACACCCCCACCTCCCGGTGCACAACTAGTAGTTACTTATCGACCATATAATAATGTAAGGTAAAGTTGACCCTTGGTGGAATTTAATGTTAATAATTCTCTCTATTATAGGCACAAGGCCTGACATTTTGAGGGAGGGTGTTAGTCAATTACATTCACCCCAGTACTCAACTGGTACTCATTTCATTGATTCAAAAGGATGAACGGCAAAGTTGACCTCGGAACTTGAACTCAAAATGTAAAACCAGAAGAATTGTTACTAAGCATTTTGTCCAACATTCTAACGATTCTGCCTGGTCACACTACCTTAACAATAATAATAATATTAATAATAATAATAATAATAATGGTTTCAAATTTTGGCACAATGCCTGTGATTTTTAGCAGTAGAGCTAAGTCGATTACATTGAGTCCAGTGCTTAACTTGTAGTTATTTTATTGACCCTGAAAGGATGAAAGGCTATGTTGAGCTTGCCAGAATCTGAACTCGGAGCATTTTGCCCAGTATATTTATGATTCTGCCAGCTCACCACTTTAATAATAATAATAATATAATAATAATAATAATAATAATGGTTTCAAATTTTGGCACAATGCCTGTGATTTTTAGCAGTAGAGCTAAGTCGATTACATTGAGTCCAGTGCTTAACTTGTAGTTATTTTATTGACCCTGAAAGGATGAAAGGCTATGTTGAGCTTGCCAGAATCTGAACTCGGAGCATTTTGCCCAGTATATTTATGATTCTGCCAGCTCACCACTTTAATAATAATAATAATAATAATAATAATAATAATAATGACAAGTGCATTGAGAGAGCGCAAAACCTCTACCAAGGCAACACCAATGTCCTCCCAACAATTAGCCACAGATGATTTTTAAAATGAGAATATCTGGAATAACTCGACTGCTCTCACAAACGAGAATGCTAAAAATGAACCCGACCGCTCTCAAAAATTAAGTAAAAAAAAAAGAAAAATAATCCAGAATCCTTGTCCGGTACCGGATTGATCCCACAAAATCTAATCGGTTCATGCCAGTCACGAAGCCAAGCATCCCTGAAAGTTTCATCCGAATCAGCCAGCAGTTCTTGAAATATCTTGTCCATGGACAAACAAACAAGCACGACTGAAAACAATACCCCAACCTTCACTAAGGCGAAGGCAATAATAATAATAATAATAATGATAATAGTGGATGCTACACACAACTCAAACTCACTTATAATAGAGATGTCTCCCATAACTTAGCTATTCCGCAGAAGAGATGGGCTGCCCCAGCATGGCTGTAGTCTAATGACTGAAACAAAAATAAAAGAAAGGTAAAAGATACCCTCTTTTTTTATATAATCATCATCATCATTGTCGTTGTTTAACATCTGTTTTCCATGCTAGCATGGGTTGGCCGGTTTGACTGGGGTCTGGGAAGCCAGGAGGCTGCACCAGGCTCCAGTGTGATCTGGCAGTGTTTCTACAGCTGGATGCCCTTCCTAATGCCAACCACTCTGTGAGTGTAGTGGATGCTTTTTACGTGCCAGGGGAGGCTGGCAACAGCTACGCTCGGTCGGTGCTTTTTACTTGCCACTGGCACGGACAAAATGCCATAACACTATTAGTGCCATATTCGGTTTGCTTTAGGTTGTAAAAGATTGAAATTATTGGTGTAAGAGCTTCCTCATTGGCTTATTCTCATTCTTCAAGAGGAATTTTACCTGAAATCTACTGAAGCACTCATCAGTTTTACAAGGCAGCCACTGCTTACTGAAGTAACCTGTAACCTTCGAATTTGTGTTGATTTACTTCCTTAGGTGGGCTGAAGTATTTTAACATTCAAGTCTTTTCTTTGCCGCAATCAGATTACAGCATGGTGACATGATATAAATTGCCAAACTGTTGGCCAGGTGTTGTGTTTGTTATTGATTGGTTTGTATCTGGAGAAAGTGATATATTGTCCACGTCTGTGCTGTGAGAGTGTCTACGAATTTCAAAGATGAGAGATGCTGTTTTTATATATATATTCTTTTACTCTTTTACTTGTTTCAGTCATGTGACTATGGCCATGCTGGAAAACTGCCTTTAGTTGAGTAAATCGACCCCAGGACTTATTCTTTATTCTATCAGTCTCTTTTGCCGAACTGCTAAATTACGGAGATGTAAACACACTAGCATTGGTTTTCAAGCGATGTTGGGGGGACTAGCACAGACACACATACACATACATATATACGATGGGCTTCTGTCAGTTTCCGTCTACCAAATCCACTCACAAGGCTTTGGTCAGCCTGAGGATAAATTAGAAGACACTTGCCCAAGGTGCCTTGCAATGGGACTGAACCCGGAACCAAGTGTTCATAAGCAAGCTACTTACAACACAGCCACTCCTACGCCTATACTTACCACACAGCCGCCCCTACGCCTATACTTACCACACAGCCGCCCCTACGCCTATATATATATATACATGTAGGTGGCGAGCTGGCAGAAACGTTAGCGCACTGGACGAAATACTTAGCGGTATTTCGTCTGTCGTTACGTTCTGAGTTCAAATTCCGCCGGGGTCGACTTTGCCTTTCATCCTCTTGGGGTCGATAAATAAAGTACCAGTTTCGCACTGGGTCGATATAATCGACTTAATCCCTTTGTCTGTCCTTGTTTGCCCCCTCTATGTTTAGCCCCTTGTGGGCAATAAAGAAATATATTATATATATATATATATATATATTATATATATATATTATATATATATATATATATATATAGGTATCTATGGACCCATACTAATACTCACACACGCATACACATACACACTGTCGCAGACAGACTACTACTACTTTGAGAGAATGATGTTTCCAAACCAGCTGCTGTCGTAACCAGTCCATTTCTGTCTTTTAAAAGTTGTCCAACTTTCTTTAATTGCTTTCTTAAAAAAGAGAGAACAAGTCGTTTCCTTTTTGGTTTTTAAAGATAATTTATATCTTTGGGATGGAAACTTTTCTAACATTTTTTTTTTTCCCCCCTCTTGTTTCTTCTCCTTTTCCTTCCAGTTTTAACATGCAGTTATATGTGCTCTGCATACAACATAGAATTCAATAATAAATTCAAAGAAGCTGCTCAAATTCACAATGTCTGAATGCAAATAGAATGATATATGATTGTGAAATGAAAAGCACGTGCACTTTCCCATGATGTTTGTATCATTTCCTGTCACTGTCCAAACCGAAAGTCATGTAACTTCCAATTTGTCTTGCTTGCTATGTTCTGAGATCAAACCTGCTGAGGTCAACTTTGGTATCATCCTTCTGGGGGTTAACAGAACAAAAAGTGGAGGCACAATGGCCCAGTGGTTAGGGCAGCAGACTCGCGGTCGTAGGATCGCGGTTTCGATTCCCAGACCGGGCATTGTGAGTGTTTATTGAGTGAAAACACCTAAAGCTTCACAAGGCTCCTGCAGGGGGTGGTGGTGAACCCTGCTGTACTCTTTCACCACAACTTTCTCTCACTCTTTCTTACTGTTTCTCTTTTACCTGTATTTCAAAGGGCCAGCCTTGTCACACTCTGTATCATGCTGAATCTCCTCGAGAACTACGTTAAGGGTACACGTGTCTGTGGAATGCTCAGCCACTTGCACGTTAATTCCACAAGCAAGCTGTTCCGTTGATCGTATCAGCTGGGACCCTCATCATCGTAACCGACGGAGTGCTCCTATTAACAGAACAAAATACCTGTCCAGTAAAGGGAGTTGGTGGTAGCAACTAAATACCTCCCTTCAGAATTGTTGGCCTGACACTTAAATTAGAAACGGGACTAAAGGATTTTCAGGGTTGTGGAGAGGCAGAGTTGCTAGCAGACTAAACAAAATGCTCCACGGTGTGTCGTTTAACTCTTCATTGTTCTGAGTTCAAATCCTGCTGAGGTCAGATTTGCAGTTCATGGTTTTGGACATCTACAAAATAAAGTACCAGTTAAGTAGTGAGATCAGTGTTATTAAACCCTCCCCTAAAAATAGTTGGCCTTGTGCCTAAATTGGAAATCAACATCATCATCATAATTATTATTAAGAAGGCGGTGAGCTGGCAGAATCATTAGCACACCGGGTGAAATGCTTATTGGCATTTCGTCTGCTGTTACATTCTGAGTTCAAATTCTGCTGAGGTCGACTTTGCCTTTCATCCTTTTGTGGTTGATAAATTAAGTACCAGTTGTGTACTGGGGTCGATCAAATCGGCTGTCCCCCCACCAAATTTCAGGCCTTGTGTCTATGGTAGAAAGGATTATTATTATTATTATTATTATTATTATTATTATTATTAAGGCAGTGAGCTGCTACAATCATTAGCATGCTGTGAACAATGCTTAGTGGTATTTTGTCTGCCGCTACATTCTGAGTTCAAATTCCGCTGAGGTCAACTTTACCTTTCATCCTTTTCAGGGTCGATAAATTAAGTACTAGCTGAGTACTAGGGTCGATGTTATTGACTATCCCCTCCTCCAAATTTCAGGCCTTGTGCTTGTAGTAGAAAGGATTATTACTAAGGTTACAAGCTGGCAGAATTGTTAGCATGCCAGACAAAATGCTTAGCGGCATTTCGTCTGTCTTTATGTTCTAAGTTCAAATTCTGCTGATGTTGGCTTTGCCTTTCGTCCTTTCAGGGTCAATAAATTAAGTGTCAGTGAAACTCTGGGGTCAATGTGATTGACTATCCCCCTCCCCACAAATTCCAGACCTTGTGCCTGTAGTAGAAAGGATTATTATTATTATTATTATTATTATTATATTATTATTATTATTATTATTTTTATTATTATTATTATTATTATTATTATCATCATCATCAATAATATTAATACACTAACTTTTTGTTTTTGTATGTACTTATTGTGTGCGTCACACTTCAAAGAAGTGGCAAAGCGAGAGAGAGGAGATTAGAGAAGTAAGAGAGAAAGAGAGCGTGGCAGAGAGTGAGAAAGTGAGAGAGAAAAGAGAGAGAGTGAGTGGTGACAGTGTTCGTTTTGTGTTTTTAAATGTTTATCACATCGCAAGAGAAGTAGATACATAAATCCAAAGAAAAGTTCATACATAGATATATAGACACAGCAAATATTGGCTGTCCATTTCAATTTCCATTACCACACGAGGATATAATTAACTCACAAATGGCTGAGTACTCCACAGACATGCATAACATTAACATAGTTCTCAGGGAGATTCAGCTTCACACAGAATATGACAAGGCTGGCCCCTTTGAATTACAGCTACAACTCGAGACATATATATATGAATCTATTTGTGTGTGTATAGTATAGGTTAGTTAAAACATGTTTGCAGCAATAAGTGTCATGTGGTGGAAATAAACACAATTACCAAACTTTCATTCATAAATCCATTTATTACTTCATTCTTTTCTGTTTCAAGTTGTACATTTATACCCAGAAATTTTCAACAACTGCACGCCAGAAGAAATGGAAAAACAAGTAATTTTATTTCCTAGAAATTCAGTTTTGCAATAAATGAAAAAGTTCTTAGTATTATACCAGAGGCACTTAAAACGTACTTAAGCACAGATTCAGTGTCCTGCAATAATGAAGAGGAGGTTCAGAACTATCCATTCGAATTCATAAACTCACTCGCTCCACCTGGTATGCCTCCTCATCGCCTCAACTTAAAAGTAGGAGCTATTGTAATGCTGCTAATTTAGGGAGAAGGGGTTAGTTGATTACATTGACCCCAGTGCTCGACTGGTACTTATTTTATTGACCCTGAAGTGATGAAAGACAAATATGACCTCCACAGAATTTGAACTCAGAACATAAAGTGAGACAAAATACAGCTAAGTATTTTGCCTAGCACGCTTACCATTCTGCCAGTAATAATTATAAAAATAATCATAATAATAATAATAATAATGATGATGATGAGAAAAGTGAGACAAAATACAGCTAAGTATTTTGCCTAGCACGCTTACCATTCTGCCAGTAATAATTATAAAAATAATCATAATAATAATAATAATAATGATGAGATGAGAAAAGAGAGACAAAATACAGCTAAGTATTTTGCCTAGCACGCTTACCATTCGCCAGTAATAATATAAAAATAATCATAATAATAATAATAATAATGATGATGATGAGAGAAAAGAGAGACAAAATACAGCTAAGTATTTTGCCTAGCACGCTTACCATTCTGCCAGTAATAATTATAAAAATAATCATAATAATAATAATAATAATGATGATGATGAGAAAAGTGAGACAAAATACAGCTAAGTATTTTGCCTAGCACGCTTACCATTCTGCCAGTAATAATTATAAAAATAATCATAATAATAATAATAATAATGATGATGATGAGAAAAGAGAGACAAAATACAGCTAAGTATTTTGCCTAGCACGCTTACCATTCTGCCAGTAATAATTATAAAAATAATCATAATAATAATAATGATGATGATGAGAAAAGAGAGACAAAATACAGCTAAGTATTTTGCCTAGCACGCTTACCATTCTGCCAGTAATAATTATAAAAATAATCATAATAATAATAATAATAATGATGATGATGAGAAAAGTGAGACAAAATACAGCTAAGTATTTTGCCTAGCACGCTTACCATTCTGCCAGTAATAATTATAAAAATAATCATAATAATAATAATAATAATAATGATGATGATGAGAAGAAAAGGCATTGGAAGAGCAATGCATATCCTGTGCACAGATAAATTTTCTCACATATTATAGAGTGGCTTATAATGTGTTGCTTACCCATGCTTTTTAACTTAACTGATTTGTTTTAATTTAAAAAATTTCTTTTGAGTATCACCATTATTGGTATTTATACTCCAGTGAAATTAAGAAATCAACTCGTAAATAAACAAAACTGTCAAATCCACTACTACTACACACACACACACACACACTCATATCTGTGTATGTATTTATTTGTGTATGTATGTACACACACGTGTATTCAAGCATAAATACACCATGATCTATCATGCAGACGAGGGTTGATTCCTATGAAAAAGAAAGTGAACAAAATAATATGGCCACTTACTCATCAGGAAATTTGTAAATGCAATTAAATTTTTTTTTTGTTTAACTATCACCATTATAGTTATTTATACTCTGGTAAAACTAAGAAATCTAGTAATAAATTATCACCATTATGGGTATTTATACTCTGGTGAAATTAAGAAATCATGTCGTAAATAAATGAAACCCTCGAATCCATCACTCAACAAACATGTGTGCATGTGCACACACACAGTTGCATAATCAAACTAGATGTTCATCATTTCAAGCTACTCACCCAATGAGTATGTCTGCCAAATGTGGTGAAAATCGGTTCAGCTGTTTTCCTGTAATTTTGCACATGCAGACAAGCATGGGAGATTACAATACCCTACTTTTGCTTACGCACACAGTGTAATAATAATGATAATAATAATAATAATAATAATGATAATAATAAATGCCCTCATGCAGTACCAGGCAGTGGCTCTCATGGCTTTTGATCTTAACTGAGTGGAAGTGTTATCATGTACATTGTTTTGTCTTGGTATAAAAGATGGGCTGCAGCAAATATTCTGCTCAATACCACAGATTTGCTTGTCAGTTGTTTGACCGTAACCAGTTGAGCATGTCCTTTAGTGGCTGACAACATGAGCGTCTCTGATCATGAGCAAGCTACTTACCATACAGCTATGCCTGTGCTTATTTGGCAAGAAAAAAATAAGGACCATCCCAAAATATAACAATATCTGTTTTGACCCCTGATTTCACATTTGGAATCCTGCAACAAAACAAATACATAAACATATAAAGCTATATATGCATAGTGAAATCAAAACCAAAGCCAATTCGATGACTGGCATCCGTGCTAGCGGGGTGCAAACAGCACCATACAAGTGTGATCGTTGATAGAGCGGCTAACCGGCTTCTGTGCCAGTGGCACATAAAAGGGCACCATTTGAGTATGATCGTTACTAGCGTCACCTTACTGGCACTTGTGCATGTACTAAAAGGGTGCTAATCCGAGCATGATTGTTGCAAGAGAAGCCAACTGGATTCCGTACCCGTGGCATGTAAAAGGGCACCATTCGAGCATGATCGTTACCAACGTCGCCTCACTGGCACCTGTGCCGGTGGCACGTGTAAAAAGATTCGGGCGAGGTTGTTGCCAGTACCGCCTGACTGGCGCCCATGCCAGTGGTTCGTAAAAAGCACCCACTACACTCTCGGAGTGGTTGGCGTTAGGAAGGGCATCCAGGTGTAGAAACTCTGCCAGATAAAGATGGAGCCTGGTGCAGCCATCTGATTTTCCAGCCCTCAGTCAAAATCGTCCAACCCATGCTAGCATGGAAAGCGGACACTAAACAATGACGATGATGATGATGATGATGATACATACATACATAAAGTCCATCACCTGATGTGTCTGTTTGTACCCCAATTAGTGTGTCGACTAATCTTTTGGCACATTGATACATCAGGTGTGTTGGAAGTTACGAGAGAAATTGATGTAGTTGGCATGGTACTTGGCACCATTCAGTATTGTGTATTGCAAGAACAGCTGGGAGACAAGAAATTTCCTGAGGGTGGAGAACTGTATTTAATATCTGATGTGGAATTTAGAAAAAAACAAAAGTTAGTAGTGAGAAGCAGGAAGGCAAGTGCAAAACACAATTTTCAAGTGGAGGGTTGGGCGTAGCTAGCAGGCTTATTACAAGAGAGCCCACTATGATATTGTACAGGCTGTAGAGAGGTAAAGAGAGAATTCAGCATTAGAAATTCAATGAGACCAGTGTATATGTGTGTATGCATACATATGTATTTATATATTTATGTACAAACACATACATATAACTGTCACAACCAGGTTTTTTTTTTAATAATTTTTTTTTTTTTAATTCAGAGGTTGTAAAACTTGTTTTGTATTTTCTCTCCTTTTTCCTTGAAGAAGGATTCTGTCTGAAACACTCTGATTTACTAATTCCCATGGTAAAGTCAATGAATTTTTTTTTTCTGTGAATTTTAACCATAATAAGTCTTGCTGATTCAGTCCAACATCCCACTCCCTGATCACACATGCAACATACTGCTGAGTTGTAAAAGTACATTAGATGGATGAACAATATATAAGTGTGTATGTATATATATATATATATATAAGTGTGTATGTATATATATATATATAAGTGTGTATGTATATATATATATATATATGTATGTATATATATATATATATATATATATATATGTATGTATATATATATGTATATATATATATATGTATATATATCATCATCATCATTGTTGTTTTTAATGGGCACTTTTCCATGCTTGAATGGTTTGGGTGGATTTGCTGATTATTCACTGATGATTTTTCTATGGCTGGATGCCTTTCCTGTCCCCAGCCCTCATCCGTTTCCAAGTAAGGTAATATTTCTCCATGAAAGGCGGCGAGCTGGCAGAAACTTTAGCACGCCAGAAATGCTTATCGGTATTTCATCTGTCTTTACGCTCTGAGTTCAAATTCCACCTAGGTCGTCTTTGCCTTTGATCCTTTCTGGGTTGATAAATTAAGTACCAGTTGTATACTGGGTTCGATCTAATCGATTGGCCCCCTCCCCAAAAATTTTGGGCTTTGTGCATAGAGTAGAAAATAATATTTCACGAAGGGTACAACAGGTTTTCACAGGAAGCTGGAAACAAGGGGCACTTCTTGAATGACAATAAAATTAATTTACTATCACATGATAATAATGTGAAGAAAATATGACATTCGTCTTTTTACTTTGCAGCATTATCTTAGTTTTCTTTTGACAGCTATTTCTTTTCTCATATTCATGGTTTCTATTCTAGATATAAATTGAAAATGATCTGCTGTCATTAAAAGAGGAAAACAAAAAACACCTATGTTTTCATAAGAGTTAATTCGCGCTTCATAATCCATTTCTTGAGATACTATTTTACTTTGGTATTATTTATTTCTATTTTAACTGGCTTTTATCATTGTGGTATGGCTATACTAAAGTACTACCTTCCAAGGTTTTGTAGCAGTTTGATTGTTCTTTAAATTTATTTTTATTTATTGAGGCA
Source organism: Octopus sinensis (assembly GCF_006345805.1). NCBI lineage: Eukaryota > Metazoa > Mollusca > Cephalopoda > Octopoda > Octopodidae > Octopus > Octopus sinensis. The sequence goes on from NC_043006.1 coordinate 75,384,356, forward strand.
TTAAGATTTCTTTTTTATATAGGTGCAGGAGTGGCTGTGTGGTAAGAAGCTTGCTTATCAACCACATGGTTCCGGGTTCATTCCCACTGTGTGGCACCTTGGACAAGTGTCATCTACGATAGCCTCGGGCCAACCAAAGCCTTGTGAATGGATTTGGTAGACGGAAACTGAAAGAAGCCTGTCGTATATATGTATATATATAATATATATATATGTGTGTGTATGTGTGTGTGTATATGTTGCGTGTTTTTGTTTGTCCCCCAACATTGTTTGACAATTGATGGTGGTATGTTTATGTCCCCGTAACTTAGTGGTTCGGCAAAAGCAAACGATAGTATAAGTACTAGGCTTCCAAAGAATAAGTCCTGGTGGCAATTTGCTCAACTAGGGGTGGTACTCCAGCATGTCCACAGTCAAATGACTGAAACGAGTAAAATAGTAAGGGGATGTAACTCAACATCCCATTTCATATTGACATACACCTTCCCTTCCACATGCAATGATTTCTGATAATTCATTCTTAGTCCTTTATATTTTGATGAAGTCAATGCTGTTACTTCAGTCCATTAACTGTTTTAGACTTTCTCAGAGTCTCAAATGCTAAACAAAGCAGTGATAGTGGTGTTATTGCCACACTTTTTTTGTAGGTAGTAAAACATGGTGAGAATAATGTAACTAATAAAATCCTAGTCACATTTATCTCTTTACTCTAAATCACTTTCATAATTTATTCCATCAGTGCTAAATACACCTACTGAGTTTTGATTTGTATTTTATCAATAATAGGATTTCCATAGCTAATCAAGATATATTTTTTTGTGGAATTAATATAGGATGATAGTTTTTTTTCTATTTAGTTTTGTTTGTATTTCTGTCTTGTAATAAGGAAATCATAAAATTTAAATAAATATGAGTTGATAACAGATATTTTTACATATTTCTAGACCAAGCTGTGCAACAATACAAGAGCAAATTCACCCACACAGGTATAAATGCAGATATAACAACCATGAAAAAGCACACAATCCTCACTCATATATAACCAAATGCATTTTTATTATAGAATGGATTAATACATTACTAAAAATATTCATAAGAGCAGAACACCATAAGTATTGTAACCAAACCACCTACAAACAGTTAGAATATAGAATATAGAAAGGACAGCACAGGAGCCTGAAGTAATGTATATCCTGAAGATGGGGCTGAGATAACCTGGAAATGTTGATAAAGATGAATTTAGGAACTTTATTGTTCTAAACTAATTATAAGGTTCTGATAACCATATAGAAAGAAACTTTAAACTATAATTAATTAAAAAGTTTAAGTTAGAGCAGTCATGTTTTCAGTACAACATCTTTAAATAGAAAAGTCGTTCCCTGTGTGTGTGTGTGTGTGTGTGTGTGTGTGTGGTGTGTGTGTGTGTGTGTGTGTGTGTATGGTCATCTAAGTATCCATAAGTCGTTAGGGTTGTTATTGCTGGTGAGGGTTTTATGAGGTCGGAGTGCAAATCCTACTTCAACTTGTTTTAGTTGACAGAGGAATTGTCATTTCTATTTTTTGACCTGCCACCCCCCGCACATATATATATATATATATATATATATATATATATATATATATGGAGGCGCAATGGCCCAGTGGTTTTGGCAGCGGACTCGCGGTCGTAGGATCGCGGTTTCGATTCCCAGACCGGGCGTTGTGAGTGTTTATTGAGCGAAAACACCTAAAAGCTCCACGAGGCTCCAGCAGGGGGTGGTGATCCCTGCTGTACTCTTTCACCTACTCTTTCTTCTGTTGGCCTGCTCGCTTAGCCAGCGGGGTGGCGTCATTCGAAGGCTAAAACAATGCGAACGCATTGTGACCAGCGATGTGTAACTACATCTGATGGACTGGTCGGTCACGTGATCACGTGATATATATATATATATATATATATATATATATATATAACAAAGTTGAGTTGTGAGGTATCGCACGAGTGGAATTATATATGAAAGAAGGTTTTAAATTGCATTTTCAAACCTTCTTTCGTCAAATCTTGCTATCCAGGGTTTCCTGGCTGAAATATTAATTTATTTCATCATCTATCAACTTGTTAAAACCTGCAAGATGATTTGGTAACTGTGTTCACTGCATTCAGGAAAAGACAGAGAACACAGGGGAGATAATTAACTTTACACTAAATATAACCAATGTCTTGTATATACTCATTATTATTTAACATCCATCTTTCATGCTGGAATAGGTTGAATGGTTTGACAGATTCTGGTGAATCAGAGCACTGCAGCATGCTCCAGTGCTTCTTTTGACACAGTTTCTACGACTGAATGTTGTTTCTAATGCCACTCACTTTACAGAGTGTACTCAATGCATATTTTTGTGGTACCAGTGCTTGTGATGGTCTCCTTGTAATTTCAAGGCCAAGGGCTTAAAGTAGCCCCTCTGAATGAAGAAATGAAGAGAGAGTGGGCAGTGATTCTAAGTGAAGTTACGGGGCTGGTAAGAGGAGAGGATGGGGTGTATAGCAGACAACAAGGGATAAGGAAAGGAATATTAATGACGGTTATTGAGAAAAAGGGGGCATAAAATTGAAAGGTGATGGGGCGGGGTGAAAGGATGTGTCTAGGCTAGGGCTATTCCACATTATAAGGAGTGACTATGGATAGACAGATAAGGATGGGCACCCACCCCCATCAGTATGATAGCAAGTTCATCATAATCATCCCCTTATCACCATATCAGTCATATCTTTACTCATATGAACACACCTGGGACTAATTGAGTTCATTTCATAATTATGTATTTTTAAAAGTTTTTATGTTTAGCAGCTTTAATAATGTAAACATTAATTGTGCCACATACTTAATTCATCATCATCATCATCATCATCATCATCATCATCATCATTATCATCACCATTGTCATCATTGCCTTCCATGTTGGCATGGTTTGGATGGTTTGACAACAGCCAGCCAAGCAGAAAACTGCACCTGGCTACTGTGGCTATTTCGACATGGTTTTTTACAGCTGGATGCCCTTCTTAACACCAACCACCCACCCACCCACCCAACAGAGTGGACTGAGTGTTTTTTTTATGTGGCATGAGCACAAGCGAGGTCAGTTTTGGCTTGGCTTTTACAGCTGGATGCCCTTCCAAATGCCAACCACTTTACAATGTGGACTGGATGCTTTTTACGTGCTTTTTTTATGTGTTTTGTTTATGTGCTTCTGGACAAATCTCACAGCTAATAATTACATGAACAAAACATATGAAGTACGTGGTATCAGTAATACATACATACATACATACACACACACACACACACACACACACACACACATATTTTTGTAATAAAAAAGTTCTTCATTGTAATTCCATCACAGGTATTTCTCTTAACTTTTTTGAGATTTCAACTTCCAATTTTTTTAATTTGTTTTTTTTAATTTGTTATCATCATCATCAATATCATCATCATCATCATTGTTGTTTAATGCCTGCTTTCCATGCTGGCATGGGTTGGATGGTTCGACTGACGGCTGGCAAGCCAGAAGGCTGCACCAGGCTCTGATCTGATCTGGCAGAGTTTCTACAGCTGGATGCCATGCCCTTCCTAACACCAACCACTCCAAGTATGTAGTGGGTGCTTTTTACATGCAACTGGTATGAGAGCCAGTCAGGCGTGATTGGCATTGACCATGCTCCAACGGTGCTTTTTACATACCACTGGCAGAGGAGCCAGTTAGGGGACACTGGCAATGATCACGCTTGAATGGTGCTTTTTACTTGCCACCAACATATGAGAGCTTTGTTTTAAAAAAAAAATCATCTTTCTACAACATGCAAATAAATCAGTAATTACATCCCTTTATTCTCCCTTTTCTTCTTGTTTTTCTCCCAATTTCCTTCAATTTCAACAATCCTAAATATATACAAATGATGTTGTGTCAAGGGAGAGTCATTCTCTTTTAATGCCTTATTATTTAATACACTCGCTGGTAAAGTTTCCACTCATTTACTTATCTCTGTTTTTTTCCTAAAATGTTCATAGCGTCTTGCAGCCTTTTCAATGTGTTAAATAATAATGGACCAAAAGAGAATAATTCTCTCCAGACACAACAAAATATGCTTCAACACACGAACTCACAGAAAGAATCTTGCAAACCAAATCTAAAAGTGAAATATACTTTACCATTATATATGGATTGAACCAGTGGAATACCTTGGATTATACGATCCCTAATGAGGACTTATATGTGTGTGTGTGTGTGTATATATATAGTAAATCCAAAAAAGAAGAACAAACAAAAAGATAAACAACAACGTGAGGACGTGGTACATGTAAAGCATTAGCAGATGCTCAGGGAAGGAAAGAAAAATGGTTTAATGTTTCGAGCAGGCACTCTTTTTCGGAAACAGAGGAAATTCTAAAAGTAGGGAAGGCGGAGATAGTTGTAATAATGAAATGACACCAAATGGTAAATCATTTAATATGTATGTTTCAGTTTTGCATAATATTAATAAGAAATGCGTCCATTATGTAAACCTTCCTCAGTGAAAGCATATCCCCTCCATAGTGTAACATGAAACACAAACACACACACACACACAGACACACATGCACACACATATATGATGAGCTTCACACAAAGTTTCCATTTGACAAATTGACTCACAAGGCATCGGCTATTGTAAAAGACACTTACCCAAGGTGCCATGCAGTAGGACTGAACCTGAAATCACCTGGTTGCAAAGTGAGCTTAATTAACCACACAGCTATGCTTGCGCTTGTGAACATGATGGGCATGATGATGATACTGGAACTGATACCTGTTTACTGTTAATATGCCTTCTTGCGACGAGGATGCTTACAACTCAAGGCTGTCTCTGTTGTTCTGTTTATCACCTGTTCCCCCCACCACCAACACCACGATCCTATCTCTTGGCAGCACATTTATAGGTGAGAGCCGAATAATAAGCAAACTCAACAACATACCTACCACTGTGGTACTCCTCTGAACTAAATTCTAATAATAGTGTGGGAAGGTGACATATTACTGTTTTTACTGTTTTTGCATTTGGTAAGCTGCAGTTGGGAATCTAGTTTACTATGGCTCTGTATACGATAAACAACCTTATCCCATCGCTGGATAGTGATAAAAACAATAACAAAAACAACGGCCAACTCGGTTCTGGTGGGGACGTCAAAAAGGTAAAATATATGGCGCTTTGCAAAATTTGCTGGTTTTAAAAATTCTGATTAATATTATGATTATAATAATAATAATAATGATGATGACGATGATGATATTGATGATTATGGTTTCAAATTTTGGTGCAAGGCCAGCAATGGGCTTGACAGGTACATTTTTCATCAACCCTGAAAGGGCTGAAAAGCAAAGTCGACCCCGGTGGCATCTCCACTCAGGAAATATAGGAGGGATGGAATGCTGCTGAGCATCTTGCACGCCATGCTAAAAATTCTGCCAGCTCAATGCCTTAATTATAATGATGATGATGATAATAATAATAATAATAATAATAATAATGATAATAATAATGATAATAATAATGATAATAATAATAATAATGATTATAATGATATCATTTTCATCATCATCATCATGCCTTTTTGCTATGCTGATATAGTTAGGACTATATAACAAAATATAGCATGTGTGTGTGTGTTTATATATATATATATATATATATATATATATATATATAAAGGCTGGCCCAAAAGTAGGTTTACAGTTATCATGTAATTACTTCAAATTTCTTTTAAAACATTTTATTACACGTAAATTTCTATCTTACAAACATATTATTATATAAATTAGCATAGAATAATGGTTTAATTTTTTTTTCTAATTAAGATGTAAGCTATTAATATATGAATGCGAAAGAGATAGTTGAATAATCGTAAACCTAATTTTGGGCCACCTGTATATATTTATATATATATATATATAAAACAGTGTACATTTAAACACATAAGAGATGACCATAATAGGACATCTGACTCACTAGAAAGAGCAGTTAAAACTCCAAGCCACTTATAGTTGCAATTCTGAAAGGGAATGAAAAATAAAAACATTTACTCTATCTTTCCTGGACTATGCATAGTTTCGGCAAACCATATATATATATATATATATATATATATATATATATATATATTTGTGTGTGCATGTGTGTATGCACATACAGACATGTATATACACAAATTCAATCAGGATATAAGAAACAATACAAGTGTCAAATATATTCAATTCAGTTCTTGCTAATGAGACTGTAAAGGTCTGGAATCGTTGGATATGGAATTGGAAACTCTTTTGTTCTAAACCAACTGTCAAAAAAAGGTAATTTAGAAAATTTGCAAGATATTAAAAAATATATATAGAAAAATAATAAAACTTTAATATAGTCGTTTTATTTAATGAACCATGCATTAAAGAAAAGCGGTTCCTCATATAGATGTATGGGGCTTAGCTGGCTGAAACTTTGAAGTCACTGTCAATGCTGTTCTTGTTAAGTAGCAATAAATTTATACTCTACCAAATGTATTGAGTAATCCTCCAGTCTAATGTAAAATTGATTTTGTTATTATATAAAAACAAACAATATCTATCTACCTGTCTGTCTATCTATGTTGATATATAATATAAATACACACACACACACACACTCATGTAAACATCTAGTAAGTTAGCTATGCCTCAAATATTTTTCTGTGTTGAAGTTACCCAACCTGAACAGATATTCACTCTTTCTCTTATTTATCTATCCTTTATCTCTCTCTCTTTCTCTCTCTCTCTTTCTCTTTCTCTCTCTCTCTCTCACACACACACACAAGCGTGAGTGCAAATATTATATAATACATATATGTATTGTGTGTGTGTGTGTGTATGCATGTATAAATTTTTGTTTGTGTATGTATGTGTGTGTGCATGTGTGTATACACACTGATACTTATAGCCACAATGATAGTTATGAAAAAATAGTGGCTTACAAAAACGCTCAGGATGTTAGTGTCCACTTAATGATTCTCCACTCACCCCTCTCTCACACTCATACATACACTCACATTCCTATGCACACTTACACACGCACGCACACACACTTGTGTGTCTTTATACATGTGTGTTAGAAATTCTAGGGTTTGTAACTTATAAAGTAGTTAGACTGCAGTTACTGCTGAAATATAAACAGATTTGAGTCCACTGCCTCTTTGTTCCATGGTTTAACATCCTGATTTTACTGTAAAATATAATACTTCATTCACATTTTTTAAAATTTATCATGCATTATATTAGGTTGTCCAGAACGTTCTGAGCATTTTTAACCTAAATCTTTTAATGCTTCATCGAACACACCTGAAATGTAACACGGTTAAAACTTTATTGTTGCTTGAAGTGGTAGTGAATCTCTTCCCTGTTCTTGACTGAAAATAGATTTATTTTTCATTTCAGTTCCTCTTCATTGACATTTGAAATGGATAACCAAAAATTTCATATTTGTGTTGTAGTATATTTCTTTTTTGACTGGCTTCTGTGCTGGTGGCACGTAAAAAGCACCAACCAGTCATGGCCGTTGCCAGCCTCCCCTGGCACGTAAAAAGAACCCACTACACTCTTGGAGTGGTTGGCGTTAGGAAGGGCATCCAGCTGTAGAAACACTGCCAGATCAGTGCATTGTATTTGGTGGGATCATAAGGTAATATTTATTATGAGCTTTTCCCATGAAACCAGACCATTAATTTTGATGTGTACTGTCATCAGCTGGTTAATCTAAAACCAAAAATCAAATTGAGGCTGGATATTACCAACAGGAAAGGAGTAGTTTTCCGACAACAAAATTCCCAACCACATGTGTCTTTGGCTACCCAAACAAAGTTACATGAACTTGGCTGGAATATCTTACCCCATCCATCATATTCTCCTGATATTGCACCATCTGACTACCATATGTTTTTGTCTCTACAGAACTCATTGCAAGGAAAAATTCTTAATGATTTAGATTGAGTCAAAATGCATGTAGGTAACTTTTTGTCTTCAAAACCAGTCAACTTGTATGCTGTGGCACGTAAAAAGCACCAACTGATCGTGGCCGTTGCCAGCCTCGCCTGGCACGTAAAAAGCACCCACTACACTCACGGAGTGGTTGGCATTAGGAAGGGCATCCAGCTGCAGAAACACTGCCAGATCAGACTGGGCCTGGTGCAGCCTCCTGGCTTCAAAGACCCCAGTCGAACCGTCCAACCCATGCTAGCATGGAAAGCGGACGTTAAACGATGATGATGATGAGATGGGCAGAGGTCATTAATAATAATGGAAATTATTTCATTGAATAAGATTTATTGAAAGGTCAATTATTTATATCCCTTTTTGCCTATTAAAAAACACTCAGAACTTCCCAGACAACCTAATACTATAGTATCAAGATTTTGAAGATGTGACTGTTTGTTTTTAGAATGACATTGTAGAGTAGGTGCGAGAGGCTGGATCTGGCCAGGTTGCATTTAAAACAGTTAGATTTGGTCTAGCTGTGGCCAGTTTAAATGGTAAAAGGTTAGCGTTTTAACTTCTGATGTTTGACTTTAAATTGCTTTCTCCATACTTTGTCATCTTTATTAAGGATTCTTCAGTTGTCAAAACGCTGGCTTGTGTTATGATTGTTGGTTTGCTGGTGCTTCTGACCTTACATAATATGGCTTCTGTTCTCCTAACACATATACAACCAGTCTTTCTCCCTCTCTCCCTCTCGTTTCGTCTCTCATCTCTTCTTTCTTTCATCGCTTGTCATCTAATGTTTCCTTTGTTTATATTTCTCTTTGCTTTCATTATATGTTGTTTTTAATCAATTTCTTTGAGAATAATGAAGACTTGCAGAACGAAGAATAAGCATTGACCGAGTAATTCTACAGACATAGACATACACACACAACAAGCACAAACATATTCAAAGTACTGGAATAAATAGAGTGAAAGAATTAGTTAATTATCATAATCAAACAAGCCTTGATATTTCTACGTACCATTAAATCATAATTCTATAATCATTGTTTGAAACTAGTTCAAATGAGGAATGGAATGAATTGACTTGACATATCAAAAAATAAAATCTCTAATACTGTAGTTTCTGTACATTATTTACATTATTTACATTTGACGGATATTTGGCCTCATCTTGTTTGTTGTTAACACAACACTTCAACTGATATACCTTCCAGCCTTCATCAGGTGTCTTGGGGAAATTTTAGCAAGCGGTAATATATGATTTATAAAAACATGTGACTTATTAATAAATATTTGTAAATATAAAACCGTCCAGATTTTTGAGTACCTTATTTCTCCTAATATATATATGTGTGTGTGTATGTGTGTGTGTATACACACACACACACACATATATATATACATAGATACATGTATATATGCATACACACACACATATTAATTGAAGTGTACAGTATTATATATCCATTATAGCCTGTTACAAATGGGTTTCACACTAGGGGTTCAATGGAGTGTTAGCTAATAGTCTGATTATGTAACCCTGCACTCATCCGAGGTAGCTGTTATGGAATTAAATATGTATGTATATGCATATATATGTACGTATACATATATGTGTATCCACCCATCCATCCATTCATCTATCTATCTATCTATCAAATGTACATGCGAAAACACACAAATGCACATGCACATATATGCACTTTTTCAATATACATACATAGACATGTAATTTTGTGTTTGCCTTATTGCAGGATGATGAGCAGAAGAACAAAGTTGCTGCTCCATTATTGCCAGATGAAGAGAGAGGGGGTAAAGAGGTTACTACTGCTTCTTCAAGTGCACCTCAAGCTGCCACCAAGTTCGGATGGATAAAAGGCGTTTTGGTAAGCGTAATTCTTTTTTTTTTATCCCTGTTTATTAAATTTTATTTGATTTCCTGCAATCCAATATTTTTAGTATTTTTTTTTATTTCCTTCTGGAATTCAAATTTTTATTTCTTTCTATTTCGTTTAAGGCTTTTTCATTATTTTTAATAACAGAGTTCATAATTCAAAGGTCAGAGAGTCTCTCCAGGTTGAGCTGCCACTTCACTGCTCTGGTATCATGGGCATGTGATTAGAATGTTGCGAGGAAGCATTGCGAGGCAGATTCTTGAATTTGAGTCAACTAGCAGGAGACGTAGGGGAAGACCAGGGAGACCCCCTTTGGTCATGAATGACCATGGGATTGCACCTAGAAAGTTACCCTCTGAGGTACAAGTTCAGGCAAAGTTGTTTATGGAAGACCAGCAGTCGCTCATGCATACCGGCCTCCCCTCTCCATGCCACCAGTGTTATCCAAGAGAAAAGCAAGGACTGATACAGCTTGGCACCTGTGACATCACAACTCATTTCTACAGTTGAGTCAACTGGAGCAACGTGAAATAAAGTGTCTTGCTCAAGAACACAACACATAGCCCAGTCCGGGATTCAAACTCACAACCTCACGATCATAAGCTTGACACTCTAACCACTGAGCCAGCAGTTGCCCATGCATACCAGCCCATCCTCTCCAGGCTACCAGTGTTATACGAATATGGTCGATGCTAACCCCTGAGTTCAAATTCTGCTGAAGTGAGCTCTGCCTTTCATTCTTTCTAGGTTGATAAAATAAAGTATCTGTCAAGTATTACGGTTGATGTAATGGACTTGGTCCCCTCTTCCAAAATGCTGGCCTTGTGTCAAAATTTGAAACTCTGCTTTCTGTCTTTCTTCCTTTGTTTGTTTCTTTCATTTCTTTGATGTCTTTTGTATATATCGATTGATGTATTCTTAGGTACGATGTCTGCTCAACATCTGGGGTGTGATGCTGTTTCTGCGTCTGTCATGGGTGGTTGGTCAAGCTGGCATTGGACTCTCTACGGTGGTCATATTGCTGGCTGCTGTTGTGACAACGATTACCACCTTATCCATGTCAGCCATTTGCACCAATGGAGAAGTGAAAGGAGGTAAGGTCAGCAGATCCCTTTCTGCTGCTCACACGTTACTTATTACTTTCATTTTCTCTTTTTAGCACCTTGCATTGCTGTTGCAGCACTTTCATTATTCCACTGGTCATCACATGTAGCTGGACAGCTAAAACTTTATTTGTTGGTGCACATCAACAACATCACTACCCTATACTCAGAGTTTAATGAAGGGCACACAAAATCAGTGTTCACACATACAAACAAACTTACTCTCACACATACACTCACTTTCTCTCTCTCATACATACAGTGCTGTCTTAACCTTTTAGTGCTTAAACCGGCCATATCCGGCCCAACTATTCTATATGTTTTATATTCAAACTGGCGATATCTAGCCTCTCACACCTAACCTACATTGACATTCTTATGATAGACAATCACATTATTGAAACACCAAAGCTATAAGATGATGCTTGATTAATTCAAAACAATTTGAGTAAAAAAAATATTACATTAACAGAGTAATCTGAATACTAAAGGGTTAAGGCATAAGCATACTGGGCAGATACCTAAGAGCCTCATGAGTCAGAGGACCCAGTTCTAATCTATATATGTTGTGGCTTGCTGTCAGTATATAAATAATATAGGGCTCAGTGTATTAATTTACTTGGGGGGCTGTTATGTTGCTAAGATTAGCCCTGCACACCCATGCATGCAATTGTGTGACAGGCTTTGAAATAGTTTTTATCTAATAGTTCCAACGGTCAATTCAAGGCTGTATAATTTGTCCCTTATTATTTTGAAAATTAGTAAAGTGGCAAGCTGGCAGAATCATTATCATACTAGACAAAGCACTTAGTGGCATTTTGTCTGTCTCTACACTCTGAGTTCAAATTCTGCCACAGTTGACTTTGCCTTTCATCCTTAATAAATTAAGTACGGGTTAAGCACTGGGGAAATTGTAATTAGTTTGACCTCTTTCCTAAAATTTCAAGCCTTGTGCCTATAAATGAAAGGATTATTATGTTTAGCATGCCAGACAAAATACTTTATGGCATTTATCTGGTTTTACATTCTGAGTTCAAATTCCACTGAGGTAGACTTTGCCTTTCATCCTTTCAGGGTCACTTAAATAAGTACCAGTCAAGCACTAGGGTTGATGTTATCAGCTAGCTCCCTCCCCTATAGTTTCAGGCCTTGTGCCTACAGTAGAAAGGATTGTTTTGAAAATCAATTGAAGCAAAAACAGTGTTTCAACTGAACTAATAGTAATAAAAAGTTTAAAGATGAAAATGTTAGTTGATTTTAATGAAATAAATGATTCCCTCTTTGTAACTCCATTCATAAAATGTCACCCAAAGTCCATCCCCTCCTCACCATGGTGGGGACGTTGGCAACAGGTAGTGTCAGAGCTGTGCCGTCGGGAACTTCAGTTCCTGGTAGGGCCACCCAAGGCGGATTGGTCTGACACTGAGTGGTATTGGGACCACAACCCAGCTTACCAGTGCAAGATCGACACTACCCAGCTGGTGCGTCCCCAAATCTCCGCCGTCACTTCGCCTGCCTTTCAGACGCTGCTGCATTCGCTCGCCTTCGCCCACCTGTTGACACCCGCGTTTGCCCGCCTCTTGACGTCCGCCTTCGCTCGCTCGTACATAGGGTTGTTGCTGATCAGTATAGGTGACCGTCTGGAAGGGATGTTCTCGTCGCTCCTTTCTGCCAATGGTGAAAATCCTCAGAGTGTCTGTTTCGGTAACCGGTGGCTCCTCGGTCATTTTGTCCCTGCGTCTGCGGACAATCTGTGGCAAACAGGATGTCTCTACATGCGGGATTGTTGGGGACCGCTTGTGAAATCCACATATTCCCACGAAACATCTTCCATGAATTCTCAATGGCAAATACAATGGCAACATCAGCTTGCACCAATGGAACCGTGACTGGCTCGCTATCTCCAGTGAACTGGCGCAGGACCTTTGTGCTTGGGCTGCCATGGTTCAAGATGCCTCGAGGGTGGTAGAAGAAGCCGACTCAACCCGCCCAGGGTGAATGCCGCCACAAGTACAAGTAATTAAGTACCTTAAAACCCCCCGAAGGTGTGGGTCCTCTGTTAGGTTGGAACCCCTGTTTTGCATAAAAGTGAGAAACTGATGTAAAAGATGCTGAAATGGTAAAAAATGGATTCATTAGAAATATTCTTCTTGCATGAAATCATTGCTATTCTCTCGTTTCCTTCCAGGTGGTGCTTATTATTTGATATCCAGAAGTCTTGGGCCTGAGTTTGGTGGTGCTATTGGTATAGTGTTTTCTATTGCCAATGCTGTTGCAATAGCTATGTATGTAGTAGGATTTGCTGAGACTGTGAGAGATTTATTGAAAGTAAGTAAATGAAATAATTTTCGTTCATGACCTTTTCCTCTCTCTATAGTTTCTCGTTATTAAAATCGTACACAGTGTTGATGAAGATAAAAATAATGTCAAGTAGATACATGAAAACACCATCGATCCCTTCCAATATTTAGAATATGATAATGAACTTTTAAGGATGCTGTTGTTGCTGCTGCTGCTGTTGTTGTTGTTAATTGGTTACTATTTTGAACATTAGACTCAGCAGTTCTTTAAAAACTAAAAAAAAAAAAAAAAATGAAAAGAAATAAAAGCTGAAATCTGATTGGTCAGTTTTTGTTTCACTTTCTCTGAGCGATGTTTAAAGATGTATAGATGTATTTGTTGAGCAAATCTACACCCAGACAGTTCATTCAAACATTACAGTGAAGTATCCAATGTTTAGAGCAGGAGAGAAATAAAAGAGAGAAAACAAGAATTTTACACTCTCTATGTTTGTGAAACTTGTAACTCTTTCAGCCATTTTTTCCTAATAATACAAAACTTACTGACACAGACCACCACCAGTGTCCTTGAATTCTAATTTATCATATATATATATATAGGCATAGGAGTGGCTGTGTGGTAAGTAGCTTGCTTAGGAACCACATAGTTCTGGGTTCAGTCCCACTGCATGGCACCTTGGGCAAGTGTCTTCTACTATAGCCTCGGGCCGACCAAAGCCTTGTGAGTGGATTTGGTAGACGGAAACTGAAAGAAGCCTGTTGTATATATGTATATGTGTATGTATATATATATATATATATATATATATATATATATATATATATATATATATGTATGTATGTGAGTGTGTGTCTGTGTTTGTACCCCCAACATCGCCTGACAACCAATGCCGGTGTGTTTACGTCCCCCGTAACTTAGTGGTTCAGCAAAAGAGACCGATAGAATAAGTACTGGGCTTACAAAGAATAAGTCCTGGGGTCGGTTTGCTTGACTAAAGGCAGTGCTCCAGCATGGCCACAGTTAAGTGACTGAAACAAGTAAAAGAGAGTAAAGAGTATATATAAATTTAAAATAATAAGGGTGAAAAATTGAATATTAATTTGATTAATATCAATTTAATACTAGTGGTCTAGCATATATATATATATATATATATATATATATATAGAATGTATGTATATATGAGAATTAGATTATTTACATCAAATAAATTCTTTATCCTTAAATGAGATGCAAAAGATCAATAAACGATTGTTTTCTTTTTACTGCTTGTCGATGATTTAAATGCTATAGGCTTTAAAATGTAGGAATTGCTTCTTTTAATGTAGCTGGCATTAAAATACATTGTACAGCATTGCAGTGTCTTTGCAATCAGCTTTATCTTTCATCTTTCCTGGATTCATAGAATAAGTATGATTAATATTGGTCTGCTTGACTGAACCCTTTCATCTCAGCAAGATGTATGTCTCTTAATTCATGTTTGAGTGTCTTGTGCATTTTGACAATTGCAAAAATAAAATAGGTGAAGTGGATAGATATCACTTATGTAAGTCTTTAGACCAAATCCGCTTTAGGCATTTTGTTGTGTAATTTCGTGTGTGCTGTAATTTTTTTTTTTTTTCAATATTATTTTGCTGTCAGCTCTATCAGAATTTCTGAGAATGCTGTTTTCATTACACTGACATCTTAGCTGGTGGGAGATTATCTCTCATCTATTAATGCCCCAAACCAAACGCAAACATCCACATGGTTTATTTATGTGGTTTTTAGTTAAGGCCACTACACAATGGTCATTATAGAATCTGAAAATTCTGGATTTTACATTGGTAAGGGCTTTTAGTTAACAGAATTGGTAGAATGTCAGACAAAAATAAATTGTTGTATTTAGTTAGACTTCCTTATGTTCTAAGATCAAATCTTGCCAGGATTACTTTGCTTTTCATTTTCTGGTATTGATAAAATAAGTATCAAGAAAGTATGAGGGTTGGTCTGGCTAACTACAGAGTCTGTCAAAAAAACGGTATGCACACTTCAAGAAAGGTAAAATTTGTATAAATATTTAACTTGTATAATGTAACCCCCTTCGGTCATGAATGGCCATGGGATTGCACCTAGAAAGTTTTCCTCCGACCCACAAGTTTGGGCAAGGTTGTTTATGGAAGACCAGCAGTCGTCCACGCATACCAGTCTCCCCTCTCCATGCCACCGATGTTATCCAAGGGAAAAGTGAAGACCGGTACAGCTTGGCACCAGTGACGTCGCAGCTCATTTATTAATGTGCAAGTGGCTGAGTACTCCACAGACATGTGTACCCTTAAAGTAGTTCTGGCCCTTTGAATACAGGTACAACAGAAGCAGGAAGAAAGAGTGAGAGAAAGTTGTGGTGAAAGAGTACAGCAGGGTTCACGCCCACCCCTGCCGGAGCCTCGTGGAGCTTTAGGTGTTTTTGCTCAATAAACACTCACAAAGCCCGGTCTGGGAATTGAAACTGCAATCCTACGACCATGTGTCCGATGCCCTAACTACTGAGCCATTGTGCCTTCAGCTTGTATAAGTACCCCAATAAATATAAATACTTCTTTTGGTGTTTTATCATATTGCAATAACACTGAATAAATTACAATAACACTGAATTAAAATATTTATACAGTGGCATGTAAAAAGCACCATCCGATCGTGGCCGTTTGCCAGCCTCGTCTGGCACGTAAAAAGCACCCACTACACTCACGAAGTGGTTGGCGTTAGGAAGGGCATCCAGTCATAGAAACATTGCCAGATCAGACTGGGCCTGGTGCAGCCTTCTGGCTTCCCAGACCCCAGTTGAACCGTCCAAACCATGCTAGCATGGAAAGCGGACGCTAAATGATGATGATGATGATATTTCCTTTCCTGAAGTGTGTATTCATATTTTTGGTGGACTCTGTATATATTTTCCTCATATTTATAGCCGTTTGTTGATGTTAGTGATAATATTGAAGTCAGTGACGGTTATCTCAGGCACGGTTATTGCCATTTGTAAACTCACTCTTCAGTAATGGTTTAAAACCAACCACCGTTCATCTATAAATATCTAAATTTCTTAATGCATCTTATCTGCTCAGCCATTATGGGACAGATGTTAACTGATGTAAAGTGGTTTCAAAATAAAACACCAGAATTCTACTGTAAAATCGCTTAATTTTCTGTTATTAAGTGTTTTAGTAGATTCTCACTAGATACACAAATTTGTTTCCAATGATGGTCATTAATTCCACATCGATTTGTCCAAGACTTTGTTTTAGAACACAGCTGAAATAGAATATAGCTTGTCCTGCAAATCCATTTGCTATAATCAGAAACAAACAATCCGTTAACTATTGACTTAATGTAATTTGTCTGTGATAATTTTGTTGTTGCTGCTTCATTCTGTTTTGCTGTATCTATTCATCATTATTATCTTTTTTTTTAATTGCAGGCTAACAATGCCTTATTAATTGATGAGGTGAACGATATCCGGATCATAGGGGTGATAACGATTACTCTTTTGCTGGGTATAGCTATCATTGGTATGGAGTGGGAGGCACGGGTAAGTCTCCTACTTTTTTTTTAACCCTCACTATCTTTCTGTTACATACCCCCCTTCCCTCCCTCCACATGTATGTGTGTGTGTGTGTATGGTGTGACTGGATTTGGTTGATGGAAACTGAAAGAAGCCCGCCGTGTGTGTGTGTGTGTGGTGTGTGTGTGTGTGTTTGTTCCTCACTACCACTTAACAACTGGTGTTGGTGTGTTTACATTCCTGTAACTTAACAGTTCAGTAAAAGAGACCAAGAAAATAAGTACTAAGCCTAGATTTGGAATACTACTGGTTGTTTGGTAATTCTAAGGGTGAATGAGCTCTATTTTGTACTCTGTCACATTCCTAAACGGAATACACTTTAAATTTATGTGTGTGTGTGTATGTATGTGTGTGTATGTGGTGTATTTATGTGTGTGTGTTAGCCACTACACACATTTTTTTCTCTCCTTGTTTTTTCTGTGTCCCTTTCTGTAGAAGAGCGTAGGCTCGAAACGTAAAAGACTTTTTCTATTCCTGAGCGTTATACTAATACATCTGTTTGTTTTGTACACCACCTGTCTTCATCTTTTGTCTTTTTTGTAAACTCTTTCTCTCTCTCTCTCTCTCTCTCTCTCTCTCTCTCTATATATATATATATATATATATATATATATATATATATATTTAAAATCAGAAAATGGAGAAAATCTCAGATTAACAAACTCATTGATTGGGCCACATTTATAGCTTACTCCCTAATACAAAGCTTGACATAACATATCCTATGGCTGTTTCTAATCGGTTACCAAAATGTTGTCTATAAATAAATGCGAGAATAAAGTTCATCTTCATAGGGCATTGAAATTAAGGCAACGGGTCTTCATCAGAGTAAAATACCAAGAGCATACAATATAAACAAAAGGAAGGTCATGCTTTGTATTAAAAAATAAGCTATAGATGTGATTTAATCAATGTGTTTGTTAATCTGAGGTTTCCTCCGTTTTCTGATTATTTGCATTGGTTCCTCATAAGCTCTTGTTTATCCCGGTGTTACCTGCATTCTACCTGTATGATGTGCCTGCACACCAATGCCTGGGTATAATATGGATAACGATAGTATATATGGATATTTTATCCCTTAGTCGGTTATTATAACTGCTAACTCTGTTTTCACTTGACACACATATATATATTATAATAATAATAATAATTTGAGGGAATATTATTCCAAACTTACTGGGAAAAATTCAATTTAGAAATACTAAATCAAATTTCACAAAATATAAAATATATATAAATTAGAAAAAAACCCACCTTTTATCAATTCAAAATGAAAATTTAAATTACACCCTCTAGAAAATTACATATAATAGAAATATTAAATATAAGATAAAAAATAATATACCGATGATTAAGTAATGTGCAAAATAATAAATAAAAAATAAATAACATATATGTTTTATTTATTATTTTATTTATTATTTTGCACATTACTTAATCATCGGTATATTATTTTTTATCTTATATTTAATATTTTTATTATATGTAATTTTCTAGATGGTGTAATTTAATTTTTCATTTTGAATTGATAAAAGGTGTTTTTTTCCTAATTTGTATATACATATATATATATATATATATATATATATATATATATATAAAGTACAAAATGGGACAAGAACGCAAAACATCCAAATAGACGATACAAAAAACACTGACAGGTCATTCGAAGCCTTTAATCTTCAGTCAAGAACTGGATCATCCTTGCAATTTCGGCTGATTAATCTTGAGATTGCTCCAATCTGGCCAGCCCCAAGGAAAAAACTAAGCTAAGAGCATTAGATTCCTCGGAAAAAGTATCGAATGTGTATGAAACAAGGACAGAAAAATGGATGATGTTACATGGATATAAATACAAAAAACAAAAAATAATACGAATATAAATACAAGAAAACAATAATAATAATAATAACAGGACATAACAACAGGCATCTTTCGACTAGAGACGAATTGAATATATAGATAGAATTGAATATATAGATAGAATTGAATAGATAGATAGATAGATAGATATATATATCTGTTTGGTGTTGTCTGCTGGAAAACAAGAGTATTAAGTACCGTGGTAGAGATTATTAATATTTTATTTTGGTTGAGCTAGTATCTTGTGACTCTGAGACTCACCTGTGGGCTAATGGGATCTTCAGGCTGGTTGTATCAAATTCTAGGCAGCTGGATGAGGGATGGTAAGTAAGAAGACAGGATTTTGTGTGTGTGTGAAGAGGTGGGAGGGTTGTATGGTAGGGGACAGGACAGTGGGATGGGATTGATAAGTTATTGAGAAGGGGCAATAAAGCAGAAAAGCAACAGGGTGGGTTGTGAAAGATGGGTGTTGAGGATTCTCTAGCATTATAAGGGGTGACTGTGGAAAAAAAAGGATAAGAACAGACGTGCACATGCGCACGCACACACACACACACACACACACACACACACACACACACACACACATATATGTATACTTATTTGATGTGCTTCATCTGCCAGATGCTTGCCATCCACTAGATGTACATTGTTAGACAGGTGTGTATCATATACAATCAGAATTTGTGTTCACATTTTCAGGTTTTGCTTTCATTACTCTTATATGTTTACCCCCTCCCCCCAAAGACAAAAAACCCCTAAAAAACCCGATGTTATTATGCTTCTTTTCGGCTGAATTGCTACTATTTCTATATATTTCTGAATTCCTGAACAGCAAATGCCAACAAAACCTTTTCTAATTTTTCTTAATTCAGGCTCAGTTGATATTGTTGGGAATATTACTTATATCAATGTCTGCCTATATCATTGGAACATTTATCGCACCAAACAATGATAACTTTTCCAAAGGTTACACTGGCTATAGAGGTAAACTGTCTTTCTTTCTTACTTTCTTTCTTTTTCCCTCTTTTCATTTGTTAACTTGTTCAACTGCCCATCCTTAGTAGATAAAATATTTCTAGCCATCAGGCGGCAAGCTGGCAGAAATGTTAGCATGCCGGGCGAAATGCGTAGCCGTATTTCGTCTGCTGTTATGTTCTGAGTTCAAATTCCACCGAGGTCGACTTTGCCTTTCATCCTTTTGGGGTCGATAAATTAAGTACCAGTTATGCGCTGGGGTCGATGTAATCGACTTAATCCGTTTGTCTGTCCTTGTTTGTCCTCTCTGTGTTTAGCCCCTTGTGGGTAGTAAAAAAATAGGTAGTTATGAGGGGTATACTGGGCTTTGTATATTTTGCTCCAGTGTCACTTTGATAGCATGCACTGCTCTCTCACTCAATAATAATAATAATAATATAAGGTTGTCCCAAAAGTTCGTAAAAACTTTGCGAAAATTTGAATTTTTATGCAATTTTTAATTGTTTGTTTGGGTTTATATTGTTATAGTCAATTTTCGCAAGTGTTTACGAACTTTTGGGACAACCTAATAATAATAATAATGCCTTAAAGTTTAATGCTATATTTTCTTTATTGCAGTTGATGTTTTCAAAGAAAATTTCCTGCCAGATTTCCGAAATGAGGAGTTCTTCTCTGTGTTTTCCATCTTCTTTCCTGCTGCCACAGGAATTCTTGCCGGTGCTAATATTTCTGGTGATCTAAAGGTGGCTTTCATTTCTTCTCTTTTTTTTTTTTTTTTCTTAATAATTACTAATAAGCACCTTCCATACTGTAATTATTATCCTGTAGTTTCAGATACCTTCTTTTTTGTTTTTATTCAATATTTATTTACCTGTTCCTATTTTTTTTGTTTTTGTTTTAGGATGCCCAAGTGTCTATCCCCAAAGGAACCTTATTAGCCATTGCCATCAGTTCAGTTGTTTATATTCTTTGTGCATGGTCATTAGGTGCCTGCATTGTCCGTGATGCAAGTGGAGCAATTTTTTATGCAGCTGTGAATGCAACGATCGACGGTGATATGACACTTTATAACTCCACTGCAGAGGATGGTATTAAAAAGGTACCATTTGTTACCATGTCTCTTATGCGTAACTGCACTTTGGGTGAAGATGGTGCGTGCAAATATGGCCTCCAGCATGACTTCCAGGTGAGTTGAAGCAATGTTTTTCACTTCTGTTTCCACAGCAGTTTTTCAAATGAATGCATGTGGCCTAGCTGTGAAGTTGTTGAAATCATGATCATAAAGTCTGGGGTTCTCTTCCTGAACCATGCGACATTTTCAGTTGTGATTCGGAGCTAGAAGGACCCCAAGATGCAAACCAATGTGGCAAACAAGGTTATGGAAGTTCAAGGATCCTTCTAATGAGCATAGATTTAGAGATATTCTTAATGAAGTATTTGATGAGGAGGACGAGACAGCGACCTATGGTATAGACGACAACTGGAAGTTCTTATGGGATAATCTGTTGTAGTTGGAGCAAAGCTTCTTTGCCATTTAGGGTATCCATGTATCTACTCTACAGCCAGACATAATCTCTGTCGCTTTATTATACATTTAATCTCTTAACGGGTACAAAGCCACACCCACTCAATACTTCTCCTTCCTCCTAGTTGTGGTGGTTTTTATCGTGCAAGGTACTTGGTGAACCTGTCAGTGCTGGTGCCACACAAAAAGTACTGGTGCTGGTATCATGTAAAAAGCACTGTTATGGGTGACACGTAAAAGCACCCTGTACACTTTGTAAAGTGGTTGGCATTAGGAAGGGCATCCAGCTGTAGAAACCATGCCAAAACAGACTAAAGGTCCTGGTGTAACTTCGACCCTAGATGCCTCCTATCAAGCCATCTGGCCCTTGCTAGCTCCTGTTAAACCATCCGGCCCTTGCCAGCTCCTGTCAAAC
The DNA here is from genome assembly GCF_006345805.1 of Octopus sinensis. NCBI lineage: Eukaryota > Metazoa > Mollusca > Cephalopoda > Octopoda > Octopodidae > Octopus > Octopus sinensis. The sequence goes on from NC_043006.1 coordinate 75,406,053, forward strand.
CATCTGGCTCTTATCAGGTCCTGTCAAACCATTTGGCCCTTGCCAGCTCCTGTCAAACCACCCGGCCCTTGCCAGCTCCTGTCCTGTCAAACCATCCGGCCCTTGCCAGCTCCTGTCAAATCATCTGGCCCTAACCAGCTCCTGTCAAACCATCCGGCCCTTGCCAGCTCCTGCCAAACCCTCTGGGCCTTGCTAGCTTCTGCCAAACCATCTGGCCCTAGCCAGCTCCTGTCAAACCATCTAACCCTTGCCAGTATGGAAAATGGATGTTAAATAATAATAATAATAATAATAATAATAATGATGTTAATAATAATAATAATGATGATGTTGATGATGGTAGTAGTGGTGATGATGGTGGTGGTGATGATGATAAAGTGGCCATGAACAATGCCTGGGCATACATAGATGATGAAACTGTAACATCTCAGTAAATTCAGTGGTTTTATTTGAGGCCTAGTGATTTGTTAACACCCGTATTGTCTTTAAGAGAACTTCTTCTCTTGAGGAATTTTGTGCAGCATATTGTCTCTTCATATCTGAGTGTACATGGACATGTTGAATATGATTGTACACAACTATATATATTTCAATGTTGCTTCGTGTACCTCTAATTGGTTCTTCTTTTATTATTAATATTATCAATTTACGTATGTTTATCTTTAGCATAAATGTGAAAAGGAAGTGTCAAGGAATTGTAGTGGAAGGAACTTGTGGAAGAGGGAGATCAAGGTAGATATGGGGAAGAAGTGGTGAAAGATGATGTTAGAAACGTGAATGTCATTTAGGAGATGACAAAGGACTGGAACATGTGATCAGATTGTGGTAGAGATGACCCTAACAATCCATGCAAGCATGAAGTGGGGAATGAAAGTAAAATGATGACATTGATGATAATGGATGTGGTGGTGGTGATTGTAGTGGTGGTGATGCTGGTGGTAATGATGATGATGATGGATGTGATGTTGGTGATTGTAGTGGTGGTAATAACAAAGAGCATGATGATAGTACTAGTGATGATGATGGTAGCAATGATGGTGGTGATGATGATAATACTTGTATTTATGTATACGAATGATAATTAACATATACAAATGTATGATAATTGTTCTTTTATTCTTGAAATAAATTAGTGGATTTTCTTCTCATTCACTGCAGGTAATGGAGCGTATTGCAATATTTGGACCCTTGGTTACAGCCGGTATTTTCTCTGCAACTCTTTCTTCAGCTCTTGCAAGTCTTGTCTCTGCTCCCAAGGTCTTCCAGGTCAGTCAAGTTTTAGACAACATATTGTTTCCAAATCTAAATTGTATTGATTTTTATGTTGGAATTACATGATGCAAAAACATCACTGAATGAAAGATCTGTCTCCTCAGTGGGTCATACCATTGCTGTGGATCCTCTACCCATCCATCTTTATGGGAAGTTTTCTTTCAACAGAGACTATCCATTGTGGTGGTGCACCATCTTGTTTGAAGATTAGTTCAAGATCAAGCCACTTGACTTATCTCAAGATATCTCTTAGCATAGTTTGTTTGGTGAAAGAAAAATTCTCTCTCCACTCAGATTAAACTGCACCAGATATCCCCTACTCCTGCACTCACTCCTGGCCCCACTGTGCCATTCATTCCTACCCACCTTGTACCTTGAAGGTTCACCTTACCCTCTCATAACCACTATTTTTATTGCTCTCCAGCTCTCACCTTTCCTTATTGCCCCTCTAATGAGCAGTCATGTTGCTCCTCTACAGCAAGAATCCTGTTCTGTTCTGACCCTTTTCTCTCATACTTTACCCCTCTCTAATCCTCAACTCCTTGCATAAAGTTACCGCCTTGGGGCTTGTAGTCTTGCAAGCTGTATGGTAACCTCACTAGTACTGTTGACACGTAAAAAAGCAGCCAGTACATGCCATGCTGCGAAGTGGTTGGCATTAAGGAAGAGCATCCAGCTGCAGAAACCACGCTAAAGCTGACACTGGAGTGCAGTGCAGGGCTTGGGTCCATGACATCCCGTCAAATCATTGAACCCATCACAGCATGGAACAGACATTAAATGATGATGATTTTGTGTGAAAGGCAACCGAAAATTTAATGCCTTTAAAATTACAAAAATATAAAGCTTCAAAATAATCAGGTCAAGAATAACTTATAAAGATTTTGTAAATCGCCTGCCATATTATAAGGAATGTTATGAGAAAGTTTCTGATTTCTGCCCACCCATGAAATCTGGCTTTGTGCAGCTCCCATTAAACAGTTTTTGTGGAAACTAGGTTCTCGGGTTAGTCATAAGCTCTGCAGTAATTTTGCAATCCTTTCTAACAATTCACATAAGAATCCAACAATCCCTATTTGAAAGTTTTGGTTTTCTTCCAGAGTTTTGTTTCCATGAGGAGGTTTTTCCCTCTTTCTCAAAGGCTGTCATTATTTTCAAGGCAGTACTTCTTGATACACCAAACATTTCAGCTGTTTTCTTTACTCTAGCGCCTGCCATATGGGCACCAACAATTTGATCTCTTTGAAAGTTTGATAGATCTGTCATTTTAATGAATTTCAATTACCTTTGTCTGATGATATCTGAAAAGAAACAGCAATTCTAGCAAAACATATTAAGCAGCACTAATAATAAATCAAAAAACATAAAAATAAACAAGCTTTTGATGGTTTTATAGACTTATAGATATTTCAAAATTATGATGCTATGATGCTAGGTGTTTCCATTATTTTGTCCAACCCCTGTATATATACGTGTGTGTGCATATATATATAAATGTATATAAAAATTAAATTTTCATTTTCAGGCTGTTTGCAAGGATAGGATCTTCCCTGGAATCCATGTTCTTGCTAAGGGTGCCGGTAAGGGTGACAATCCCCGAAGGCTATATTTTCTTGCCTATTTCATTGGGATTGCCTTCATTTGCATAGGTGAGTAGTAAAGATATTTCTTAATACTTCCTGCTATCTTCAATTAATTAAGCAAAACAGGATGGGAGATATTTTGATTTAAATAGTTATATAAACACTAAAATTTGCTATTTTCTTCACTTGTTGCCGTGTATGATCTATTATGTTACATAATATTATTTTTTTCCTTCTCTAATTTTTTTTCTTCTTTCTAATCTATCCTCAGGTGAACTAAATGCCATTGCTCCAATCATATCAAATTTTTTCCTCATGTCATATGCTCTCATTAACTATTCCTGTTTTGATGCTTCTTTGGCTAACTCACCGGGTACGTAATATTTTCTTGAAATAAATTCTGCATATTAATGCATAATTAATCTAGTTTAAATAATTCTGACATTCTTGTTTTTTAATTAACTCTTTCCTGACTATATTTCTTATAAATTATGTTGCCTATGAAGTGTAAACACTTCATAGGGAACCTAATTTTTCTCTGCTAGTGCCATGGTGAATGTTTTCCACCCTTACTGCAGCGCATCTTCAAGAGTAGGCATGGGTAACCTTTTTTGAGAAGCTGACCATGACACATGGTTCATAGTCTGTTGGCTCACACTACTAAAAGACCAACTTCAGGGTATATTTTTGATAGGTGTTCCCTTCAGAAGGTCCTGTGATCTGCTGTACAAAGGATATTTAGATAAAAATGGTGAGCTTGCAGAATCGTTAGCAGGCTGTGTGCTAAGAAGCTTGCTTCCCAACCACATAGTTCTGAGTTCAGTCCAACTGCGTGGCACCTTGGTCAAGTGTCTTCTGCTATAGCCTTGGACTGACCAAAACTTTGTGAGTGGATTCTGTAGACGCAAACTGAAAGAAGGCTGTTGTAAATATATATATATATATATATATATATATGTGTGTGTGTGTGTATATATATGTATATATATGTGTGTGTATATATATGTATATATATATATGTGTGTATATATGTATGTATATATATGTGTATATATATATGTGTGTGTATATATGTATATATATATATGTGTGTATGTATGTATATATATATGTATATATATGTGTGTGTGTATATATATATATATATATATATGTATATATATATGTACACCGGAGTAAACACATAAATGTGAAACAAGGTGGAAAAAAGAGTACTCAAATACCAGTGGTAGAGTAATATAATAGGTCAGTTTTTGCTAAACTGTCCGATGAATGGCAACGGGAAATTCAGAGTAACAGGTTTTGTTGAATTTTCTGCTGCTTTAAATAAAGTATATATATATATGTATGTATATATGTAAATATTTGTGTGTGTGTCTGTGTTTGTCCCCCCCACCATCACTTGACAACCAATGTTGGTGTGTTTATGTCCCCATAACTTAGCAGTTTGGCAAAAGAGCCTGATAGAATAAGTACTAGGCTTACAAAGAATAAGGTGGTGCTCCAGCATGGCCACAGTCAAATGACTGAAACCAATAAAAGAACAAAAGAATAAGCCAGACGAAATGTTGAGCGACATTTTTATGTGTCTTTCTTTTCTGAGTTGAAATTCTGCCGAGGTAAACTTTGCCTTTTTGTCTTTTCGGGGTTGATAAAATAAGTACCCGTTTAGCCCTGGGGTTGATGTAACCAACTAGGCCCTCTCTTCCAAAATTCCTGGCCTTGTGGCTATAGTAGGAAATATTATTCTTGTTATTGTTTCTGTTCTTCTTATATTTCCTTTTTTTTTTTTTTCTTTCATGCAGGATGGCGGCCAGCATTCCAATTTTATTCCATGTGGGTTAGTCTTTTAGGGGCCATTTTATGCATTGCTGTGATGTTCATCATTAAATGGTGGACTGCTTTACTCACATTTGCTGTCATAGCGTCACTGTATATTTATGTGCATCACAGAAAACCAGGTGAGTTACCCTTTCAAGACAGAACTAATTTCGCTTTCATCTTATGGATTCAACACTGTAGCCATCATTTGATGCACAAAAATCATATTTGCAGCATGACCCATAAAAACCACGTTTTAAAGCATTGACCTAAAATTGAAACACATTTACATATTCATTATCCACATTATTTACATTTGACGGATATTTGTCCTCATCTTGTCTGTTGTTAACATAACGTTTCGGCTGATGTACTCTCCGACCTTTATCAGGTGTCCTGGGGAAATTTCGAACCTCAGTTCTCATTCCTAAGGTATTTGGTATTTTTCGATGTTATGATTATTCATCATCATCATCATTATCGTTTAACGTCCGCTTTCCATACTGGCATGGTTTGGATGATTTGACTGAGGTTTGGCAAACCAGATGGCTCCATCAGTCTCCAATCTGATCTGGCAGAGTTTCTACTACCGGATGCCCTTCCTAACATCAACCACTCCGAGAGTGTAGTGGGTGCTTTTATGTGCCACCGGCATGAGGGTCAGTCAGGTTGTACTGGCAACGGCCATGCTCAAATGGTGTTTTTTATGTGCCACCTGCACAGGAGCCAGTCCAGCTGCACTGGCAACGACCTCGCTCAAATATTACACTTAATGATCACGCTCACATGGCATTATTATTATTATTATTATTCTGGTCATTGCCTGGAATTGAACTCAGAATCTTGGGGTTAGTAGCCAGCATTCTTAACCACTACACCATATGCCTGTGAGCATATGGTGTAGTCATATGGCACTGTAGTTAAGAGCACAGGCTACTAATCCCAAGATTCCAAGTTCAGTTTCAGGCAGTCATCTGAATAATAATAATAATTATTATTATAACATCGAAAAATACCAAATACCTTAAGAATGAGAACCCAGGTTCAAAATTTCCCCAAGACACCTGATGAAAGCTAGAGAGTGTATCAGCCAAAACGTGTTAACAAAAAACAAGATGAAGACAAATATTCGTCATATGTAAATAATGTAAATAACGAACCTCATTTCTTAAATATAAAACTACATTTACATATTCTCTTGTATTTATGTATATCTTTTAGTTTTTTTAACCTTGTCTTTGATTTTTAAAAAAAATCCTTTCATCTGTTTTTCTGCCTTTAAGATGTTAACTGGGGTTCATCGACACAAGCTCATGTATATAAGAGTGCTTTGCAGTCTACTCTCAAGCTAATAGCTGTTGAGGACCATATCAAAAATTTCAGGTGAGTTCTTGCAGTCTCATATTTTCTTGCCTATCTTTTGCTTGCTTCAGTCATTTGACTGTAGTGACCATTCTGGGGCACCACCTTTAGTGAAACAAATTGACCCTAGGACTTATTCTTTGTAAGCCTTGTACTTATTCTGTCGGTCTCTTTTGCCAAACTGCTAAGTTACAGTGACATAAATGCACTAGCATTGGTTGTCAAGCAGTATTGGGTGGGGACAAACACAGAAACACCAAGACACACACACACACACATGAAGGGCTTCTTTCAGTTTCCGTCTACCAAATCCACTCACAAGGCTTTGGTCAAGGTGCCATGCAGTGGGACCGAACCCAGAATCATGTGGTTGGTAAGCAAGCTACTTACCACACAGCCACTCCTGCGCCTACAGGCAGTTATATCCTAGCATGATACATATATTGTACTGCTCTGAGAAACCTTTAATCGGTATTTTTCTGTCTCAGTGAAGGACTGATCCTCTATATGGTCACTCAAACTAATAGCAATAATAACCAAATTTTATTCAGATCCCATTTTACCATCTTACAAAAAATTATGATGCATTGGATAATACTACTTATGACACTGAAGAATGATATGGAATAACCATTGCTGGAACACCTTTGATCATAATAAGTCTACTTAATCAGAGCTGACCTGGGGTTAACGACAACAACAACATCTTAACATACTCAGCACCTACCAAACTAAAAAGTGCATGAGATCCTGTCAAAGACTTCTGTAGATAGATAAACATGATTTGATCTTTGCTAAGAACTCTTTCAACTGTCTCACAGAAAATATCACAGGATATCTTGACATTTTTTTGCCATGTACTTTTCTGTAATAAATTTTTGATTTCAATGACATTCACTGCAATCCACTCATTTTTCATTGCCTTTTTTTTCAAATTTTTTCTCTCATGTAGACCTCAAGTTCTCCTTCTAAGTGGTTTACCCAGTAGCCGTCCTGCCTTGGTGGACTTTGCATCCAGTTTCACTCGTAACTCCAGTTTAATGATGTGCTGCAATGTTATTGTGGTTCGTAAAAAATTGTTTTTGTTCCTATTTCCATCAACATTATCTTTTTTAACCCATTTTCTAATCATAATCTTTGTTTCAATTAATTTTTAAAATAATGAAGGACTTAGTGTTATAAACTTTGACATTATTAAGCTGGTACATTATTTACATTTGACAGATATTTGTCCTCCTCTTGTTTGTTGCTAACACGTTTCAGCTGATATGCCCTCCAGCTGGGGAAATTTCAAACCTGGGTTCTCATTCCTAAGGTATTTTCCGATATTATTATTATTCAGGTCACTGCCTGGAATTGAACTCAGAATCTTGGGGTTAGTAGCCTGTACTCTTAACCACTAAACCATATGCCCATGGGCAATTATGGAGTGAATTTTAGGGCTTATAAATCTAATATTCTCCTATCCTTCCTTTATAAAATACCTTAGGAATGACAAGCCAGGTTCAAAATTTCCCCAAGACACCTGATGAAGACTGGAGGGTATATCAGCCAAAACATTGTGTTAACAGCAAACAAGATGAGGACAAATATCCGTCAAATGTAAATAATGTAAATAATGTACATAATTCCTCATCTCTTAAATATAGAACTGTATTATTAAGCTGGTGTTTGGAAAATAAATTAACATGGAACTTTGATGGAATGTATTAATTTGAATTACTTCAACCTTTTTGTTACCATATTTTTTTTGAAATACACTGTCTTTGTCTAAGTGAATTTTGAAAATAATAAGGAATTTAGCAAAATTCTTTGTTATTATTAATCTGGTGTTTGAATCGTAAGTGAACATGAAATTTCGATGAAAGGTTTTAATTCAAAAAAAGAAGTTTGTATCGTAGGACCAAGGGTGGTGTTAAGTGGATTGGTATCAAAAGAGCTAATTAATGTATTAGCATTTAAATTGCCCGAAATTGGCCCAAACATTCTGCTTCTTTTATGTTCAGACTAGCCAGATTCAACATCTCACACCTACCCTACAATGTCATTCTGAAAACAAACAGCCACATCACTGAAATCTCAAAGCTATGAAGTAATGCATGATTAATTCAAAACTACGTGAATAAATAAGGATTACATTTGACAGGATAATCAGAATGCTAACATGTTAGCTATATCATTATTGATCCCTTAAATAGACATAAGGCCTCAAATTCGTGGGTGTTAAGTATTGTCAATAATATTAACCATACGATTTGGAGAATGGTACTTTATTTTATTGACCCTTGGAAAGATGAAAGTCAAAGTTGATCTTAGTGGGATCAGTATTAGCTCCTTTTATTATTGGAGATTTCAGCAACATGATTCAATCAGAATTTACTATGAGATAGCGTTTATTAACATCTCTGTTTATACTTCCAGTATATGGAGGTTTCCCAAATGTTTGTAATGCTACTTTCTACAGACATCTTGGTAATAAGTTTATTCCAAATCATAAGGTTAATCCAGTGTCAGTATCCTTTCATATTTGTTGGGTGTAGTTGAAGAAATAGAAATCCAAGGAAGAAAACTGGTTTTAATTTACTCGCTTCAATTGTACCAAATATAAATTTATAAATATAAATAATATACTAACATTAAAGAGTTACTATATTTCCTTCATGTTGAGGCACATGGCCCAGTGGTTAGAGCAGCGGACTTGCGGTTAAGGGATCGTAGGTTCGAATCTCAGACTGGGTGATGTGTGTATTTATGAGCGAAACACCTAAGCTCCACACAGCTCTGGCAGAAGGTAAGGGCGAACTTCTACTGACCCTTTCGCCACAACTTTCTCTCACTCTTTCCTCCTGCATCTTGCAGCTCACCTGTGATGGACTGGCGTCCCATCCAGGTGGGGAACCTATACGCCAAGGAAACCGGGAAACCGGCCCTTATGAGCCAGGCATGGCTTGAGAAGGAACGAACATATTTCCTTCATGCCATGCTAAATAAAAAGTCAGTATTTTCTTTTGGTGTATGCCATTCTGATGAAGGCGCATAGCTTAATGGTTAGGGTATTCAGCTCATAATTGTAAGGTCGTGAGTTCAATTCCCGGCCATGCATTGTGTTCTCAAGCAAGGCGCTTTATTTCATGTTGCTCCAGTCCACTCAACAAGCAAAAATGAGTTGTACCTGTATTTCAAAGGGCCAGCTTTGACATACTCTGTGTCACACTAAATCTTTCTGAGAACTACGTTAAAGGTACACATGTCTGTGGAGTGCTCAGCCACTTGCACATTAATTTTGTGAACACGTTGTTCCGTTGATTGGAACTGATGGAGTGCCATTTTTTTTTTGCCATTTTGACAATTATGTTTTTTTTTTCGGTTGTGGAGATTTCTCAAGATTGACTGCAAGGCTAATTTTCTTGGAGAGAAGTCTAATTGGTTGAAACAACACCAAAATACCAATACTGATTATTACTTTGATATCTTGGTGATAAAGAGTAGATTGTTCTCAAAGTAGATTTAACACTTTTGCATTCAGATTACTTTTAAATGCAATGCTTATTTATTCACATTGTTTTGAACTAATCAGGTCTTATCTCATAGCATTGAGATTCCAATGATGTGATTATCTATTTTTAGAATGACATTGTAGTGTAGGTGTGAGAGGCTGGATCTGGCTGGTTTGATCATATTTTGGATAGACTACTTGGGCTGGATATGGTTGGTCCAAATACTAAAGGGTTATGATATCCTGGTAGATTTTGAATTGAAAGTTGTAGGAGGAAGCCCTATTATGTGATCCACTCTAATGAAGCTACAATGAGCAAAGCTTCGAAACCTCTGTCATCCATTTTTCCTTATAAAAATATATTACAAATTCATATAATCATACACGATGTCTAAATTTCATGAAGTGACATGTAATATGAGATTATTGTTTCATGTTTCTTATGTAGCTTTTATACATTGCCATTGATACTTGTAACAATTTGACATGGAATGTGGTTTGTCCACATCTTTTTGGGGTTTTCTGTGGTTAACAAGTAAGAATAATTTTTGTACCAGGATCCAAATGTCGACAGCTTAAAAGTACAAAGAACTAAAGAAGAATACAGTTGGCTTCAACGTAGGAAAATAAAATGTTTTTATGCACCAATTGTTGCTCCAGACTTTCGTTTAGGAGTCCAAGCATTTATGCAGGTAAATATATATATTCTTTAGTTCATTTATCTTTTCACTATTTCTTCAGTCATCCTCTTCTGTAAGCTCTTTCTCATCATCATCATCATCATCATCATCATTTAATGTTTGCCTTCCATGCTGGCATGGGTCAGACAGTTTGACAGGAGCTGGCCAGGGCAGAAGACTACACCAGACTTCTGTGTCTGTTTTGGCATGGTTTTTATGGCTGGATGCCCTTCCTAACACCAGCAGCCGCACAGTGCTTTTTATGTGGCACGAGCACAAGACAGGTTAGCTTTGGCATAGTTTTTACAGCTGGACGCTCTTCCGAATGTCAACTACTACCAAAATTATTTACCACTATAGAACGCAGACATTAAACTATGATGATGATGGTATCCATCGGTGATAGGTATCCAAAGGTGGCAAGCTGGCAGAAATGTTAGCATGTTGGGCGAAATGCTTAACGGTATTTCGTCTGCCGTTACGTTGTGAGTTCAAATTCCGCCGAGGTTGACTTTGCCTTTCATCCTTTCAAGGTTGATAAATTAAGTACCAGTTACACACTGGGGTTGCTGTAATCGACTTAATACCTATGTCTGTCCTTGTTTGTCCCCTCTATGTTTAGCCCCTTGTGGGTAATAAAGAAATAGGTATCCATCATTACAGCATATCCAAACCAGTGCAGTCATCTTCTCTCATAATCGCATCAGCTGATTCCTCTGTTGACTAAATTTTCCTCCTTCAGCTTATTTTTTGCTCTGTCTTTCATGGATGCAAACATTACTGTATCAGCAAAACAAATTTGTCTCATTTCATTTTGTGATGTAATGTTTTAGTCTTAATATATGTCTGGAAGCATGGTCATGTGGTTGAGAAGCTTGTTTTCCGACCACATGGTCTTGGGTTCAGTTCCATTGCGTGGCAGTCTGGGCAAGTAACATCTACTATAAGTCCTAGACTGACCAAAGCTTTGTGAGTGGATTTTGTAAATGGAAACTGAAAGAAGCCAGTTGTGTGTATGTATGTGTGTGTGTGTGTGTGTGTGTGTGTGTATTTCCTTTGGACTTTTCTCTTTCCCCCTTTCCGACGAAGAGATATACTCGAAACATCAAAAGCTCCCTCTTTTTACTGAGCATCAAGCTTATACATTCCTTGTGCATGTCCTCTTGTTGTCTGTTGATTTTATTATTTATTTGAATTCATTGTTTATTTGATTTGATTATCTGTCTGTTTGTCTGTCTGTCTATCTATCTATCTATCTATCTATCTGCCTGTCTATCTATCTATCTGTCTGTCTGTCTGTCTGTCTGTCTGTCTGTCTGTCTCTAACTGTATCTCTCCATCCATCCATCCATCTATCCATTTGTCTGTCTATCTGTCTGTATCTGTCTGTCTGTCTGTCTATCTATGTCTGTCTGTCTGTGTGTCTGTCTGTTTGTCTGTATGTCTGTCTGTCTGTGTGTCTGTCTGTTTGTCTGTATGTCTGTCTGTCTGTCTATCTGTCTGTCTGTCTGTCTGTCTATCTGTCTGTCTGTCTGTCTGTCTGTCTGTCTCTAACTGTATCTCTCCATCCATCCATCTATCCATTTGTCTGTCTGTCTGTGTCTGTCTGTCTGTCTGTCTGTCTATCTATGTCTGTCTGTCTGTCTTTATATATATATATATATATATTTTATATATATATATATATCATATATGAAAGTAGTGAGCTGGCTGAATCATCAGCATTCTGGACAAAATGCTTTAGTGTGTTTCATTTGTCTGTACGTTCTGCGTTCAAATTCCTCCGAGATTAACTTTGTCTTTCATCCTTTTGGGGTTGATAAAATAAGTACCAGTTAAGCACTGGGGTTGATGCAATTGACTTATCCCCCACTGCTAAAATTTCTGGCTATGTGCAAAATTTGAAACCAATATATTTGTGTGTGTGTGTTTTGTACCCTTGTCTTTGCATCATGTTGTGATTGTAAATGTGTATCACCATCTTATAAGCAATGGCATTCATGTCTAGTTTACCATGAAAAGTATGTCTGGTCTTGGAGAAATATTACCTTACTTGGAATCAGGTGAGGGTTGGCAACTGGAAAGGCATCAGGCTGCAACATATCTGCTTCAGTAAATTCCATCCAACTCATGCAATCATGAAAATGTGGACGTTACATGATGATAATGATGGTGATCGTGGTGGTGGTGGTGGTGGCGGTGATGATGATGATGATGATGATTATGGTATTGATGGCTGTGTATTTGTTATCTTTCTACAGACATGCGGAATAGGGAAGTTACGTCCAAACACTATGGTTATTGGTTTTAAGAATCGGTGGAGGCAGGGAGAACCGAAAGAAGTCGAGGATTACTTTAATACCATTCAGTAAGTAACAAAACTATTCTTTTATTCTTTTACTAGTTTCAGTCATTTGACTGTGGCCATGATGGAGCACTGCTTTATTGTTTATTATATAAACGGTAATGACCCCACCTTTAGTCATGAATGACTATGGGATTGCACCTAGAAAGTTCCCGTCCCGGGCACAAGTCCAGGCAGGGCTGTTTATGGAAGTCCAGCAGTCGCCCATGAATACCAGCCTCCCCTCTCCACACCCCTGATGTTTTCCAAGGGAAAGGCAAAGGCTGATACAGCTTGGCACCTGTGACATCGCAACTCATTTTTACAGCTGAGTGAACTGGAGCAAAGTGAAATAAAATGTCTTGCTCAAGAACACAACATGCAGCCCGCTCCAAGAATCAAACTCACTACCTCCTGACTGCATGGCACATTGGGTAAAGTGTTTTCTATTATAGCCTCAGGCTGACCAAGGTCTTGTCAATGGATTTGGTGGACAGAAACTGAAAGAAGCCTGCTAAGTCTTTGTTGCCATGTCAGCAGGATAGTTGAAGATATTCTTGAAGATGCTGTCATATACCAAAAAAAGATTTTGTTCTGCTGTGAGCTGACAGAATCGTTAAAACATCAGAAAAATAAATTCCTTATAATATTTATTTTCATCTTCTCACATTCTGAGTT
>NC_043006.1:75426788-75441788 GCF_006345805.1 Octopus sinensis
AACAATCGACATGTGCCCTGTCGAGTACTTACCATTTTTCTAGCTGGGAAACAAATAATAGGTTAACCAATGACAAAGAAGAGAAATCAATGAAGAAGACTCAACCGGATTGAGCCTCAAATTAAACTCAACCATTATGAAGAGCAAAAAGGGAAAAAATGGATGAACTAGGTTCTACACATTATCTACAAACACTATTATAATTTGTTTAACAGGGTTGACCTTGGGCTAAACAATTGGTACTACTCTGAATACTAGTATACGTTGTTCTGTCAGGGCTGATTTGGCACTAAACAACCATGATGAAAATCTCCACCACTACCACTACTATTACTACTACTACTACTAATACTACCACCACTACTACTACAACTACCACCACCACCATCACCACCACTGCTACTAACCCTACCACTGATACCATCACCACTGCCACCACCACTACTACTACTGCTATCGCTGCCACCGCCAACACCACCATCACATCACTACCACCACCACCATCACCTCCACCGCTACCACCACTGCCACTACTACCACCAACACCACTGCCGCCACCAACACCACTGCCACTATCACCACCACCACTACCCCTACGGCTGCTACCACTACCATCGCCACTGCCACCACCACCATCACCACCACTACCACCACCACTACCACCACTACTACTACTACAGCTGGCACTGCACTCCTCTTGTTACTTGTACGTCATTGGTTACGCAATGATTGATGCTTGTCTAGACATAGATTGATGACGCCAGCCCTTCCCACAGATTTGTCAAGTGAATGAAGATCCATTTCACTTCTTAAGCTTTTAGAAACTAAGAAGTAAACCCACAGATTAAAAGGTAGATAAATGTATGGATAGATACAAGAGTAGAAGTATGGATGCCCATGGGGGTCATAATATTGCTATATAGAGTTTGTTCCTTTTGTGTTTTGAGTAATCCGTCATTGGTTCATTATCTTAGCTGAGTTTCATTTAAGTCCTCAGGTATTTTGTTATGTAAATGAATATACTCATATGCTTATCGGCTTGTTTATTGTGTATGTCTGTACATCGGTAGATATGTCCACACATCCATACATTTATCCATTCATGCATCCATCCATCCAGTCATGCTAACAAGCTAAATAGGTATGTGTGTATTGTATTTTATATATATGTGTGTGTGTGTATGTGTGTGTGTCTGCCTGTCTGTGTGTAATTGTATATATATATATATATATATATATATATATACATGTGACTAGATGTTAGGGGTTCTCGTGCTTGTGTGGCACTCCTGTCACAACCCGGGACCTTGAAGACTGCTATAATGCAAGAAAGTATACTAGTCCCTTAGTATTTTATATTCAATATTTCATCTATTCAATAAGACAATCAATACTTCATTTCATTTTACTATATTTATATATTATTTATACTATATATCCTATACTCTACATGAATATTATAAAGAATATAAATAAAACATAAAAAACAGAGTTGAAATTTCTTTGAATAATATATACCCCTCTATACACAATCATACAAACCACTTTTTAGTTATACACACAGACACACACACACAGGTATAAAGTTTGAAAAAGGACGAATCATCTATCATTTTATAGATTTTATATATGAAGTTTATCTCCAGGTCATGCTAGGAAGGGCAGTTTAGTGGGCATGGCTGTGTGGGTAAAAAGCTTACTTCCCAACTATGTGGTCTTGGGTTCAGTCCCACTGTGTGGCACCTTTGGCGAGTGTGTTCTGACACACTGATACACTGATACACCTTTCGCGAGTGTGTCTGATCGCATACTGATCAAAGCTCAGCGAGTGGATTTGATGGGCAAAGTGAAAGAAGCCCATCGTGTATGTGTTTGTGTGTGCGCGCGTGTGTGTGTGTGTGTGTGTGTGTGCATGACCATTTTCAAGCAAGGTAATATTTCCCCCATGGTTAGAAATCTTTTCGCAGAATGTGGGCAACGACACTGCTTGTATGACCGTGACACTCATTTACTGTTATCTCATGGTGTCAAAACAAGGTGAGAAACACAGGCAGACAGACAGACACACACATACACACACTCACGAACACATGCATACATATGCACACACTTTTATATGTACATAAGGACAAATACATTTCAATCTAATTATGTTTTTTTTAGTATCATTTTCTTTTGATTTCTTATTCTTTACTTCAGTTTATTTCGGTGTGTGTTAATTGAGTTATATTTTGTTTGTTCCAACATTTTCTACAGGATTACCAATAACTATTTGTCTGGAAAATGGTGTGTATTCTGAAAGGCAAACAGCCAATTAATTCATTCATTAATTCATTCATTCAGTTTAATTGTTTTAATTACTTCTATGTATTCAACCATTCAATTTCATTTCATTTCATTTTCTATTTTCCACCTTTCATAAAATTTCTTATAATCATAATTTCATAACAAGTGGTATTACTTATAGGAATTCTGAAATATTTTCATAGGTTATCTTTTGGTATTTTGGTTTAATGTTAAGGATTAAACAAAATTTATATATATATATGTACATTCACACAAACACACACACACACTCTCTCTCTCTCTCTCTTCTCACACGCATGAATGTATATCTATATCTATCTATCTATCTATCTGTTCATACATACATACATACATACATACATATATATATATACATACACACACACATACTATATATATATATATATATATATATATATTTTATAATTAAGGGCTAAAGAAGGTTAATTCTAAAGCCAATACACTGATTTATCCACTTATAATCCACTTGTTACAGGAAAATTGAACTGAAAGCGGGCAACTAACCTTTAGAAAATTTAAATTTCGTTGTTCTGAGACTGACCAAAGAATTTTTATTTTTAGATATAAATGATGTACTTAAATGTAGTTGTGTTTTAGGCTTCTGCTTTTTCCATGATCACATGTGAGTATTTTATTTATATCCCCTCGAAAGCTCTACCGAAGAAGAATGTATCCTTTATAGGGATTAATTCCGAAATTGATTCAATATAGAGATAACGAAATTTGAATTTTCTAAAGGTTAGTTGCCCGCTTTCAGTTCAATTTTCCTGTAACAAGTGGATTATAAGTGGATAAATCAGTGTATTGGCTTTAGAATTAACCTTCTTTAGCCCTTAATTATAAAATGTTTATACTTCAACCGTAAAGGTTTTTTTAATATACTGCCATGCTTTCTGATGGAATCCTTTTCTGTAGAGAAAGGGACTTCATCCTATATTGTTAGTAGTATATATATAATATATATATATTTATATATATATATGATATTAGGGAGTATAGCTTCAAACTTACAGGGAAAAATTCAATTTAGTATTAAATCAAATTTCACAATATAAATATATAATATATATAAATTAGAGAAAAATCACTATTATGCAATTCAAACAATGATAGATGTAAATCATACCATATAGAAAAAAAAAGTATATGATAAAACATTTATCTAAATGTTTTATCATATATTTCATTTTTACTATATGGTATGATTGATGTCTATCATTGTTTGAATTGCATAATAGTGGTTTTTCTCTAATTGGCTAGCCTGAGGCTATAGCAGAAGACACTTGCCCAAGATGCCATGCAGCGGGACTGAACCCGGAACCATGTGGTTGGTAAGCATGCTTCTTACCACTTGTGAGATTACATCAAAGTTGTGTAATTCACTTACTGGGTGCACAAGCCAACAACTCAGTGCCATGTGTAGATTCTCAATTTTTCAGGACTGTTACAACTTGTTTGTACACCTGATGACAATTGCATAATCTCAGAAAACCATTTTTTCAGTTTATCCTAGAAATTCTATCATATTATGCTATTATTTCCACAACATATATAGGGAGATGTACTTGCATAGCAAGTGACTTGATCTGAGATTGTGTGCTGGAACGAAAACAGTTGCAGCGTGGAAGGGCGTTTATAAGCAATTTAAGAAACACACAAAAACCGTTAGATTCACTTCAACATTTAAATTTAATTTGTCTAAATATTTTTGTCGCTCTGAGACCGCAACCTGTTCACTGACAAAACTTTGTGATGCATATATATATATATATATATAAATTTCTTTCTTTCACGTCCTTGTATCCAGTTTTACTAACACGATAAATGTGTTACAAATTCAATCTTTTCGATTTAATTCATATTTCCGGAATATCATATTTCTTTGTCGTAACCTTTTTGTTTTTCATTAAATGGGTTGCATGTATTTGTGTTTATTTTTTCTTTATTTCTTTTTATATTTTCTTTAATTTTATATTTTCTTTATTTAATTTCTTTATCTAATTTCTGTGTTTAATTTTTTTATTTAATTTGTTTGTTTCATGCTAATAACTACAACAACACTTAAAAAGTGAAATAGTGACAAAGAAAACCATTTTTTTGTTTTTTTTATTAATTTCACATCAATTATTGCGAAAAGAGACTCAAAAACTAAAAAAAAAGCAATATTAGATATTTTTCAGATCAGTTTTTTATTTGCTTCTTATAAGTATTCTTTTTTTCTTTATGTTTTTCCTATTATCATTTGTAGCTTCGTTAAATCATTCAAGTTTTCATTTTTGATTTGCTAACTGTGAATAATTAGTTCCAACTCTTCCTCTAAATGAACAAAATTAGATCAAATGAAAAATATACAAAGGAATAGAAATTATATATCATTGTTTAATGTTTTATCATTATTTTAAGCAATGTACTTTCACTTTTGCATTGTGCATGTGTGAATGTGTGTGTGTGTATGTGTGTTTATATGTGTATACACAGATGGATATTAATCTATTTGATACATATATACTGTAAAGCGGCCAACTGGCAGAATTATTAGTACACCAGGCATAAATTCTTAGCAGCATTTTGTCCATCTTTGCATCCTTGGTTCAAAATCCGCCAGGGTCAACTTTGCCTTTCATTCTTTCAGGGTTGATAAAATTAGTACCATTTGAGCACTGAGGTGGATGTAATCAACTTAACCCTCACCACTCCCATTAAATTGCTGGCCTTGTGCCAAAATTTGAAACCAATATATAGGCATGGCTGCGTGGTAAGACGTTTACTTCTTAACCACATGGTTCCAGGTTCAGTCCCACTGCATAGCACCTTAGGCAAGTATCTTTTACTATAGCCTCGGGCTAACCAAAGCCTTGTGAGTGGATTTGGCTGATGGAAACTGAAGTTCCCACACAATCGCTTGATAACTGATATTCGTGTGTTTACTTCCCCATAACTTAGCGGTTTGGCAAAAGTGATTGATAAAATAAGTACTAGGCTTAGAAAGAATAAACCCGGGGGTCGATTTGTTCGATTAAATGTGGTGCTCCAGTGTGGCCACTGTCAAATGACTGAAACCAATAAAAGAAGAAAAGAATATATATATTTATATATATACTGTGGTACTTCTTAACCAATTTACCATGCACTGAAAGACTATCAACATGAATGAGTGTATCCTATGGAGCTAAAGATATATTTGATAAGATATGTAGAGATCTGTTCCAAAGGTTTATAAACTCATCTGCAAACACACAATGCATATTTCTTATAATTTTCTATATACAACTATGTATGCCCTCTGTGTCTCTGTCTCTCATACACACACATACACACACACACACACACACACACACACACATACATGTATGCACATACCATGTTCAATTGAAAACAAGTAAGGATTGATGTCAAGAAAATCATCTGGTTGCATCGTACTGCCTCAAAAAATCTAACCCATGCCAGCATGGAAAAAACAGATGTAAAAGTGGTGGTGATGACTGATATTTTCAAAGGTACTAGGATTCTAGAGAATTCTAGAAATTTGATGACATAATCCATAACAATTTATGAATATACAGACACAAGCAAGGCTGTGTAATTGAGAAATCTGTTTTAAAACTCAGTGATTACTGATTTCTGGTTCAGTTCCACTGCACAGCACCTTGGGCAAGTATTTTTTTCTACACTAGGCACAAGGCCCAAAATTTTGGGGGAGGGGGCTAGTCGATTAGATCTACCCCAGTATGCAACTGGTACTTAATTTATCAATTCTGAAAGAATGAAAGGCAAAGCTGTTTCAGGCCCAATTCCACTGGAAGGCACTTTTTTATGATAGCCCTGGGTCAAGTAAAGCCTTGTGAGTGGATTTGATTGACAGAAACTGAAAGTAGACTGTCTTATGTACATGTGTATATATGCGAGTGTTTAGGGGTCCTTATTGTCGCATTATGTGATGTCCGACCATGGGGAATAATAAAAAAATATTACCTTGCTTGGAAGAAGGGTTGGTAACAAGAAGGGCATCTAGTCATAGAAATCCTACCTCAATAAGCTTTGGCTTAACCTGGCAAGCATTAAAACGCTGCTACTGCTTCTGCTGCCGCTGCTGCTGCTGCTGATGGTGATGATGATGATGATGATGATGATGATGTGTATTTATGTAAATTCTGAACAGCTTCAGAAAATGTTTGAATCACTGCGTTAGCACATCAAAACTGAAGAAGAAAGGAGGATGAAAAAGAAGGTTGAGTAGGTGGAGCGCTAATTGGTTGGAAGTAGACTATTTTGATGTGGATGATCATATTTTATTTTCAGTTCAGCTTCTATTGGGAGAGTGTTAAAGAATGGATAAAAGAACATCAGACAGGAGAGAAAAAAAAAAAAAGAGAAAGAAAAGAAAGAAGGAAAACGAATAGCAAAATTCTCTTAATATCGCAAATGTTTATGAGATGGCCCAAGGCAGCCAGATTGAGTCGAGTAGAAAATTGAATGGGAGAGAGTGGGAACAGAAATAATAATATCTCTGTCCGCAAATAGTAAAGAAAAATCAATAGGGGTCTGTCTGTGCATGTGTACATACAGATATATATTGTTTTTCTATGTACCACTTATGGACTCTTACACACATGTACTCATACATAACTACACTCACTGGGTGTTTAGCCAAGTATATAATCTTTGAAATTGGCTTTTTTCACATGTTTGGATTCCTAGACTATGACAAGCTCCAGACTTTATAATTTCTATTGTATTTTATTTATTCATAATTTTTTTTTCAAAATATACTCCACGTAGGTTTTGAATCTATTGTGCCATTGTTTCTATCTAAATCTCTCTATATATAAACGGCAGTTTGTCTGTCTGTGTCTGTCAGGTTGTACCCTCATGCTGACCACGGCTTTCAACCGATTCTGATGAAACTAAACACACACATAGCCCAATGTCATAATTCAAAACTAACGCAGCGAAAATTTTGAAAAGTTCCCCCAGTTTTGAAAAAAATCGATAAATCTGACATGGGGTCGAGAATCTCAGCTTTTTATATGCAACACATTTTCTGTTGTAGTTTTCGCAACTTGCAATCGATTTTCACCAAACTCATGGTGAAGCTTAATGTTACCCTAAGAAACTTAATTCTGATGTTAGTTTTCCATGCAATACCTTACCATCAGAAAAAATCGATAAAATCATGCCATTTTGGGAAATCGTGTTTTCGCCCAAAGGGACAGCTAGGAACATCGTATACACAGAAGACATTGCAACCTACACATGCGCCTTCGTTCCCTAGAGGGAAAAGACTAGATTGGGATTAGTCGTTGCCTACTAGGGGCTCTTACATACCCGGGCTATGCTGCTAGTTAAATTTAAAATGCACGTCTAAAAATAACAACATCCTTTATCATTTTCTAACCCATCTATCTCAGTGCTTTCTCCTTATTCTGTGTGGATTATTTATTTCCTCATTTTTTTGTTTAGTTAACATATAATTAACAGAACTCTGTACAACGTCCTTGTGAAATATTTTATTTCCTTATCTGAAATCATTTTCAATGCTTTTAATGATATATCTGTTTGCTTAAAATACCTTTTGTCAAGTTGCTAACTTGCTGGATATATTTGCAGTTATTAACCCCAGTAGTATTATTCTAGAGCGTGACTAAACATGTTTTTAAGTATTTAAGTATGAAACAAGCATTAAATAACTTGCTTCTACACTTCAAAGTGTAATGTCCTACACTTTGATCACATGAAAAACATCCATCTCATTATCATAGACAAAATAATGGTTTGGATGGTGTTATATGAAGGCATATGGCCTGAGGGTTAGAGCATTCAACTTAGAATCATAAGGTTATTGTTTCAATTTGAAGTCTGAACAATATATTTTGTCCTTGAACAAAGCTCTTCATATCTTGTTACTCCAGTGTAATTAACTCTTATGACTCCTAGCTAGATGCTGGTGCATCCTATGACTCCTAGCTAGATGCTGGTGTATCCTATGACTCCTAGCTAGATGCTGGTGCATCCTATGATTCCTAGCTAGATGCTGGTGTATCCTATGACTCCTAGCTAGATGCTGGTGCATCCTATGACTCCTAGCTAGATGCTGGTGTATCCTATGACTCCTAGCTAGATGCTGGTGTATCCTATGACTCCTAGCAAGATGCTGGTGTATCCTATGACTCCTAGCTAGACCCTGGTGTATCCTATGACTCCTAGCTAGATGCTGGTGTATCCTATGACTCCTAGCTAGATGCTGGTGCATCCTATGACTCCTAGCTAGATGCTGGTGTATCCTATGACTCCTAGCTAGATGCTGGTGTATCCTATGACTCCTAGCTAGATGCTGGTGTATCCTATGACTTCTAGCTAGATGCTGGTGTATCCTATGACTTCTAGCTAGATGCTGGTGTATCCTATGACTCCTAGCTAGATGCTGGTGTATCCTATGACTCCTAGCTAGATGCTGGTGTATCCTATGACTCCTAGCTAGATGCTGATGTATCCTATGACTCATAGCTAGATGCTGGTGCATCATATGACTCCTAGCTAGATGCTGGTGTATCCATCTTTCCTTCCAGCTATCACGTCCTGGATGTTTTTCTGAGTCAAGTGTCAAGGTGCTGTGAGAATGTCTGTGTCAACTCACAACTACACGGAACTTAAAAACAATGGACAAAAACATGGTACATATTACCTAGTCACACTTGTTCATGAATGACAGCTAGCTGTACTTTATAAAGCACTCTTCAAATGCATATCTTGACTGTTTTCCTGGTTCGATTAAATTCCCAGACACTTTGATAATAACCTACTGAATGTAATTCTTATATTTCTATTAAGAAAATATAATTCCTGTTCAGCGAGAAAAATACCAATAAACTTGTTTGTTACAAGTTCCTTATCCACTTTCTTTTATTCATTATCTTTATTCATTTAAGATCTGTCTTGTATACAGAAAGAACGAATATTGACAATTCATCAATAGGAAAAGATAAGTGATTTTGTGGTGGAATATTGGGCCAAGTTTGGATCTCGTATGTCATTTGATGATTTACTATAGTGTGATTTCTAATTCGTATCAGTCACCAATAATAAACTGTAGTGTTTCTTTCTCTTCATTTAACCCTTTCATGTTTCTGTTGGAGTACACTGTCTTTATTTCAATTAATTTTGAATACAATGAATAATTTACTGAAGGATTTATCAATTTCTTTAAACTGAGGTTTGGAACATAAATTGATGTGAAAATTTTGCTTCATCATCATCATATCATCATCATCATCATCATCACCATCATCGTCATCGCCATTTTCTGTGCTGGCATGGATTGGATGGTTTGACAGAAGCTGGTCAGCTTGAGAGCTGCGCCAAGCTCCAATTTTCTGTTTTGGTATGGTTTCTATGGTTGGGTGCCCTTCCTAATACCAACCATTTTACTGGGTACACTGGGTGCTTTTTTTTTTTTACGTGACACCAGCATAGATGCTTTTATGTGGCACTGGTGTGGGTGTTTTTTATGTGGCACTGGGACAATTGGTTTTTACATGGCATTTACATGTAAATCTTTAATTTTGATCACTTTAAAACAAGAAGTTTGTATCATAGAACCAGGAGCTGTTTTAGGTGAGTTGGTTTTAAAAAAGTTATAAAATTATTTGGCTTCATATCTACATGCATTTAATGGTAAAAAAAGGTAACCAGGGAAATCCTGATTTCTTTCTGCAGCAGTATAATATAGTAAGTTACGTCTAGAAAAAAAGGCTATATTTTTATGAAAAAATGTTTGGTGGTTGAACTGGTTTGGATTTTTTTCATATGAATTGTGTGATGAAGAGATTTTATGGCTGGGTTTTCATTGTGTTAGGTTTGTGCTAATAATCCTTTTTAATTGAGTTTAAAACTTTTTTTGATAATCTTGTTATTTGAGTACCATTTTCAGATATATATATGTATATATATATATATATATATATTATATATATATATATATATATATATATATATATATATAGAGGGAGAATTCATGAAAAATCAAAGACAAAGACAAGTGGTGTAGAAAACAAACAGATGTATTAGTATAATGCTTGGGAATTGAAAAAGTCTTTAATGTTTCAAGCCTACGCTCTTCCACAGAAAGGAACACAGAAAGAAACAAGGAGAGAGAAGAAAGGATAGAAAAAAAAAATGTGTAGTGGCTATTGATCTATCATGGCAAATGATGTGTATATATATATATATACATGTATTGTAGTTTTAATTAAGTATTAATAGATAAGCTTTTTTGTAAATTGGTACAGTTGGGAGAATTGTTTTTCAAGTCTACTGCAAGTTACCTAAAAACTTGTAGTATGTCACAGTTGACACTCTTGTTGTAGGTTCATATCACTGTGAGATACCATGCAGACTCATTTGTGTGAATGTATTCACCATTCAAATACACTTGTATAGGTATATGTCAAATACTCAGTTGTGTAAAAGTGTATCTCTGCTGATTTGTATGGATGCACAACTAACTTCAGAAAATACTCTGTTCCTTTCTGTATTCGATGACATTTCTCTGTTTTCTGCATATTTTTTATGTAAAAAATCGAAACATTTTTACTTGTAACATTTACCCTTTCGTTACTGTATATATTTTGAGATGCTCTGTATTTCTTTCAATTACATTAAATATAACAAAGAGTTTAGTAAAATAACTTAGTTATCATTATGCTAGTGTTAGGAACATAAATTATGACTAAGATTTGGTGGAAGATTTTAAGTCAAAACTTATGAAAACAAGACATTTGTACTCAGAGCCAAAGCTGGTTTCAGCCGGGTTGGTAACAAATGGGTTAATCTTGTTGATTAGGCTTCTTATGATATGAATTTATTGACAAGTAAAAAATATATTTTACCATCCTGTAAATATGATAGAATAAAACTATCTTACTATTTATTCAGTTTTAACTTTTTTAGTTAAATTTATATTTTTTACAATTTGGACTTGCTCATAGCCTTCATTTCCAGTGTATTTAGTTGTGTGCTAATCCAGATGTATATTGAAAGCCGTGATTTTTTAATAACATATCTTTCTAGAATTGATAAAGGAAGAAACACGTTCATACATACTTATAGAAATAAATGAATATAAACAAAAGGAATTTAGGGCTTACAGATGAGGAGCAACCCTTAAGTCAGTTTCAAAGCATGCCACAACCACGACTACCTTTCACCATTTATTACTGATGCTGGAACCTCCGACTCCCCAAACTATAACCACTCTCTGTCTGTCTGCCTGCCTATCTCTCACTTTCTCTCTTTCCTTCCTGTCATCTCTCTCTTCTGTTCTCTCTTTCCTCTTCTCTCTCTTTCCTCTTCTCTCTCTCTTCTTCTCTCTCTCCTCTCTCTCTCTCTCCTGATTGCTCACTCTCTTGGTTGAGAGAGATAAATCACGGAAATTCTTCAGTGCAACATAATGCAATCCTTCCGCTAGTTCCATATGTCCATACCATACATTAAAAGTGCTTTGCAGTGCAAAGGGACAGCTCTAAAATTCTACCTTAAAAAGTTCCTTGGCGTTTTTTTCCTATACTAACATCCCATCAGTTAGTTTGCATGTCAACTGTATGAATTGATCTTTATCATTGTTAATTTTAAGACAAAAAAACTATGAAACAACTGCTGATTCAGTAGTTATGCCTGTGAACTGTTTTCGCTTACGACTTCCTTCTCTATATTTCAGATTTGATTGGTAAGTATGAATTAACTTCCAACTGTTGTCAAGCTGTTGTATTTCATCTTTCACTCTTTAACTTAATGCGCATCCTTGGTTAGCTGCCGTAAAGAAAAGACAAAAAAAAGCTAAAGCTAAAAAGACAAACAAAACCAAAAGAATGGATTCTTTCTGTCACTGGTGATTGTATAGATAGTATTTGGTGTTAGTTGGTACAAGTAGGTACTGTATAAATGACTTTCTTTTCAGGTGTGTGTATGTGAATATCAGCATATGTGTATGCATGTATATCTATGTATGTGTATATATATATATATATATATATATATATATATATATATATGTAGATGTATGCAAAGCATGGGGGTTTAGTTCACAAGTGATCCAAATGATGCGGTATGCTAGGTAAGTGCTGTAACGGATAACTGGGGCTCCAAGGTTATAGATGAGATGGGGAGCCATTGCAGTTTTTGATGCAGAGGATATATAATTATTAAGGAGGACAACAAACATTAAGGCAAGGCAAACATCTCAAGTCGTATACAATATTATTATTGGAGCCTAAAGCCAGCTGGAGGAGATGTTCTCCTGGGGCTACAAGCTACAGTAATACCCACCCTTATTGGTTAGCTATATTGAGATGGCAAATATACCTCACATTGTTGTGCAGTTACTGTTTATACCTCGTTCAGAGATTTATTATTGCTTGAATAATAATATTAATAATAATAATAATATTAATAATAATAATAATAATAATAATATAATAACAACAATAATAATAATATTGTGTATAACTTGAAATGTTTGCCTGGCCTTAATGTTTGTGTCCTCTTTAATAATTAATATATGTATGTGTGTATGTATATGTGTGTGTATATTATATATATATATATATATATATATATATATATTTATATGTGTGTGTGTGTGTATATATATATATAATATACACACACATGTACACACATTTATATACACACTACAAGTTTGGTGATATGAGCAAGGAAAATAAAACTGAAAAATATGAGTATATATTTTATCGATATTTAGAAGTGACAGAGTGACTCAAGCGCTGAAAGTTTTGTGTGTTAGCAGCAGCACTTATCAAACAGACAAGTGCCAACACATGACACTCTTGGCCCTTAGGCCACTCTGTTGCTTCTGCTAAATATTGATAAATATATGTGTGTGTGTGTGTGTATATATATATATATATATATATATACATATATATATATATATATTAGTGGTGGTGGGTGAGAATACTTTACTTCTTTTTAAAATGTATACTTTTATTGTTTTTTTTATATATATTTCACTGATAGGGATATCTGTATCAGCATCCAGTTATCTTTCTAATCATACTGTTATAATGATTTTACTATTAATTATTATTATTATTATTATTATTATTTTTTAAAAAAATATTGTTACACCAAAGCTGGCCAGCTGGCAGAATCTTTGGCTCACTGTACAAAATGCTTGGCAGCATTTAATCTGTCTTTTGCGCTTTAGTTCAAGCGGTCAACTTTGCTTGCCCTGCTTTTGGGGTTGACAAAAGAAGGACACTGGGATGAACATAATCAATTTACCCCTTTCTCTTAAAATTGCTAGCCTCAAGCCAAAATTGGAAAGACTTATTACTATTATGCATATTCTTTGATTAGGGAGCTGGCAGCATTTCATCTGTCTTTACGTTCTAAGTTCAAATTCTGCCGAGGTTGACTTTGCCGTTCATGCTTTCGAGGTTGATAAAGTAAGTACCAGTCGAGCACTGGGGGTTGATGTAATCGACTATGCCCCTCCCCTAAAATTCCAGACTTTGTGAGTATAGTTGAAAAGATTATTGTACAGGGTGCATCAGAAAGTTTGCCCCAATTTCAAGAGTTAATAAAAATCAAACACATCATCACCATCATCATCATCATCATCGTTTAACGTCCGCTTTCCATGCTAGCATGGGTTGGACGATTTGACTGAGGTCTGGCGAACCAGATGGCTGCACCAGGCTCCAATCTGATCTGGCAGAGTTTCTACAGCTGGATGCCCTTCCTAATGCCAACCACTCCGAGAGTGGGTGCTTTTACGTGCCACGAGCATGAGGGCCAGTCAGGCGGCACTGGCAACGATGAGTTGGCAGAAACGTTAGCACGCCAGGCGAAATGCTTAGCGGTATTTCGTCTGCATTACGTTGTGAGTTCAAATTCCGCCGAGGTCGACTTTGCCTTTCATCCTTTTGGGGTTGATGAATTAAGTACCAGTTACGAACTGGGGTCGATGTAATCGACTTAATACCTATGTCTGTCCTTGTTTGTTCCCTCTGTGTTTAGCCCCTTGTGGGTAATAAAGAAATAGGTACTGGCAACGGCCACGCTCAAATGGTACTTTTTATGTGCCACATGCACAGGAGCCAGTCCAGCAGCACTGGCAATGACCTTGCTCGAATGTTTTTTCACGTGCTACCAGCACCATTAGGGCGATGCAGGTAACATCATCTTCACCATCATCATCGTTTAACATTTGTTTTCCATGCTAGTATGGGTTGGACGGTTCGACCGGGGTCTGGGAAGCCAGAAGGCTGCACCAAGCTCCTGTTTGATCTGGCAGCGTTTCTACAGCTGGATGCTCTTCCTAATGCCAACCACTCTGTGAGTGTAGTGGGTGCTTTTTACGTGCCACCGGCACAGGTGCCAGGCGAGGCTGTCAACAGCCATGATTGGTTGGTGCTTTTTATGTGCCACGTAAGCCAGTCAAGGCGGCACTGGCATCGGCCATGTATGGATATAGCTTTTTATGTGCCACCGGCACAGGGATCACAACTACAATTTCCATTGATTTTTGATGTTGATGTACTTGACTCAATAGGTCTCTTCAAGCACAGGGTCCGAAATGGTGTTTCTTTACACACACAAAAAAAAAAAACACAAACTCTCCAACAACAAATGCATAATGCTTTCCACTCCAGG
>NC_043006.1:75446788-75481788 GCF_006345805.1 Octopus sinensis
GCCATTATTTTCAGTGCAAGTGAACTAAAATACTTTCAGCTTTCCATCTACAAAGAAACCGGGGGGAAAACCCTGTATTTTATTTATCTCCTGGAAGTTTGATAACTTGAGTCACTTACTCTATCAATGGATGATTAGATTCATTAGATATCAAGGAGTGAAAAATAACAGGACTAGCACTTCATTCAGACATTCTTTAAAGCAGGGGTTGCCAAACTTTTTTATACCAGCGACCCCGCCTTCGGCCACTTCTTCTTCCCGCATCGATCCCCTTTTAGCCAATTCTCCTTCTACATTGAACCCCATTTACCCACTTCTTTTTTTGTATTGACCTTCTTTAGCCAATTCGCCTTCTGCATTGACTACCCTCCTCATTTGAAATATCTTGATACCCTACCCTACTGTATCATACTTTAACCCTTTAGCATTTAAACCGGCCATATCCGGCCCAAATATTCCACCCATTTTATGTTCAGACCAGCCAGATCTGACCTCTCACATGTACCCTAAAATGTCATTCTAAAAACAATCAATCACATCATTGAAATCTTGAAGCTATGAGATAAGCCATGATTAAATCAAAACAATGTGAATAAATAAGCATTATTTCGATAGAATAATCTGAATACTAAAGGGTTAAATGCATACCGGGTGCTGATACTTGCAATTAAAATGTTAATTAAAATATACATGTATGACAGATTAAGAAATTCCATTGAAGATGATACACTTTTTACATTTAAAACTACATATACGAGTATACAGTATTAAACTTTCAATTTTTATGAAATTGCTCTGATGGTGAGAAAATGTGCAAAATGCATCATATTGCTGGAATATCTTTTATTGAAATTGACAGCATCAATGTGATGGATGGGCATGGTGATCCTAAATCATTGATATCTGGCTAAATGTTGGTCAGTTTCAGTCTCAAATCACCTCATTCCTCCGGGTTCATGCAATTTCTATAAGCAAACACTTGACAGTCTGCTTCCCCTCAATCACATCTCTCAATCTTCGATTACAATACAGATTACAATACATCAGGCCTCGAACATTAGCAACAGCAGACTTCTCGCTGCAGTAAAAATTTATCATGTTTTCCCATGTTTCACGGCACTGACTATTTCAAGCATTTCATCTGGATGAGCTGGTCTTTCGCATGCTGACCCCCATTCAACCCCTTGGCCATCATCGAACCCCTGTAATCCTTTGGACTCCCTTTGGCAACCCATGCATTAAAGTCTGTAACTATATAGTTAAAATAGCAAATAAAAAATAATTCAGCTGTGAATGCTTGTTAGGTGGTAGATTATATTAGAGTTTGTCTTGTAATGGTATATAAGGAATAAATATGCTATACGAAGAATGAATATTCTTTTTCTTATTGGTGTATTTAAAAACAAAACAAAACTTTAAAGTCCATTGCTTGTTGCAGAAAATCTTTTTAAGTAGGGGCCTTATGCATTTCTAAAGTTGCTCTACCTTAGTATAGCAGAAGCCTGCAAAACTGTTGAGTATAAAACTCATTATACTCATTTAGCTACCTTAAACTGAATTTGCTTGACTTAAATGCTTGATTCTTCACAACTATAATTACATACCAGTTTCCTAGATTTTTGGTGGGGATAAATCTTACTTTTATTTTGCATGCTATTAATCTGCTTACAAATTAAATTTTTTTCCATTCTTTTTATTTTGTTGAAATATTTATTTAAATTACTCATATATTTTCTTTTGACATAAGTTTAAAATTTTACTCATGTCCATCAATCACTGCATCTCTATCCATTTCTGTCCATCTTCCACCCTCATTTCACACTCTCATGAACTTGCCTAATCATACCATTTCTCTTATATACATCATTCACATCTTCCCTGCCATCTTCTCTCTTTTCCAACTGATGTAATCATGTATCTTCATTACTGCAGGACACCTGTTTCAGACCCTCTATCATACTGTAATCTCTCATCACCTGGCATAAAGCCTACCAGTGTGGTCTTACCTTGTGAGGTGATTGATGACTTCACTGAAGCTGGTGCCACATAAAATGCACCCAATACACTCTGTAAATTGGTTAGCATTAAGGAAGGGCATCCAGTCTTAGAGCCATGCCAAAGCAGTCATTGAATCTTGGTGCAGTCCTTTGACTTGTCAGTTTCTGTTGATCCATCCAACCTATGCCAGCATAGAAAACGGATGTTAAATGATGATGATAATTTGAAATTTCTTTAATGGAATTCTTTTAAAATTTATTCTTTATTAACTCCAACTAATTAGCTTTGTCGGTGTTGCAGCACCTCCATTGAGATTATATTATTGTGTCATTTTGGAAGAGCCACAGTAGAAAGTTTATCTCTTTTTAAACCAAAGAATCCTTGGAGCTGGTTCTTCTCAGCTTTTCTGCAGACTGATTGTTGTCTGTTGTTAGCCTTTCCATTTGGAGGAATTAAGCTTGGATTTACAGAGTTATTCAACAAATATCTTGTATATCTATAAGG
The DNA here is from genome assembly GCF_006345805.1 of Octopus sinensis. Classification (NCBI taxonomy): domain Eukaryota; kingdom Metazoa; phylum Mollusca; class Cephalopoda; order Octopoda; family Octopodidae; genus Octopus; species Octopus sinensis. The sequence goes on from NC_043006.1 coordinate 75,449,291, forward strand.
ACAACATTTGGCCTTGCATTAAATGTTACTGTTATCTTTGGGATTGTGCATTGATTTGATGGCTTAACTTGTGTGAATGAATTCAGAATTGAGTTGTTAAAATAGTGTGTTTTCTTCTTTTTACTATGTTGGTATCTTTGGCCTATTGTCAAAATGTATCTTCATAGTTATTGCTCTGATGAACTTTCTAGTCTAGTACCCTGTACCAAAGCCTTCTCTTCCCAGGTGTATTACTTCTCTGTTGAACCTCTATTAATCATAAGTCCTTTTATTCTGCCAGCTTCTTCCTTCAAACTGCTGCTCTTTGGAATTCCTTACCATTGTCTTGTTTTCCTTTGGATTATGATAATCACTCCCTTTAAGCTTTCTGTTAATCTACATCATTTGAATTCATAGGCTCCCTTCTTTCCTTTCTTTGTTGTTCCTTATGCTACACTGGCTTCAGCCATGTTTGGGACAAAATCATAAAAAATAGTTAAAAAAAAAACAAGCAGCAGTGAAATTATACCATTCTGCACCAACCATTTATGATAGGTAAGTGGTGTTGGCCATTGGCACTAAATAACTTGGCCATGATCACAAAATGATTTTGTATCACTGCATTGATTTGCTTATTCTTATGATAAGATTATGTTAATGACATTAAATTTGGTTTTTCACATTCTGAGTTGAAATCAAACCAAGGTAGAATTTAGCTTTCATCTTTCAAGGGACAGTGAATTAAAGTATCTGTCAAATACTGGGATTGGTAGAATTGACTGTTCCTTTCCTCAGAATTTGAGGACTTTATTTGAGGATTTTATTAAAAATTGTTGTTGTTATTAATAGATTGAGCTGGCTGAATTATTAGGGCATCGGAATGATTTGTAGCATTCATTTTGACTCTTTTCATTCCAAGTTCAAATCCTGCTGAGGCCAATTTTACTTTTCCTCTTTTTACAAGGGACCAATTAAATAAAATACCAGTTGAGTATTAGGGTTGTTGATATAGAAGTCCCCACTTTTATCAGAATTATTGGCCAGCTTGCTAACGAACCACATGGTTCCAGGTTCAGCCCCACTGCATGGCACCTTGGGCAAGTGTCTTCTACTATAGCCCCGGGCTGACCAAAGCCTTCTGAGTGGATTTGGTAGACGGAAACTGAAAGAAGCCCATCGTATATATGTATATATATATATATTTGTATGTGTGTGTATATTTTGTGTGTCTGTGTTTGTCCCCCCAACATCGCTTAACAACTAATGCTGGTGTGTTTACGTCCCTGTATCTTAGCGGGTCGGCAAAAGAGACCGATAGAATCAGTACTAAGCTTACAAAGAATTAAGTACTGGGGACGATTTTAGTCGACTAAAGGCGGTGCTCCAGCATGGTTATAGTCACATGACTGAAACAAGTAAAAAAAAAAAGAGTTATACTGAAATCAGAAACTATAGTTGCTGTCATTGTTAATAAGGCATTATGGGAGGCGATGTAGCAGAAAATTATTTATGTATTAGACAAAATTCCTTGTGATATTTATTCTGGCTCATTACTTCTTGATTTGAAACCCTGTCAAGGTCTACATTTACTTACCATCCCTCTGGGCTTTATTTGATCAACTCCGTCATGTAATTATATTGATATCTTGAGAATTTGGTGAAGGTATGTGAGATTTGGTGAGATTCTAAGGTATTGATCCTTTGATCCAAACAAGGGAAGGTAAGTTGGTGTTATTACTTTTGTTGTGGACAAGTATTAAAAAGGCAGAACCAATAACACCACTCATACCCTCTCTCTCACTCATACTCTCTCTCTCACTCATACTCTCTCTCACTCATACTCTCTTGCACTCATACTCTCTCTCTCACACTCTCTCTCACTCATACTCTCTCTCACTCATACTTTCTCTCTCACTCATACTTTCTCTCTCACTCATACTCTCTCTCTCACCCATACTCTCTCTCACTCAAACTCTCTCACTCATACTCTCTCTCACTCATACTCTTTCTCACTCATACTCTCTCTCACTCATACTCTCTCTCACTCATACTCTCTCTCTCACTCATACTCTCTCTCTCACTCATACTCTCTCTCACTCAAACACTCTCACTCATACTCTCTCTCACTCATACTCTCTCTCTCTCGCATGCTCTCTCTCTCACTCATTCTCTCCCGTCTTCATTTAGATGAAAAGTAAAGGTCCTATATCTTCAGATTGTTTTTCATCCTTCATGTTAATTGAACAATGTTTTATAATTTTCCTATAAGCTTTAAACCACATTATTTATCTCTCTTACACACACACACACAAACACATACACACACACACACACACACACACATCTATTAAAAGAGACAGATTGTTCGTTAAGGTTATCTGGTTATCTCTCATAAATCTGTTAACTCAATAGATTTTACATTGATGTTTACTAACCGGCGTATTAAATTCTTATATATTTGATCTGTTGTTGTTGTTGTTAATGTTGTTGTTATTGATGTTCATGTTATTGTTAATGTTGTTGATGTTTTTATTGTTGTTTTTGTTGTTGCTGCTGCAATAGCAACAGCAGCAGCCATAATTGAGTGCTGTTCTATTATGTCTGTAAAACAAACGAACAACCCATGCTTTATATGTAAAATTTCTTAGTTTAAGCTTCTATATTTATTTCGATGGTTAATTATAAATTGACAGCCTTCTCGAATTCTGTTCTGTACTCTCTCTCTCTCTCTCTCTCTGTCTCTCCATTTATTTCTCTGAGTGAGTGTGTTTATATGTATATATATATCTACACACAACACATACATATGCAAACATGATGGGGTGGAAGCACTCCGTCGGTTACGACGACGAGGGTTCTGGTTGATCCGAATCATCGGAACAGCCTGCTCGTGAAATTAACATGTAAGTGGCTGAGCACTCCACAGACACGTGTACCCTTAACGTAGTTCTCGGGGATATTCAGCGTGACACAGCGAGTGACAAGGCCGGCCCTTTGAAATACAGGTACAACAGAAACAGGAAGTAAGAGTGAGAGAAAGTTGTGGTGAAAGAGTACAGCAGGGATCACCACCATCCCTGCCGGAGCCTCATGGAGCTTTAGGTGTTTTCGCTCAATAAATACTCACAACGCCCGGTCTGGGAATCGAAACCACGATCCTACGACCGCGAGTCCGCTGCCCTAACCACTGGGCCATTGCGCCTCCACCTACACACAACACATACATATGCAAACATACATGTACATATAATGCATTCCATGACTGTTGAGTAATACATCACACTATTTCTGAAAAAGGAGGACATAAAATTTATCAAGTATCACCTGAGGTCCCTGCATATACATATATACAAGGGTTTGCTGAAAAGTTCCCGACTTTAAATGTATCGTGAAAGGCCTGGTTAGAGGTCCAACCTTCCGAGTTCTTTTACAGGGCTTTGAAAAACTGAAGGAGCTCTACAATAACTCTTTTACTCTTTTACTTGTTTCAGTCATTTGACTGCGGCCATGCTGGAGCACCGCCTTTAATCGAGCAACTCGACCCCGGGATTTTCTTTTGTAAGACCAGTACTTATTCTATCGCTAAGTTACGGGGACATAAACACACCAGCATTGGTTGTCAAGCAATGCTAGGGGGACAAACACAGACACACAAACACACACACACATTTATATATATACATATATACGACGGGCTTCTTTCAGTTTCCGTCTACCAAATCCACTCACAAGGTTTTGGTCGGCCCGAGGCTAGAGTAGAAGATACTTGCCCAAGGTGCCACGCAGTGGGACTGAACCCGGAACCATGTGGTTGGTAAACAAGCTACTTACCACACAGCCACTCCTGCGCCTATAAGTGTATGAATCTGAGAGGGAAATATGTTGAATAAAATCACAACTGATCCTCCTGTATTTTCTTTTACCCAAAGCCAGGAACTTCCCAGCACTCGCCTCATATATACTTGTATCTATGTATCATACTGATCAATGATGTATTTACATCTTTGAAAGGCAGATTTACTGCAGTTTTCATCCAGAGATAACATCTCTTATTGATCTACTGTGCTTAAAAAGGCAATATATATCAAGACAGACAAGAATCCTGCCAGCATTGGCTAGTCAGAATATCAGAAGCATTTTGATCCATGTGGGGCCATGTCAATGACATGTACTTGAAGCCAGCAACAAGCCTAGACAACAATTGTTGCTTCTGATATACAGGAAGTACTGAATAAAACAGCCACTGCTAATGTGAATAGGTACCTGGCTGAAATGCTTCTAGCTTGTATGATATATAGATGGTTGTTTTAACCTAATACGGATTCTACCACAATATAAGACAAACACATGCACACACACACACACACACACACGTTTATTATTTATGCATGCATATGTGTGTCTGTTTATATATATGTATGTGTGTATGTATGTATATATATATAAGTATGTATATATGTATGTATATATGTAGGGGGAATTCACAAAAGACAAAGACAGGTGGTGTAGACAACAAACAGATTAATTAGTTTAATGCTTGGGAAGTGAAAAAGTCTTTAACATTTCGAGCATACGCTCTTCCACAGAAAGGAACACAGAAAGAAACAACGAGAGAAAATAAAGAATGTGTAGTGGCTAGCGATGTATGTATGTGTGTGTATGTATGTATATATATGTAATGTATGTATATAAACATACAAATATACATATGATGTATGTATATATGTATGTATATAGATATATGTGTATGTATGTCTATAAATCAAGTGAGTAGTGCGTTTGACAATTGCTTGTTAATGACCTGCAAAGTAAAAAGTGAATGACTTCTGAGCCCAGCTGATTCATGTGCTGCTTTCACTACGGCCATTATCACTATTGCATAAAAGCCTCTATAGTACTAAGTGCAATAATGCAAAATCATGACATTTGGCTTTGCAAAATGACATCTGTCTAATAGAACAAACAGCCTAAACAACATTTATTAAATGATTTGCTGACATATGTTCAAGATTTATCATAAGCTTCCCTTGTTTCATATCTATGTGTCTGCCTGTATGTCTGTCAGTCATCTGTTTGTGTGTGTATACGTGTGTATTTATGTGTTTGTGCATATATATGTGTGTGTATATATATATATATATATACATACCGGAGTAAACACATAAATGTCTGATGAACGGCAACGAGAAACTCAGAGTAACAGATTTTGTTGAATTTTTCTGCTGCTTTAAATAAAGTATATATATATATATATATATATATATAGGGAGAGTTTACGGAAAAAAACCCAAAAGACAAAGATGGGTGGTGTACAAAACAAACAGATGTATTAGTATAACGCTCAGGAATAGAAAAGGTCTTTTACGTTTTGAGCCTACGCTCTTCTACAGAAAGGGACACAGAAAAAACAAGGAGAGAAAAAAAAAATGTGTGTAGTGGCTAACGATCTATCATATCTATATATATATATATATATATATTAGTAAGAATAAAGAGTATGGAGACTTGTACACCCACAAAATTTATTTTATAGTTATATACAGCATGTTATAATGACCTACACTTGTTTCTGTTGCAGCGACTACTCACTGTTGCGAATGCAATCATGCAATTTTGCCAGTGTAGCTTCATCAGGGTCTGTCCATTTGGTCATCCTTGAAGAATTCATGGAATGACTAACAACTAATGGTAGTCACAGACATTAGAGACTATTTGTTGTGGTTAGTCATTAACTGAGAGCTAATACAGTATCCACCTGTATGATAAATCCCTTCAAACTCATATATATATAAGCGAGTATTGTAGTTCGCTTGAAGCATTGTGTATTGTTTGTAAAGAACAAAACGTTTTGAATGGTACCAACAATGTTAGTAGAATAGGATATCTTTATGTGTAGATACATTTTGAAGGAATTACCATCACAACGTAGCAAGTAGGAGAATGGGTCTATTGTATCTGTATGGAGTGTATACTCTCTTTTACTTGTTTCAGTCATTTGACTGTGGCCATGCTGGGGCATCGCCTTTTGTCGAGTAAATCGACCCCAGGACCTATTCTTTGTAAGCCCAGTACTTATTCTATCGGTCTCTCTCTTTTGCCGAACCGCTAAGTTACGGGGACATAAACTCACCAGCATCGGTCGTCAAGCAATGTTGGTGGGGGGGACAAACACACACACACATATATATACATATACATATATACGACGAGCTTCTTTCAGTTTCCGTCTACCAAATCCACTCACAAGGCTTTGGTCGGCCCGAGGCTATAGTAGAAGATACTTGCCCAAGGTGCCACGCAGTGGGACTGAACCCAGAACCATGTGGTTGGTAAGCAAGCTATTTACCACAAAGCCACTCCTACGTCTATGATATTCTGATTATTTTGAAACCCAGAGGTTAACACCTCTGTGTATGTGTGTTACTTTGAGGGTAAGTTCTGCCAGAGTGTCTCTACCATCTTACCTCTCTTTCCAGCTCTTCCCACTCACCCTTATATAATGTCAGGAAACCATGTATTTTAACTACCGTAAGACACCTGGTCCTGTCCCTCTGTCATACTACAGCATCTTAACATGTGTCATAAAGCCATCTTCCTGTCCCACTCAGTGGAGAGGGAATTTATTTTGTCTTGGGAGCTACATGGAAACCTCACTAGTGTCAGTGTTAAAAACAAAAGGAAATAAACCCCCGCTCCGTAAACCCTGTAAAGCAGTTGGCATTAGGCTGGGCATCCAGCCATAGAAACCTTGTAAAAGAAGACACTGGAGTTCAACAATGTCTTCTGATTTGTTGGGTCTTCTTGAACTGCCCAGTCCATTCTGGTGTGGAAGATGGCCGTTAAATGATGTTCATGATGATATAAGAGGTCTGAAGCATGACTGTGTGGCTAAGATGTTTCCTTCCCAATGACATGGTTCTGTGTTCAATCCCACTGTATTGCACCTTTGGCAAGTGATTTCTATTATAGCCCCAGGTCAACCAAAACCTTATGAGTGGATTTGCTAGAAGTCCATCATATATATGTGTACTTATATTTATATATGTGTGTGTGTGTGGAGGAGTAGGTAGGTGGGTTAGTGTCTGTGTCAGTATGTGTTTGTGGGTTTGTGTGTTTGTGCCCCTTTGTCTTGACATTACACAACAGTTGTAAACAAGCATCACTGTCACGGCAGTGGTGTCGTTTCTTTCCGATCATCTATGATTGGAAGTGAGTATGTCTGGCTCTGAAGACATATTACCTTTCTTGGAAACATATGACAGAAAGGGCATAAGAAAAACAAAAAGATTTCTTTCAACAAATTCCATCTTAGCTCTGCAAACATAGAAATGTGGACATTAAAACAACGATGAGGAGGATATATGGCATCAATGACTTCATTAGTTCTGTTAGTATTCCCTTGACCATTTGCATGCTACTGCAAAATGCACGAACAACCGGCTGTCATTATTACCATTTCATTTTGCTAATTAGACCACAAGAGTCTTGAAATGGTAATGGACTAATGGATTTAGGAGTGCTATTGTTACTAATTTAACATTAAGTGTTACTAAGGGAATATGGAAAATTATTGATATAGAAGATGGAACTCAAACACAGTCATGTTTTTACTGTAATATGTTTCAAAGAAAAAATGATTCCTCCTTACAGAAATATATATTACAAGAGTACAAGACTTGCAATAATATACTGAAAGGTATTCTTTTATTCTTCATCATCATCATCATTTAATGTCCGTTGTGCATCCTACCATGGGTTGCACTTGTTTCAGTCATTTTGACTGTGGTCATGTTGGGGCACCGCCTTGACGGAATCTAGTTGAACAAAAATCGCTGCCCCTTGCCAGGGACTTATTTTTTAAAGTTTAGTACTTATTCTATTGGTCTCTTTTGCTGAACTGCTAAGTTATGGGGATATAAACAGACCAACACCGGTTGTCAAATGATGATGAGGGGACAGACACAGAGAGAAAGGCATTCACACATACAGACATACATACATACACACACACACACACACACCACACCCATACACACACACATGATGGTCTTCTTTCAGGTTCTGCCTACTAAATCCATTCACAAGGCTCTGGTCGGCTCAAGACTATTGTAGAAGACACCCAAGGTGCCACACAGTGGGACTGAACCTGGAGCCATGTGGTTGGGAAGCAAGCTTTTTACCACACAGCCGCACACACACACACACACACACACATGCACATATATATATATGCTTGTGTATATGTGTGTGCATTTGTGTCAATGTGCAGTGTGTGTGTAAAAACGTGCAGACATGGTTATGTTGTTAAGAGGCTCTGTTTGCAGTCATGTGGTTTTTGGGGTTCCGTCCCACTGTGCAGCTTCTTTGTCAAGTGTCTTGACAGTCCTTGGATAACCAATGCCTTGTGAGTAAAATTTGTTGACAGTAACTCTGTGCATTTGTGTGTATGAGTATGAGTACCTGTGTGTTTGTAAAAGATATATAATTTTGCCAGGTGTGATTAACTATTATGGACTATTCTTAGCCGCCTAATCTACTAGGTAATATTTAAGTTTAAAGAAATCTTGTTTGATTACTCTCTCTTTTACTTGTTTCAGTCATTTGACTGTGGCCATGCTGGAGCATGCCTTTAGTCGAGCAAATCGACCCCAGGACTTATTCTTTGTAAGCCTAGTACTTATTCTATCGGTCTCTTTTGCTGAACTGCTAAGATACGGGGATGTAAACACACCAGCATCGGTTGTCAAGCGATGTTGGGGGACAAACACAGACACAAAAACGTATACACACCCATACCTATATATATATATATATATATATATATATATATATATATATATATATATATATATTATATATATATATATACAATGGGCTTCTTTCAGTTTCTGTCTACCAAATCCATTCACAAGGCTTTGATCGGCCCGAGGCTATAGTAGAAGACACTTGCCCAAGGTGCCACACAGTGGGAATGAACCCAGAACCCTACTTACCACACAGCCACTCCTGTGCCTATAATGATTTTGAAGAATTTCTTGACTGAAAGTTTTGATATATTGTATTAAAAGAGACATTTTCTTTTCGATTTAGATTTCTACTAAATAAGTTATTTCTGAACTTTACGTAATATTTTTGCCTTTTAAATATTTAAATGTTTATGCATAATATATTCAAATTTAAATAGCGTTTAAATTTTTTTGGTCCATTATTTGTAAATTTTTATCCGTATTTCCAAACTGTTTTATAAAGACGTTGTCGTTGCTAATGGACAGAATTATTATTGTTGCTGTTGTTGTTGTTGTTGTCATCATCATCATTGTTGTTATTATTGTTGTTGTTATTATCATTATCAGCATCATCATCATCATCATCATTGTTATTTGTTATTTCTTTCCTTTGTTTTTCATGTTTCTTTTTTTAAAAATATATTAATTTTTTCTAATAATCAAAATTTTCATGTCATTGTAACACTTAACCTGTTCATTTTTAATTTGTTTTTGCTTTGTTTTGTTTATTTTTTTCTTTCTTTTTGACCTTTGTAAACACCAAATGTAACTCTAGGTGACCTTGTGCATCCTTAGAACACGCAAAATAGATCTTTTATTATAATTAATGCACATGAGTTAACCAGCACTAGATAAAAACAAAAGACGTATTTTTACATTTATTTTGCTAATGCCAGCATAGGCTTAGGTGAATTTCTATTATGAGGTATTCCGCATGAAAATATTTAGATTTGGTTATTGTTATGGTTCCTGCCAGGTATCTGGGTGCATCTTTGTATGTGAGGTATTTTAATAATGCAGGCAGAGCAATACAGACAGTTCCCTCTTGAACTAAATTATTCAATTTTCAGATCTGTTGAAGCAGTCATTGTATGTGACAAAGTACAGGGTAGTCTTAAAGTCTGGTCACCCACTAACAAGAAGTAATAAGAACAATATGATAATATCAAGTACTTTTACTGGTTTTAGTATATTCATTTTCACTGACACTGACACTGTCACGCAGTGAGAAGGTCTGTATGAATACCATTATTTTCGTGGCACAAAATGATGCGGTGTTATGTTTGGTTTGTTCCACAGTTCCAGAGGTTGAATGTAGATTTGAATGATTGTTGGTTTCAACAAGATGGTACTCCACCCAACTTATTTAGTAGAAATATAATTATAGTAATTCCTTGACATATTGTGGTTCACCTATCATGATTCACCCATCGCAGTTTATTACTTAAGCTTATGTCGATTCCTCCGTGGTGTTGTTTGGCATTTATAATAAAATAAAATATATACAAATTATAAAAGTAAAATATATATATATATATAACTTATAAACAAGGGTAAAAGAAAAAATTTCTAATGCCAAATATGCCGAAAATAGACACTTTGTCAATAACCATATAATTTATCACTATAAGTACGTGTCTTGAAGAAAGCCTACAGAAATTTCTAAAAATTTCTGTTATTACCATATCGGACCCGATTTCAGAGTTAATTCATAAGAACCTTCTCTTCATCAGTGATAAATGCGGCAAAGGAATAAATGAAATACTTACTTATACCCATGGAAGAAGCAAACACTAAGTCATGAGCACAATTAAGTACTCCAAATATATCCAAAATAGAAATTCTCTAGTACATCTCGAGACACCTGCAATTCGAACTGAAAACTCTCAGTACAGTACTAGTTCTACTTTGCAGATTTTCACCTATCATGGGGGGTTTGGGAATTTGATTGTTGATGGTTTACTGTATTCTATTTCTCATATTGAGAGTGCTTTTTCTTTTCTGACTTATCAACTACCTCTTAATATATAAGTATGTGTGTATTTAGATGCATGTGTATACTCACACATAGTATTTTAGGATGAAATAAGAGTATATATTTGTATATATTTGTTCAGTTGTCTTTTTCTGAAGAATATTATTCTGAAGGGTGGTATTTCTCTGTGCAATCCTGCTCTTAACTCTTTGAAAGGTAGCTTCTTCAAAAGTCTTCTGATATCTGATCAAACTATTCATATTATTTTAAAATGTTCCAAGCTGAAGTATTATTTTCTTACAAAACTGATTCTGGAACATGATTTTGCATTTTTGCCACTAAGAGAAATATCAGTTTTTTATACAACCACCCTGAGAATCCTCTATCGAATAATGTGTTAATGTGAGACACTTACAAGTTTTTCTGTTTCTTGGATTCCAGTACATTAGATAGTGAAGGTGTGTGGCTAAGTGGGTAAGGCAATTGGCTCACAATTGTAAGATTGCGAGTTCAAGTCCCAGTGGCACCGTGTGTCCTTGAGTAAGACACTTTGTTTCTTGTTACTCCAATTCACTCACTTGACAAAACTGAGTTGTACATGTTGTTCAGTGTGCCAGCCTCGTCACATTCACTGTGTCATGCTGAATCTTACTGCATTAAGCGTATACATGTCTGTGGAGTGCTCAGCCACTTGCACTTTAATTTCATGAGCAGGCTGTCTCATTGAATGAATCTACCGGGTCACTTGTCTTAAATGACAAGGAGCCAGGCCATATTAGAAAGCATAATTTCAGAAGACCAACAAAGAAAAAAGAGAAGTTATATGTTTGTTTTAATGTTGGAATAAATTTCATTATATTTCACTGGGAAAAATGATAATTATTAATTAGAGACACATTAAACACCGTTGACTGAAATGTGAGTGTGTTCAATTGTATTTAACACGTCCATGTACATACAAGCATACAAAAGTATACCAGGAGAATTTTCTTTCTGAAGAAGACAATTTATATGATGTATTCCCTTTGTATGATAGATTGTTCACAAACATATTAAATATGATTGTACTCACCTATATTTCATTCAGTGTGATATAGTTCACCTCTTATTAATTAATTACAGCTTGACAAAGCTTTGTGCACATCAGCAAATCTACCATTTGCTGTTCCAATATAAGAACAAACAAGTTCTTAGTGGCTATGAACAACAACTCTGTATCCGTAATGCAATGTCACAGAAACACGTGTCCTATGGTCCAGTGACATCATTCATAGCCGAATAGTGTATTTTTCATAGGAACTATTTTTCTTTCTACAACATATGTCTCTAATGTGTTCATATACATTCAGACATGGAAAGATATACAAGGTGGATTTTTCTCTCTTAAGACAATGTGTGCAGCATATTCTTTTTCTGTATCTGAGTGTACACTAGCATCTCCTACTATAATAATGAGTGTAAAGTTTTTTTATATTTGTATGTATATATATATATAATATATATATATATAAGGGCAGAGGAACTCTTGAGAGTCAACGGCCATCCAATAAATGTCTTAAGGCTGTATCATGTGCGGGGACATAGAAATAATTGGACTGAGTACTCGATCGCGCGGTTAAACCATTGGGAGTGAAGGACTCCTAGCCTTTGTTAGGAGAAGGTAACTCAGGTAACTGGGATAACTCTGACATAAAACCTGCGGCTCAGTGGTTACCAATGATGTTGACTTGTTCTTTTCAGATTATAGCTGCTGTTGCTTAGTGAGTGGGATTGACTCAGTGCACAGCCTTTCCTCACTTTAAAAAAAAATCTTCTTGCACAGGTATTGCATGATAACAACATTGATTAAGCTTCGTGCAATGGCCATACTCGATTACGAGGGGGCAGCCACCATATATATGTATATATATATATATATATGTATATATATATATATTCAGAATCATGGCAGATGCAGAGGAGAAGAGAAAATAGTAATTCAGTGAAGGAGAAGTAGTGAGAGTAATAACCCTGGCTGAGATGTAGTGAGAGAAAGTAATAGCAATGAAAGAAAGGAAGGGGTAATAGATGAATGAGGAAGGAAGGGGTGAAAAAAAATCAGTATTTTAACTCTGTGTGAGTATATGTGTGTGTGTGCAAGGGAAGTATGTGAATGTTTGTATGTGTGATTATTATGTACCTTATTTTGTACCTTACTTATATATAAGATACTACAATTAGCCATCATTATTGATGGCATGGAGTCAGCTAGTGCTAAATATAATTGTACACAACTAACCATTATTAATTTGAAATGGAGTTGGTGTCTTTTTTTTTTCCAGCTTTGTAGGTTTGGGCAAATAAAGTGCCACCTCAACCCACCAGGCACAGTGCCACTGCTGCTGCTGCTGCTGATGATGATATTTTGGAGGATTTTTTTTTCTTATCTAACTGGGTTTGTTGAGTGACAGTGAAGTCCTTCCTTAAACCCTTTGCTCCCCATGGAGCATAGGCCATCAGTGACTTTTCTCTGATGTTCTTGACTGTGGACTGTCTTCTCTGCTTCACTCTAGTTGGATCCCTACTTTTCCAGCTCTGTCTTTATATCTTGTGTGCGTTTCCTTGAGAGAAGACTTTCCTCAACCAGGTCTTGAATTTTCATTCATGCTTCTGCAACTTGGCTTGTCTCTAGGTAGGTTATGTTGACCCTATACAAACCTGTTTTAACCCCTGGGAAGAGGTGGGCTATATTAAGTCTGGCCTTTATCCTTTGAACTGTCCAGCATGACAGACCTTACCAGGAGCTTGTACTCTACTGGTATAGCTCTCAGGGTCACAGAGGTATTCAAGCCACCACATTACAACAAGGGCTGGCCCTTGTGATGAGACAAGGTAATGTGTGAATAATTCAAAACAATTTGCAAAAATAAGCAATACATTTAATGAATAAATCTAAAAGCAGAAAGGTTAAGTAGGAATATTTTCCTTCAGTAATGCAAATTTACGAAGCACCTGACGCTTACACATCACGTCACTATTTACATTGGTAATCTATTGATTATTTATAATATATATATATATATATATATATATATATATATATACACACACACACACACACATATATATATAAGGATAAGATCGTTAATTTAAATATCGATCTTATCAAGTGACCAGCATGGGAGTAAAACCTTCAAAGGTGATAATTATTATTAAAATTATAATTTTAATATACATATATATATATATATATATATATATATATATATATATATAATATATATATATATATATATATATATATATATAACTAGGTGGACTTATGTGGTGTGTGAATGACAGTTACGGTCTCAGCCAATGACCAACTGACAAAACTCAGTTCTGGTGATGTGATGCAAACCAATGTGCGTTCAGACAGTAAATTAACATGCTTGCCCAACCTCTTGTAGATAGCAACCAATCTCCCAAGGTTTCATTCGGTGGAATTGAACCTGAAACCACATGGTTGTGAAGAAGCAAACTTCTTACCACACAGCCATGCATGCGCCTTAAATTAATAGATAAAAGATGGAATTATTTCTGCTTTGATATAAGACCTGCTTCACCAGGGCTGACCCGGGACTCAGCAATAACATCAAGAATCATATCAACAACAATATTTTCTCATTGATTCAGGCAGCTGCTAAGGTCAGTGACAAAACAACAAAAAGCATTCCTGGTGATGGATTGCAAAGTGTTGTTTGTCCAATAAATAGATCAACATCTCATCAATCCAGCCAGCTACTGCTATCGATGTTCCTTACTAAATCAAGTTATACCACTGTATCACTGGCTCGCTCTATTTATATACCTGCGTATGTATTTATTCGACTGTTGCATGATAGTATGTTGGAGGAGCAGAGTAGTTTCCTGTAGACATTGATACAAATATATTTTATCACGTAACACAAATAAACACTGATAGATAGATATTTGTGTATATTGTTAGAAGTAATTTATTTTCTTTCTTTTTTTTCTCTCTATTTCTACTTATTTTTTGGCTATTCTTTTTTTGCGTATGTTTTTCCAACAAGTCATTAGGAACCTAAGCTCAAAGGGTACAGACTTGTACATGTCGTGTGGATATGAAGTTTGTTTTTGAAAATACATGGTTTCCATGTTCAATTCCTATTCAAGCACTATTTTTGCCATATCTCAGTTAAACCCTGAACAATTCTCTTCTAAAACGTGAGCTGTCATGTAGCTCCTCAACACCAAGGAATCTGTTCTATTCTGGTCTCTTCTATGATCCCTTCCATTCTGTTCTATTCTGGTCTTATGCATCTTGTAGCATAAAGCCACTCTCTTGGGGTTCTTTGTCTTGTAAACTGCATAGTGATCTCACTGGAGCTGGTGGCATGAAGAAAGCACCAAATACAGGCTGTAAAGTGGTTGGTGTTAGGAAGGGTATCCAGTTGTAGAAACTATTTCAAAGAAGACACTGGAGCACAATGCAGTTCTTGAGCCTACTGGACCCTGTCAAACTGTCCAGCTTGTGCCAGCATGGAGCTTGAACTTTAATGACGATGGTGATGTTGGTGTTGGTGGTATGGTGGTGGTGGTGGTGGTGGTGGTGGTGGCAGTGTATATCAATAAAAAGTGTAAACACGAGATCTGTCAAATGAAGACTCTTGCTATATTCGTTTGAATGTGTTAATCTGTTGTTTACCAACTGATCAAGTGCAACACCAAAATATATATAAAAATTTACTACTTGGATGGTTTCATTCTTTCTATTGGTGATAGTGGAGGTGGTGGTGGTGGTGATGGTGGTGGCGGTGGTGGTGGTGGTGATCGTGAAACACATGTTTATATTACCCAGGGTGCAGTGTTTTACTTTTTAAAATTTAGCATGTTTTGCTCTATTTTATTTCATTTTATTTTGTTTTGTCTCGATTTAACCCGTTTCTCTTTTATTTTCAGAGCCAGCGCCGCAACGTTACGATGACGATGATATTGAGGAACCGAAAACTCCAGAACGCCGTCCAAGTATCTTTGACAGTACCCTGCTTCAGGGCATGGATGATATTATAGCCACACCAGACGTCATCCATGAGAGTATTGTGAAGCCAGATAACTTTTCTGAGGAAACGCTCAAAATGATGAACCGGTTTAATGAAAAGCAGAAGAAGGGCACCATTGATGTTTGGTGGCTCTTTGATGATGGAGGTATTCACATATGTCTGCCTGTCTCTCTGTTCTTATTTGTGTGTGTATATCTATGTCTGTTTGTCTGTTTCTCATTATTTGTCTACCTCTGTCTTTGTCTTTTTTTCTGTCTTTCTGTGTGTCAGTACATATATTTGTCTGTTTCTGCCTGTCCCTCTCTCATCTTCATCATGTTTCAGTCATTTGACTGCAGCCATGCTGGAGCACCGCCTTTACTCGAGCAAAGTTACGGGGACATAAACACACCAGCATCGGTTGTCAAGCGATGTTGGGGGGACAAACACATACACACACACACACACACACATATATATATATATATATATATATATATATACGATGGGCTTCTTTCAGATTCTGTCTACCAAATCCACTTACAAGTCTTTGGTCAGCCTGATGCTATAGTAGAAGACACTTGCCCAAGGTGCCATGCAGTGGGACTGAATCCGGAACCATGTGGTTCATCAGCAAGCTACTTACCACACAGCTACTCTTGCGGTCTTCCATAAACAACCTTGGCCTTCTGCTATCCATGCTTGCATGGTTCCAATGGTTTGACAGGATCTGATGAGCTGGAGAGCTGCACAAGGTTCCAGTCTGATTTGGCATGGTTTCTACAGCTGGATGCCCTTCCTAATACCAACCACTCCAGGAGTGTAATGGGTGCTTTTACGTACCATTTACATGTCGCCAGCAAAGACTATGACTACCATTCATGGGTGGGTGCCATTCACATGGCACCATCAATGACCATGTCTATGATTCATGGGTGGGTGCCATTTACATGGCACAAGCAACAACGATGCATGGGTATCATTTACATGGCACCGGCAGTGACCATGACTGATGGTTGCCATTTACTCGGCACCACCAACGACCACGATTCCCAGGTGCCAATTTACATGGCACCGTCATTCACCATGACTATGATGCATGGCTGTCATGCAAATCTGTTGCTACCTGCTTGTCTCTCTGTGTCTGTTCGTCTCTCTATCTATGCTTACCTTTGCCTGTCTGTTTGTATATGCAAGTCTCTTGCCCTCTGTCTGTCTGTATGTCTTTCTCTATGGCTGTATATATGTCTGCCTTTCTCTATATGTAAATCTGTGTGCTCTTTATGTATGTCTGTTAATATTTATGTCTGACTATCTCGCTATCTGTCAGTGTGTGTCTGTTTTTGCCCATCTATCAGTATATATATATATATAAATAAGAGGAGATGGATTTCATATTAGGCCTTTATTAGATACAACATATGTTTCAACCCATCAGTCTGGGTTTCTGCAGGTACATTGATAAAGATGTCTCGCTAGAGATTTTTAGTGCCTAGTTCTTTCTTCCCTAAACATTGGATTGTACGAGTCCCTACCTTTCATGCATGTATTTGTTTTTTCTTCTCTGTGGATGACAACAGGTAACCTAAACTGTGTTGGTGCTCTGTTCAGCATTTAAACACACTAATCAGCTTATACTTATTTCTCTAAATTGTTTATTATTATTATTATATATATATATATGAAGTCCAACCCATGCCAGCGTGGAAGGTGGACATTAAATGATGATTGCAGAGACCCCCTTTCTGTCATGACTGACCATGGGATTGCACCTAGGAAGTTACCCACCCAGGTACAAGTCCAGGCAAGGTTGTTTATGGAAGACCAGCAGTCGCCCATGCATACCAGCCTCCCCTCTCCACGCCACCAGTGTTAGCCAAGGGAAAGACAAAGGCCGATACAGCTTGGCACCAGTGACGTCGCAACACATTTCTTCAGCTGAGTGAACTGGAGCAATGTGAAATAAAGTATCTTGCTCAAGAACACAACACGCAGCCTGGTCCAGGATTCGAACTCACAATCTCATGATCGTAAGCTTGATGCTCTAACCACTGAGCCATGCACCTTCATAAATGATCATCTTTATAT
This sequence comes from Octopus sinensis, assembly GCF_006345805.1. Taxonomy (NCBI): domain Eukaryota; kingdom Metazoa; phylum Mollusca; class Cephalopoda; order Octopoda; family Octopodidae; genus Octopus; species Octopus sinensis. Next base: position 75,467,140 of record NC_043006.1, read on the forward strand.
ATAAAAGTGAAGTTGTGTGTCTGTCTCCTACGATTTAGATTCCTAACTACTCCCACATTTTGCGGTGCAGTTTAACCAAAACCGGGTATCTTATAGTCGTGATTCATATCGAGCCCTTCTGGGTATTAGCATGCGTCTACGATGAGTCTACGATATAAAAAAAAATTTGCCATCATTTTTTTCCATTTTAGTGCATTTTTTCGCTATTATACAAGGGAAGTAACTCTCTAAAAATGTCTACGATGAGTCAACGATAAAAAAAAAAATTTACCATAATTTTTTTTTCCATTTTTTGGCTATTTTTTGGCTATATCTCTCTAAAAATGCTTATATAGTTATTTCCCTTACAAACCCGAGCAACGCCGAACGATACTGCTAGTATATATATATATGTCTGTTGGTATTTATGTCTGTCTCCAAATGCTTCTCAGTATATCTCTTTATTTGTGTCTCTCTCTATGAGCGTTTATGTCTTCCTTCCTGTTTGCCTGCCGTTACGTATGACTGTTTGTCAATACATCTGTCTTAGTATTTACATCAGTCTCTCTCACTCACTCACTCACTCAAACAATCAATCAATACACACATACATCTATTCATCCATCCATGTATCCATCCATCCATCTTTGTATGTGTGTGTGTGATATTTCTATCTGTCCACCTGCTTGTCTGCCAACCTGCCTCCCTGCTTGCCTTCCCCCATCTCTCTGTATCCAGAATTTGTCTTTCTGTCTCTGTCTCTCCGAAATCACTACTAAAATATAGATTTCTCTCCTGGCTCTACATAAAAGCCAATGTTACAGAAAATCGTTTGGAATCATTGAATGTTTGTAATTTGTAACAGTTATCATCATAAGAGACAGATATTTTTTATCCCCTTTCTCACCCCCTTTTTTTTGCTTGGTTATGTGGTTAAGAAGATCACTTTGTGACTACATGGTTTTAGATTCAGTCCCACTACCCAGTACCTTGAGCGAGTGTCTTCTGCTATAGTCTCAAGCTGACTAAAGCCTTCTGAGTGAACTTGTCTACAGAAACTGTGTGGAAGCCTGTTATGTGTGTGTATATATGTATGCATCTATGTATGCACACATGTGTATGTATATACATACATACATACATACATATATATATATATGTATATAATGTATTTTTGTACATATATGTATGTATGTATATATATATATATATATATTTATGTGTATGTATACACACACACTTATATTGTATTTTAGCACTTATAAGGAAGCCCCTACTTTTAGGGGCTTAAAATTTGGAAAAAGGTTTTGTAGGGGATTATAATACTATTCATGTATAAGAAACTCCCACATTTTTTTAGCCTAATTTTTGACAAAAAATGGTTCTTTATACACGTTAAAATATGGTATATATATATATATATATAAGAGATCAAAACCAACTGAAATTGCAAAGATAATCTGGAACTCAACTGAGGAAAGAAAACTCCGAATGACCCGTCCTTGTTTTCTTTGTATTGTCTCTCTGGATGTTTTGTTGTCCTCTTTTTTCTATCACCTAACTGTCTGGATGTTTTGCATTCTTATCCCATTTTGTATTTTATATATATATATATATATATATATATATATATATATATATATTATATATATATATATATGTATATGATCGTTGCCAAAGCAGCTAACTGGCTTCCGTGCTGGTAGTACATATAAAGCACCATTCGAGCATCATGATTGTTACCTGCGTCACCTTACTGGCACTTGAACAAAACATTCAAGCAAGGTCATTGCCAGTGCCGCTGGACTGGCTCCTGTGCAGGTGACACTTAAAAAACATCATTTGAGCGTGGCTGTTGCCAGTACCACCTGACTGGTCACCTGAAAAAACATTCAAGCAAGGTCATTGCCAGTGCTGCTGGACTGGCTCCTGTGCAGGTGACACTTAAAAAACACCATTTGAGCGTGGCTGTTGCCAGTACCACCTGACTGGTCACCTGAAAAAACATTCAAGCAAGGTCATTGCCAGTGCTGCTGGACTGGCTCCTGTGCAGGTGACACTTAAAAAACACCATTTGAGCGTGGCTGTTGCCAGTACCACCTGACTGGTCACCTGAAAAAACATTCAAGCAAGGTCATTGCCAGTGCTGCTGGACTGGCTCCTGTGCAGGTGACACTTAAAAAACACCATTTGAGCGTGGCTGTTGCCAGTACCACCTGACTGGTCACCTGAAAAAACATTCAAGCAAGGTCATTGCCAGTGCTGCTGGACTGGCTCCTGTGCAGGTGACACTTAAAAAACACCATTTGAGCGTGGCTGTTGCCAGTACCACCTGACTGGTCACCTGAAAAAACATTCAAGCAAGGTCATTGCCAGTGCTGCTGGACTGGCTCCTGTGCAGGTGACACTTAAAAAACACCATTTGAGCGTGGCTGTTGCCAGTACCACCTGACTGGTCACCTGAAAAAACATTCAAGCAAGGTCATTGCCAGTGCTGCTGGACTGGCTCCTGTGCAGGTGACACTTAAAAAACACCATTTGAGCGTGGCTGTTGCCAGTACCACCTGACTGGTCACCTGAAAAAACATTCAAGCAAGGTCATTGCCAGTGCTGCTGGACTGGCTCCTGTGCAGGTGACACTTAAAAAACACCATTTGAGCGTGGCTGTTGCCAGTACCACCTGACTGGTCACCTGAAAAAACATTCAAGCAAGGTCATTGCCAGTGCTGCTGGACTGGCTCCTGTGCAGGTGACACTTAAAAAACACCATTTGAGCGTGGCTGTTGCCAGTACCACCTGACTGGTCACCTGAAAAAACATTCAAGCAAGGTCATTGCCAGTGCTGCTGGACTGGCTCCTGTGCAGGTGACACTTAAAAAACACCATTTGAGCGTGGCTGTTGCCAGTACCACCTGACTGGTCACATGAAAAAACATTCAAGCAAGGTCATTGCCAGTGCTGCTGGACTGGCTCCTGTGCAGGTGACACTTAAAAAACACCATTTGAGCGTGGCTGTTGCCAGTACCACCTGACTGGTCACATGAAAAAACATTCAAGCAAGGTCATTGCCAGTGCTGCTGGACTGGCTCCTGTGCAGGTGACACTTAAAAAACACCATTTGAGCGTGGCTGTTGCCAGTACCACCTGACTGGTCACCTGAAAAAAATTCAAGCAAGGTCATTGCCAGTGCTGCTGGACTGGCTCCTGTGCAGGTGACACTTAAAAAACACCATTTGAGCGTGGCTGTTGCCAGTACCACCTGACTGGTCACCTGAAAAAACATTCAAGCAAGGTCATTGCCAGTGCTGCTGGACTGGCTCCTGTGCAGGTGACACTTAAAAAACACCATTTGAGCGTGGCTGTTGCCAGTACCACCTGACTGGTCACTGAAAAAACATTCAAGCAAGGTCATTGCCAGTGCTGCTGGACTGGCTCCTGTGCAGGTGACACTTAAAAAACACCATTTGAGCGTGGCTGTTGCCAGTACCACCTGACTGGTCACATGAAAAAACATTCAAGCAAGGTCATTGCCAGTGCTGCTGGACTGGCTCCTGTGCAGGTGACACTTAAAAAACACCATTTGAGCGTGGCTGTTGCCAGTACCACCTGACTGGTCACATGAAAAAACATTCAAGCAAGGTCATTGCCAGTGCTGCTGGACTGGCTCCTGTGCAGGTGACACTTAAAAAACACCATTTGAGCGTGGCTGTTGCCAGTACCACCTGACTGGTCACATGAAAAAACATTCAAGCAAGGTCATTGCCAGTGCTGCTGGACTGGCTCCTGTGCAGGTGACACTTAAAAAACACCATTTGAGCGTGGCTGTTGCCAGTACCACCTGACTGGTCACCTGAAAAAACATTCAAGCAAGGTCATTGCCAGTGCTGCTGGACTGGCTCCTGTGCAGGTGACACTTAAAAAACCCATTTGAGCGTGGCTGTTGCCAGTACCACCTGACTGGTCACCTGAAAAAACATTCAAGCAAGGTCATTGCCAGTGCTGCTGGACTGGCTCCTGTGCAGGTGACACTTAAAAAACACCATTTGAGCGTGGCTGTTGCCAGTACCACTTGACTGGTCACATGAAAAAACATTCAAGCAAGGTCATTGCCAGTGCTGCTGGACTGGCTCCTGTGCAGGTGACACTTAAAAAACACCATTTGAGCGTGGCTGTTGCCAGTACCACCTGACTGGTCACCTGAAAAAACATTCAAGCAAGGTCATTGCCAGTGCTGCTGGACTGGCTCCTGTGCAGGTGACACTTAAAAAACACCATTTGAGCGTGGCTGTTGCCAGTACCACCTGACTGGTCACATGAAAAAACATTCAAGCAAGGTCATTGCCAGTGCTGCTGGACTGGCTCCTGTGCAGGTGACACTTAAAAAACACCATTTGAGCGTGGCTGTTGCCAGTACCACCTGACTGGTCACATGAAAAAACATTCAAGCAAGGTCATTGCCAGTGCTGCTGGACTGGCTCCTGTGCAGGTGACACTTAAAAAACACCATTTGAGCGTGGCTGTTGCCAGTACCACCTGACTGGTCACATGAAAAAACATTCAAGCAAGGTCATTGCCAGTGCTGCTGGACTGGCTCCTGTGCAGGTGACACTTAAAAACAACCATTTGAGCGTGGCTGTTGCCAGTACCACCTGACTGGTCACCTGAAAAAACATTCAAGCAAGGTCATTGCCAGTGCTGCTGGACTGGCTCCTGTGCAGGTGACACTTAAAAAACACCATTTGAGCGTGGCTGTTGCCAGTACCACCTGACTGGTCACATGAAAAAACATTCAAGCAAGGTCATTGCCAGTGCTGCTGGACTGGCTCCTGTGCAGGTGACACTTAAAAAACACCATTTGAGCGTGGCTGTTGCCAGTACCACCTGACTGGTCACCTGAAAAAACATTCAAGCAAGGTCATTGCCAGTGCTGCTGGACTGGCTCCTGTGCAGGTGACACTTAAAAAACACCATTTGAGCGTGGCTGTTGCCAGTACCACCTGACTGGTCACATGAAAAAACATTCAAGCAAGGTCATTGCCAGTGCTGCTGGACTGGCTCCTGTGCAGGTGACACTTAAAAAACACCATTTGAGCGTGGCTGTTGCCAGTACCACCTGACTGGTCACATGAAAAAACATTCAAGCAAGGTCATTGCCAGTGCTGCTGGACTGGCTCCTGTGCAGGTGACACTTAAAAAACACCATTTGAGCGTGGCTGTTGCCAGTACCACCTGACTGGTCACCTGAAAAAACATTCAAGCAAGGTCATTGCCAGTGCTGCTGGACTGGCTCCTGTGCAGGTGACACTTAAAAAACACCATTTGAGCGTGGCTGTTGCCAGTACCACCTGACTGGCAATGACCTTGCTTCAATGTTTTTTCATGTGACCAGTGCCGCTGGACTGGCTCCTGTGCTGGTGACCCGTAAAAAACACCATTTGAGTGTGGATGTTAAACGATGATGATAATACTGATGCTGATGATATACACACACACACATATATATTTGTGTTTTTGTATATTTGTCTCCCTTTACCACTATTGTACGACTGATTTGGTTTGTTTACATTCCCATAACTTAATGGTTCAGTAAATGAGACTGCTAAATAAGTACCAGATATAAAACACCTGATCCATATAACACACCCCACCTCACCACTCCCACTGTACCTAGTTTTTTCTTCCCCTAACAATGGATTGCAAGAGTCCCTACCTATCATGCATTTATCTTTTTTTGTTTTTCTCTGCAACTCTCTTAGTTGCTTCAGTATTTCTTCCCTCATGGATGTTTGTGGCTAACATTTCTCTTCTTTCTTTTACCAGGTCTGACTCTGTTGATTCCATACTTGATTTCCCTGGAATCTAACTGGAATAAAAACAAGTTACGGGTATTTACTGCTGGGACCAAGAAGGGAGAACTGGATCGTGAACAGCGACAGTAAGTCAACAGCCTAAAACTTTCCAGTATATTCTATTTACTTTCTGCATGTGTCTTAAAACGTTTTTGAGGAAATTACAAGGGACCGGGAGTTATAGTGATTTAATTTTATTTAATTTTATTTTATTGGCTCAAAAGGCGAAAGCAGGGAGTTATGTACAGGGAGGATGGTCATACAAAGAGTTCAGGCCATTTCCGGTCAAGAGAGATTTTGAACCGAGCAGTCATTGGCATCTTCACTATCTCATCTGGCAGCTTATTCCACGGATCCTCAACCCGGACGGAGAAAGCCCCTCTCCTTCGATTGAGATGAAATCGTCATAGATAGAGCTTTTCGGAGTGACCCCACTGCCCACGCTCTGGAGCAGGAGTGAAGAACAGCTCTTTCAAGAGGTTACACTTTCCGCTTATGATGTTGTGAGCAAGAATGACATCAGCACGGCATCGTTGTTTTTCGAGAGAATAAAGGTCGAGCGTCTTCAGCCTTTCTTCATAAGACAAATGCTTGAGACCAAGAACCATGTGGGTAGCCAGCTTCTGGACTCTTTCGAGATTTGATGTACTTGAGAAGACGCATCAAGCTGAGTAAAATTGCCGTCATCCGTACATGCAGGTGTCAGTGCCACATAAAATACACTTGTGCTGGTGGCTTGTAGAAAACACCTAGTACACTCTGTAAAGTGGTTGGTGTTAGGAAGGGCATCCAGCTGTAGAAACCATGCCACAACAGACAATTGGAGTCTGCACATTTAAATTCTTCATTATTTTCTATAACAAAAATGATGGCACATGGCCTAGTGGTTAGATGCACTCATAATAATAAGATTATGGTTTCAATTCCTGGACGTAACGGCAGGCAAACAGGAAGGAAGACATAAACGCTCATAGAGAGAGACAAAAAGAGATATACTGAGAAGCATTTGGAGACAGACATAAATACCAACAGGCATATATATATATAATGATTATTTATGAAGGTGCATGGCTCAGTGGTTAGAGCATCAAGCTTACGATCATGAGATTGTGAATTTGAATCCCGGACCAGGCTGCGTGTTGAGATCTTGAGCAAGATACTTTATTTCACATTGTTCCAGTTCACTCATCTGTAGAAAGGAATTGCAACGTCACTTGTGCCAAGCTGTATCAGCCCTTACCTTTCTCTTGGATAACATCGGTGGTGTGGAGAGGGGAGGCCGGTATGCATGGGCGACTGCTGGTCTTCCATAAAAAACCTTGCCTGGACTTGTACCTGGGTAGGTAACTTCCTAGGTACAATCTCATGGTCAGTCATGACACAAAGGGGGTCTCTGCAATCATCATTTAATGTCCACCTTCCACGCTGGCATGGTTTGGACTTCATTATTATGTTTTTGGACAAAACACTTCATTCCATGTTGCTTCAATCCACTGAGTTGTAAATGAGTTCTAGCAGATGCTGCGAAGTTGATTCTGTGATGAACTAGTGACCACTAGATTAGTATGTTTCACTCATGATTATAAGGTCATAGTTTCAATTCCTGGATGGTGTTTTGTGTTCTTGGACAAAACACTTCATTTCATGTTGCTTCAATCCACTCAAATATAAATGAGGTCTAGTAGTAGTCGTTGGAAAGTTGAGCTTGCGATGGACCAGTTCCATGTTTAGCAGTGTCAAGGGTATTGTAATGTCAGTGACTTGTATGCTGTGGAAACCTGGCTAAGCTCTGGCCTTATGAGTCTTGGGGCTTATGACAGACCCCTGTCTTTTATCTTTCACTTGTTTTAGTCATTTGACTGTGGCCATTCAGGAGCACTGCTTTGAAGAATTACTCTCTTTTACTTGTTTCAGTCATGTGACTGTGGCCATGCTGGAGCACCGCCTTTAGTTGAGCAAATCGAGCCCAGGACTTATTCTTTGTAAGCCTAGTACCTATTCTATCAGTCTCTTTTGCCGAACTGCTAAGTTACAGGGACGTACACACACCAGCATCGGTTGTCAAACGATGTTGGGGGGACAAACACAGACACACACACAGACACACACACACACACACACATATATATATACATATATACGACGGGTTTCTTTCAGTTTCCGTCTACCAAATCCACTCACAAGGCTTTGGTCAGCCCGAGGCGTAAGCAAGCTACTTACCACACAGCCCACTCCTGCGCTTATAATTTGTTAGTCGAATGAATCGACCCCAGTACTTGTTTTATTTTTCTAAGCCTCATACTCATTTTATTGGTTTCTTGCTGAACTGCCAAGTTACGAGGATATAAACACACCAACACAAGTTGTCAAGTGGTGGTAGGGGACAGACAGACACACATATGTGCATGCTCATGCACACGCACACACATGACCATGTGATCACTTGGCTGACCAGACTATCAGGTGTTGTTACACATCGCTGGTCACAATGTGCTTTGCATCATTTTAGTCTTGAATGATGCCATCCTGCTGGTTAGGTGAGCAAGCCAACATTCACCAATGATTCGGAAGGAGCAATGTAAAATGAAGTGTTTTGTTCAAGAACACAATGCACTGCAAGACCTGAGAATCGAACCTGTGATCTACCAATTGTAAGTGCAACAGTCTAACCATTAGGCCATGTATCTTCACTATATATGTGTGTGTGTGTGTGTGTGTCTGTGTGTGATGGGCTTCTTTCAGTTTCCATCTGTCAGGTCCACTCACAAGGCTTTGGTTGGCCTTAGGCTATAGAAGACAATTGCTCAAGATGCTGCATAATGGAACTGAAAATGGAACCATGTGATCAGGAAGCACATTTCTTATTTCTTTATTGCCCACAAGGGGCTAAACATAGAGGGGACAAACAAGGACAGAAAAAGGGACTGAGTTGATTACATCGACTCCAGTGTGTGACTGCTACTTAATTTATTGACTCCAAAAGGATGAAAGGCAAAGTTGACCTCAGCGGAATTTGAACTCAGAACGTAACGACAGACCGCTAAGTATTTCGACTAGCATGCTAACATTTCTGCTAGCTCGCCTCAGGAAGCACGTTTCTTACCACCCAGACTCTCCTGCACCTACATGGTAACAAAAGGGTTAAATTTTTTAAGTACTTTTTTTAAAAGCATGAATATCCCAGGATTTGAACTCAGATTGTTAAGAGATGCAACTAAATACCCACATTTCTATTTTTTTGTCCATCATTGCACTCATTCTGTTGAATTCAAGTGATTCTTTTATTTCTATTTATTTATTTTTTTTCTCAATTTAGACTTGCAACGTTGCTAAGCAAATTCCGTATAGAATGCAAAGATATGACTGTGATTCCAGATGTTGGCAAAATTCCCCGGAGAGAGAAGTAAGTTGGAATTACCATTTGTTTATTTGTAGACGTTTTCCTTCTGTCGCATTTTGGTAATATTTCCTCTTTTCAGCCAGTCTCAGATGGAATCAGTTATTGATTTATCTGCAAAGTAAAGAGTGTTGGCAAGGTTCCCTAAATATTTATGTGTATATTGAGGACTCTAATCATGTTGATTTGTAATATTGGCAGACAATGACATTTTTTTTTGTGTGTGTGTGTGTGTTGTGTGTGTGTGTGTTAGTGGAAGTTATAATTGATTAAACCAGCTTCAGCCTTTAACTGATGCTTTTTATTGATCCAGAAAATAAGTGGCGAAATTGAAGAGCAAGATTTGAACTCGGGAAGTGAAGGGCCGTAACTACATACCACAAGTCATTTTTGTCTGGTGCTTTGATGAGTCTGCCAATTGGCAGCCCTTAAAATTTTTTTTTTCTTCTTCCCCCTCCTCATCATCATTATCATCATCATCATCATCATCAACATCCTTTTTCCATTATGGTGTGCATTGGATGGTTCAATATGAATAGAATAAAGGGAGCTGTGCCAAGTTATAATGTCTGCTCTGTTATGGTTTTTACAGCTTGATTCCCTTCCTACTGCCAACCACTTCACAAAGTGCAGTGGGTGCTTTTTGTCATGGTACCAACACTGGTGAGGTCAACAAGTACACACAAGACAAAACACCATCAGCTGAGTAGGTTTAGTATTGAAGGATAAGAAAGTATGATAGAAGGACAGCAGCATGTCTCATCGTCATCATCATCATCATCATCATTTAACATCTCTTGTCCATTCTGGCATGGGTTGGGCGGTTTCTTATTTCTTTACTGCCCACAAGGGTGTACACACAGAGGGGAAAAACAAGGACAGACAAACGGATTAAGTTGATTATATCGACCTCAGTGCATAACTGGTACTTATTTACTTGACCCCGAAAGGATGAAATGCAAAGTCGACCTCTGCGGAACTTGAACTCAGAATGTAGCGGCATTTCTTTACTATTTCTTTACTACCCACAAGAGGCTAAACACAGAGAGGACAAACAAGGACAGACAAACGGATTGAATCGATTATATCAACCTCAGTGCATAACTGGTACTTATTTAATCGACCCTGAAAGGATGAAAGGCAAAGTCGACCTTGGCAGAATTTGAACTCAGAAGGTAGCGGCAAACGAAATATCGCTAAGCATTTCGCCCGGCTGATAGCTGGATTTGTCACACATGTGGTGATAGCTCATTCATGTTACTCCATAAATTAGTAATACATGAACAACTGATGAATGCATGTAGGACAGTTTCATTATGAATGAATTTGGTTGCTGAAAGCTCCTCACAGACATGACTGTAGATTTTATGTTGAACAGACAAATCTCCAAGGACACTTAGAAATTGTCCACAATTCCTAAGCTTGAATGTCCTTCACAAGAGACTACTGAGACTGTCCTTCTTGATGCACGTAACAACACTCAAGTCATTGTTGTTTATATTCTTCAGTAACCATTCCTAGAATGTGAGAGTTGACTTTCTAATGACCACATGGTCCAGCTGGTAGATATAGACAAAAATCTGGTGTTCTATTGGTTATGATGGCAAGGGTTCCAGTTGATCCAACCAGCAGAACAGTCTGCCCTTGAAATTGATGTGCAAGTGGCTGAGCATTTCACAGACATGTGTACCCTTTTTAGGGAGATTCGGTATGACACAAAATGTGACAAGAGTGGTCCTTTGAATTATAGATACAACATGTTTTTGCCAGCTGAGTGGACTGGAGTGATGTGGAATAAAGGTGTTTTGCTGAAGGACACAACATAGTACTGGGAATCAAACTCATGGCCTAATAATCATGAGCCAAACACTCTAACCACTAAGTGTGCACACAGGCTGGCACTGCTGCAGACATGAAACATGCATCTTTATTATGCATCTGATCTAGGATTGCAGCTTGATCACAGATTTCTCGCAGAGATGCAAAGTCACATATGCTTGGGTAGGGCAGTAGCTAATTTACGAACCCCTGTCCTTGACCTTATTTTATCAAACCTCCTAGAAATGTGAAAAAAAAAAAAAAAAAAGGAAAAGTCAACCTTTAGAGGTCTTGTACTCAGAACATGATCAAGTGTTCTAGTGTTCTGAATACAAAACGGCAAGCTGGCGGAACCGTTAGCACGCCAGGCGAAATGCTTAGCGGTATTTCGTCTGCCTTTACGTTCTGAGTTCAAATCCAGCCGAGGTCGACTTTGCCTTTCATCCTTTCGGGGTTGATAAATTAAGTACCAGTTACGCACTGAGGTTGATGTAATCGACTTAATCCCTTTGTCTGTCCTTGTTTGTCGCCCCTGTGTTTAGCCCCCTGTGGGCAATAAAGAAATAAGAACATGATCAAATGTAGCTAAGTACTGAAGAATATTCTTGTCCTTTACCTTACCACCTCTGTCAAAATGAGATTTCTTCTTTAAGTAAAAGACTAATAATTACAAATGGATTAAGTGGTGTGGTGGTGGTGGGGATATAATGTTTCGCTCTCTTTCCTTATCTTTTAAAAGACCTTGTTGATTGTGGTGGCCACATTATAATAATTGAATCTTTCCATTATTTTCTTATTCAGGAGGCAAGAGTTTGACAGTCTTCTTGAAGGTTTCATTTTGGATGAAGAGAAAGGGGAAACTAAAGAGAAGTATCCATGGAAAACAACTCGTGACCAATTGAAACTTCTTAAAGATAAGGTAGGTTGTTCACCATGCCTTAATACACAAGAAGCATTGTTTAATAAGTGATATGTTAAGAACAACAAAAAAACCCTAAAAAACCAACCCATTTTGAAATATAATCCTAACCCTCTTCCTGTCAGGTGTCCCAGATGAACCAACTTCACGGCAGGAGGTGCAGATGAGGGCAGCTGCATCAAACTCTCTCATGCACCAAATGTCAATTGCTAAAAAGCATTCGTGAAGTAAAATCATGTAGCAATACCAAATAGCGGTGCCCCAGCATGGCCACAGCTCGTGAGATGAAACTAGATGAAATGAAAAAAAAAATTAATAATATCAGGGTAATAAAGATTTTAGAAATTTTTAGTACTAGTGGGCTAGCGTATAGATAAATTAGTCAATAGACTATATATTATTCATATAAAATACAGTGTACATTTAAACACATTAAGAGGTTTCCATCATAGGAATCCTTTATGCTAGAAAGAACAGCTAAATTCCAAACCAGGAAATAGATCGTAAATATATTTATTTTTCATTCCCTTCGAGAATTTATCCCTAATTAGTGGTTTGGAATTTAGCTGTTCTTTCTAGCATAAAGGATTCGTATGATGGAAACCTCTTAATGTGTTAAATGTACACTGTCTTTTATATTTTATTTATATTTAGGTAGATACCTGTCTTATTATTTCTTTTGGATTATCACTTATATTACACAAGAAATTTAATTTTCATTTCTATATATGCATACAGTTGTATAAAAATGTACTAATATATGTATCATGTATTTGTGTGTGTGTGTGTGTGTGTGTGAGTACAAAGTTACATTAATGTTACCAATAAATGTTACCCTTCTAAAAGTATTGAGCCTTAATGTCATTAAATGTCTTGTTTCTTGATACAAATTCGTGTGTGTGTGAGTATATTTTTTAAAAATGTTTTTACACATTGTCTCAGTCATAAAGTCTAAATGTTGATACTTCACTGAGCATTTACTTCCTCTGAGCATCTTCTTCTCAGAAGCCATAATCATTCTCCTTCACTATTTGAATGGCAATTTATCATAGACAGATATACACACCCAGAAGGAGATAGATAGATAGATAGATAGATACATGGCGGCAAGCTGGTAGAAACGTTAGTACGCCGGGCGAAATGCTTAGCAGTATTTCATCTGCCGTTACGTTCTGAGTTCAAATTCCGCAGAGGTCGACTTTGCCTTTCATCCTTTTAGGGTCGATAAATTAAGTACCAGTTATGCACTGGGGTCGATATAATCGACTTAATCCGTTTGTCTGTCCTTGTTTGTCCTCTCTGTGTTTAACCCCTTGTGGGCAATAAAGAAATAAGATATATATCAGTGCATCAGCATGGCCGCAGCTCTGAGCTGAAACTAAAAAAGAGAAAATATATATATAATATATAATAATTATATATATATAATAATTATATTAGGGAGTATATATATATAATAATTATATTAGGGAGTATATCCAAACTTACAGGGAAAAATTTAGGATTAAATCAAATTTCACAATATAAATATAAATTAAATTAGAGATAAAACCACTATTAGGCAACTCAAACAGTGATAGACATAAACCAAAACATAAAAAACAAAAAATAAATATAATTAATATAATATATAATATATATATATAAAATATAAAATTTAAATTAAATTATTAAAATTTTAAATTAAAAATTTTTTTCAAATTAGCATTTCTCTTAAGCTACACATTATTGTTGCTATTGTAACATATATATTCCACAAAGCAGTGAATAAATATATATTGTTAGCATTATAATCAATACATCATTATATTATAAAATAAATTGTAATATATTGTCTCAATTATCAATGTCACATCTTTGTTACACATACAAATTTCAACCCATCAACTTGATCTCTTATGTTAAATAATTTTGTTGTGTTTGTGTTCGTCCATTCTCACCTTGTTGTCCTGTTGTCAAATATTAGAACTTATTGTCAGGCGGCGAGCTGGCAGCATCGTTTGCACGTCGGGCGAAATGCTTAGCGGTATTTCGTCTGCCGCTACGTTCTGAGTTCAAATTCCGCTGAGGTCACCTTTGCCTTTCACCCTTTTGGGGTCGATTAAACAAGTACCTATTTCTTTACTACCCACAAGGGGCTAAATACAGAGGGGACAAACAAGGACAGACAAATGGATTAAGTCGATTACATCGACCCCAGTGCGTAAATGGTACTTTATTTTTCGACCCCGAAAGGATGAAAGGCAAAGTCGACCTTGGCGGAATTTGAACTCAGAACGTAACGGCACACGAAATATGGCTACGCATTTCGTCCGACGTGCTAACGATTCTGCCAGCTCGCCGCCATTAAATAAGTACCAGTTATGCACTGGGGTCGATGTAATCGACTTAATCCCTTAGTCTGTCCTTGTTTGTCCCCTCTATGTTTAGCCCCTTATGGGCAATAAAGAATCAAATAATAGAATCTATTGTTATTGTCGTCACCATATTCATCATCATCATTGTTTTGTCATTGTTGTTGTCATCATCATCAACTATAATAATAATAAATACTTACCCCTACTTTCTCTTCAGACGAACCGGCATATACGGTTAAGGGAGTTATTGTTGCAACACTCCTCTGAGGCCAGTTTAATTGTTATGTAAGTAACGCAAACGTTTCCTTTCTTCAGCTATTGGATCTTTTC
>NC_043006.1:75486788-75509288 GCF_006345805.1 Octopus sinensis
CCAGCCAAGGTGAACGTTGCCTTTTGTCCTGGGATTATTAAAATAAAATACTAGTCAAAACACTGCGATTGGTTTCAACTGATCCCTCCCCTTATGCCCCAAATCCCCTAAACATTTTGAGGCCTTGTGCCTGTAATGAGACCAACATTTTGGAATACATTTTTCAAACTTACTGTCTTTATAGAGGTTAAAAACCTCACCAGGTGATTAAGAAATTGACCAGGCAGTTCATGGTTTCTGAATTTTTATTTCAATAATGACTTTTCAATATGTTTCTAAGTGAGACACTTAAACTTATTTCTGCCTTACTTTTTATGTAGCTGGAGGAATATTGACAAAATTGTTTGTTTTTGGAAAAGGTCACCAGCAACAAATTAGAGCAGAGATTTATCTCTATAACATAGAGATATATTTCTATAAAGCAGAGATTTATCTCTCTCATCTGCAAAGCATGAGAAAGACTGGCAATAGAACAGCATCAGCTGTTTGAACCAATGGGATCCAGGAATGGATTAAATTAACATAACTCTCCCTTTTCTGTCTAAGAGCTCTCTGTCCCATCGCTGTGAATGAACTGAGGCGACATAGGATGGAAAGGACACTTGAGTCTTGCAAGGGGATAAGGCTGCCTCTCTAGTGCTCATACCATGAAAATGCACCCAGTACAGTCTGTAACTAATACACTTGGATGGAGCGGGTAGACATGATTCTTTGCTTTTGCTGAGAAGAAGACACCCCCTCTAATGCTGGTGTTATGGATGAAGTACTCCTAATGGAGTCTGTAGTGGGTGGGGTTAGGAAAGGCATCCAGCCTTAGAAACTGTGCCAAATAAAAGGAACTTTATAAGCGAGATATGGTCCCTGACCTGACTAGAGGAACAGTGATTCTGAACAAGACTAATTTGGACTGTGACAGGCAGTCCAACCATGCCAGTATGGAAAATGGATGAAAAATGATGATACTGATAATGATGACTCTCTGTTAATATCAGAGCAGAATAATCTGTTGAGTCTTGATTTGTTGCAGGAAAAAATTTCCAATCTCCAAGAATTGAACACTTTCTTCCATATCTTTAAACATGTGCCCTTATAATATCTCCTTTGATAATTTTTATTTCATATTTATTTATACATTCATTTATTATTATTATTATTATTATTATTATTATTATTATTTTTTTAATGAAGCACCTTTCCATCCCTTGCAGCTTACATACTTTAATATATTTATGAAACTAGTGGCCTTTTTCAAACTATGGAACTGTAATTCTTTTGAAGCCAACCAAATTATCTGTGATATTGACATCGACAATGCCTCACACTGATGCCTATCTCTGTCTCTAGCTTACTTTGACACCGACCATAACTTTACAACACTTCCCTCCTTCCCTCCACACACCTGGTATTATGTAAACACAGCAGGCTTTTATTCCCCCACTTCCCTCATTGGATGCAATAATATTCATCTATTCATAAGAATAACATGAAAATAATAAAAACTAGAAAAAAAAATATATATACACACAAAAATTACTTTACATGGGTGGAAGAAATGTGGACTTGAAAAAATAGTAAAAAATAAAATATGTCAAGTTAATTTTACTTACTTGCTCAATTGGAAACTTTTTTTTTTTTTTTTCATTAAACTAACAGCAGCACTAACAGCAAGAAGCTTATAGCTCACCTGGTTAAAGCTGTTTACCAATTAATCTATCTCCATTTTCATAATATTGATTTCTTGGCTTTGACAACCACAAATTCTATAACATCTTTGTAGTATCTATAACACTCTTTAAAGTGTTTCATTTGAGAATTTCTTACTTGTTTCCTCTCTTGAGGATTTGAAGTGAATTTGTTACTTGACAAATTAATACAATTAATTAGGTGAGTTTTTTTTCTTTCTTTTTTTATCACAACTTGGGGATGGGATACACCTGTACAGAAATATTTGAAATATTTGTTTACTTCTTAAGGTTCCAATTTTTGTATGTGTCTTTGTTACTATAATGTAACATTCACAAATTTACATTTTTTCTTTTTGTGTTCTTTGCGGCTGCGAATTGAATCAATTTAAACCTTGTGTTAGTTAGTATTTAGTAAATCAATGGTTGTGAGTTCAATCTTAGAAAGGATTCTAAGAATCTGGCCATTAAATGACCTTATTATCACTTGCCTTGTTCTTTTATCATACATACATACAAACATTAAACATTATATATATATACACACACTTGTATACATACACAGAGAGACAGACTTCGTCACACGTTTGCCCAGTTTTGGTCTCTGAATGATAAGGGGGAGCAACTCATTGCTGAACTATTCCATTTATTTATAACTGATTTTTTTAAAAAAAAGGTACAAAAATATGCACAAATCAAGACCACTAACTACAATAGTAGCAATAACAATTATAATAATAACAACAACAACAAAAACAATTATAATAGACAATAAATACATAATCAATTTGTTTAAATTACGTTTCAGACAAGGATATAAAGTGTTTTTTTTTTCTTTCTGGTATTGTATGTTATTTTGTTGGATTGAAAAGTTTAATCGAGTATTTTCAGAAAAGAAAAAAAAAGGGGGAGGGGAATATGGCAACTGATGATGATAAAAATAATGATGATGATAATGATTATGATAATAATAATAATAATAGTAATAGCTATATTGGAAGTAATGTTAAAAAAAAAAAAACCTAACATGTTTTAGAGACTTTTGAACGGATTTTTAAATAAGGAAATTGTAGTTTTTTTGAAAGAAGAGAAATTAAAATCACACGAGCAGAATTGGCGCAGAAAGGGACTGGAAGCTATTGTTCTTGTGGTGATGATGTTTATAAAGTAGAGTTATTATAAATTTTAGACTAGAATTTCTTGACTTCTCAGAATTAGATTTTTTATATATATATATAGATATCTTCAAATTTGGCAACCCAAAATAGATGATATTGAAAAATTGGGGGGAAAAAAAAAAAAAAGAACCCCCAAATAAACTGCATTATAAATCTTTGGGGTTGCCAAGGACTTTATGGAAACTTGTCATCAAAAACTGATGGATTGATTAATGATTGATGATGATTGATATTTTTTTAATCTGCAGAAAGTGGCTCTTGGTAAGGAAAAGAAAAAGCAACAAAAAAAAAATTTTGTCTGAAGAAATTTTATTGAATTTTTTCTTTCCTTTTATTTTGAAAAATTATTTATTTTTAATTATTATTTAAATGTTATCAGTGTATTTTTTATTGTCATTTGATTGAAATAATCATTGACATTTCTCACTTCCTACTTTTGAAAATTCTGGCAAAAAACAAAAGAATTAGATGTTATTTGCCAAGTAAACCAGCACAATCAAAAATAAAAAAAAATTCAGCCTTCAGTGACACAAAAATCGCAATAATAATAGTAATAATAATAATAATAATAATAATAATAATTTTAATAGTGGTGATGATGATGGTTTGTTTCTTTGGCAAAATTGTCCAAACATTTGTAGGGATGGGAAGCCAGGGTTTGGTTTAGTGGCAAGTACTGTTTTAAGAAAGGGCTAGCCAAAATTTTGCAGCGTGGCTTATGAGAATATGTGCCTTAAAAGGCGTGTGATATGGTGATTTGGAGGGATTAAGGACAAAGTCGACAGCCAGAAGAATATAATTTGAAGTCAAAATTTTGGGGTTTTGTGAATATCAAAGAACTTGAACTAAGAATGGCATGTGTGTGTGTGTGGGGGGTTGTATATGACTGCTGTGTTAGAAATAACAAGTGACTGCTCCTTAAATTATATTCTGTTATCTTTAAATAAAAAGGATGTAGTGGATAATATTGTTGTAGGTCTATGAAAAGATAGGGTGGTCGCAGTTGGAACATCTTTGATCATAGTTCTGTTCAATCTGGGCTGACCTGTGGGTCTATATACATTATAGACATACACTCACACATATCTATATATAGTGTGTTTGTGAATATGTATATATATATATATGTATATAGTGTTTATATATATATATATATGTATATAGTGTTTATATATATATATATATATGTATATAGTGTTTATATATATATATATATGTATATAGTGTTTATATATATATATATGTATATAGTGTTTATATATATATATATATGTATATAGTGTTTATATATATATATGTATATAGTGTTTATATATATATATATGTATATAGTGTTTATATATATATATATGTATATAGTGTTTATATATATATATATATATGTATATAGTGTTTATATATGTATAGTGTGTGCGTACACACACACCACATATACACACACACAAACCTTGCAATAACATGTAAGCGATTTGAGTCATTCCCTGTAGTATTTTATTTTCAAACTTCAACTCACTTTCTTGTTGCGTGAGCATGCGTTTGTTAGAAGATACTGAATTCTCTCAATATCGAACATGGTTATAAAGATTACTTTTGAGAGCATAAGTCAAGGCTGTTTTAGTTACTAATTCGTCTCTCAATGAATCTGTAAGAAAACTCACCTGCCATTTGCGAGGTCGTTGAGACGGTGGAGTAAGTTGATAGGCTGTTAGTCTACCAGCTGAAGGGATCTGTGACACTTGAAGCATGTCTGTGGCCAATAAACTTAAGTTTTAAATTTTACATAGTTAATTTAACCTGATCAAAATCTAGGAATGATTCCTGGTTTTACAGAGACAGAGCATTCTAAAGTGAACAATTATTATAAAGGGTTCCAGTCATGTGTTATTTCTAGAAATATCCAGCCAGTAAAGTTCAGATTTTTGCCTGTATGTAGTTGTTTGATTTACTAAAACCAACAACCAGATCGGCTTTAAATCAGGCCTTACTATCTTAAATGTGAAGGCGCATGGCTCAGTGGTTAGTGTCGAGCTCACCATGAAGTAGTGTGTTCAATTCTTGGATGGAGCTGTGTGTTGGGTTCTTGAGCAAGACACTTTATTTCACGTTGCTCCAGTTCGCTCAGCTGTAGAAATGAGTTGCGACGTCACTGGTGCCAAGCTGTGCCGGCCATTGTCTTTGCTTTGGATAACATCAGTGGCGTGAAGAAGGGAAGCTGGTATGCATGGGCGACTGTTGGTCTTCCATAAGCAACCTTGCTCAGATTTTTACCTCGAAGGGAAATTTTCTAGGTGCAATCCCATGGTCGTTCATGACCGAAGGGGGTCTTTACTCTTTATCCTCATCTTAAATAAAAAGGGTATATTGAATAATTAATCTCTGATATACATGATTGATGAGGGGTGATCATTGCTGGAACACCTTCGTTTTGATCAAAGGTGGCCAAGGGACTAAATCGAAACGTCTTTAAAAATGGAAAGCTGCTTAGTGCATCTAGGACTCTAATATCTTATGTTGGAAATTAAGCTGCTGACTGGATGGTCATGGCTCGGATGTCTTTGATTAATGAGCATTAGAACACAATTTAATTAAGAGACTGTCATTTCTAGATTTAAAATTACGATGAAGTTGACTTTTATCCCTTGGGAAGTATGAAAAAAGATGGAGTGGGTCTTAATGAAACAAATACCAGTTGCATATTGGTGTCAATTCAATCATCTATCTGCTTTTTTACTTACGGAATGGTGACCTTGTTCCTGCCTAGTCAAAAATCAATCAAAATATATCGATAGACAACATTCCAATTTTTCTTAATTTAAAAAAAAAATCGAAATGAAAAAGAAAGAAAAATGTTTTAAAATTGCGAACCTTGCTTTTAATTTTATTTGTATTATAATTTAATTTTATATTAATCTTTCAGGATTTCTTTAAAATCCTCTTCCTCCTCCCTTTCATCATCATCATCATCATCATCTTCATCATTCTCATCGTCATCTCTTTATGATTATTTACATCTTCTCATTAAAATGTAAATTGAGTTCGTAAATAAACATTCCAACAATTATTTCTATCCATAAATCATTAGAGAGATGTGTAAATGAAACGAATAAATAGACAAATAGTTGGATAGTTGAATAAATTAATATGAAAGGATAAAAGCAAAGTTACCCTCGGCGGGATTTGAACAGAGACAGTAGAGAGCCGGAACGTATACCGTGCTAAACTCCAGCTTTGTACATTCACAACGAGGCTTCCGTCTTTATTATATACGTGACGCAACCATTTTTGTCGTAATCTTCATCGGTCGGTCTAACATAGATGATCTCGTTCATTCTTCCGTTTGTCTCAAGACCACAAATATTTAGTCTCGCTGCAATATTAAGACCTAGGAAGGCGGTGAGCTGGTAGAATCGTTTTCATCCGTCTTTACGTTTTGAGTTCAAATTCCTCCAAGGTCGGCTATCCTTTTCATTCTTTCCGGATCGATTAAACAACTTACCAGTTGAGGACTCCGGTCGATTTAGTCGATTTATGCCCGAACTCGTCGGCCTTGTGTTAGAATTTGAAAATGTTAGGACCCAGTGCGGTATTTTACTTTTTACTAGCTTTGAATGAGGATTGAACCGAGCAGGATTCGTTGTTTTATAACAATGTTAAGAAAACCGTTTTTATTTACTGTCCTTTATTCACCAACCCAGTTCTACCTGATACATATGATAAGAAAAATTATTAATATTATAATCTCGCGGACAGGTTAACTGCCAGAATGGTTAGAGTGTCGAACAAAATGCCATAGGGGATTTCCTGCGATTCCTTTACGTTCTGGTTTCAAATCCCGCCGACGAGCTCATCTTTGCTTTTCATCTTGTCGGGGTCGGTAGAATAAAATACCAACCAAGTACTGCAGTCGATGGTATCCGCTCAAAGCATTCTCTGCTCAAAACTACTGGCTTTGTACCTAAATTAGAAACCGTATAATTTTAATGTTAGAACTGTTTTATACCAAGAGTAGTAAATTTAGAACCAAAGATGTGCGTATCATGAGAATTAAACAAATAGTTAACTTGAAAAAAAATTCCTTATCTGAACCTTCAAATTCCTCTATGGTGGGTTAACTAAAGTCCGCACTCCACTCCAGAAGGGAAATTTCTGCATAGAATATTTTTTTAAGTATTGTTTTTTATAAACATATCATGGTTTTTTTTTTACCTTAGACAACGCTCGTCTTGTCATATGTCTGTTATGAAAGCAGCAATGATAATACTAAATAATTAAGTAGAAAAATGTAATGAACTGAGAAAGAGAGAGAGAGAGAGAGAGATACAGCTGGAAGAGGAAACACATTCACCATGTGTATGCATGCATTAAACTAATTATGTATTGTTCCAAAATATTTCTCGCTGGTGCTCTGGGGTGCGTCATCAGTGATGTTTTGAGGGTTTTTAAAGGGCTTCGGGTCTTTCAGTATCAGAATCCACATCGAGTCGATCTGGCTGAAATCGATCCGTTTCACAAACTACTGCTTTGCTTTCCTTATCCAAACCCATCTATTGACTTTTATAACTTCGGTTATAGAATATTTATCTTTAATCCTTTGTGTTAACTCGTTTCAGTCATTGGATTGCGGCCATGATGGGGCAGCGCCTTGAAGGGTTTTAGTCGAACAGATCAACCATAATAATTATTTTTAAAGTCTATTTACTTAGTCTATCGGTCTTTTTTGCAAAGCCGCTAAGTTACAAGGACGTAAGCAAACCAACACTGATTGTCAAGCGGTGGTGCGACAGACACTGAGACGTTATCACACACATTCATATGCATACAAACACACACATACACACACGATGGAGTTCTTTCAGATTCAATCTACCATATCCATTCACAAGGCTTTGGTCGGCACGGGGCGAGGCACTTGCCCAAGGTGTCACACAGTGGGACTGAACCCGAAGCCAATTGCTTGAGAAGCAGATTTCTTATTACACACGCATGCCTATATATATATATATATATATATATATATATAAGCAGGAATGAGTGGGTGGGTAAAAAGTGGGCAGCCACGTAGTCCTGGGCCCAGGATCCCATTGTTATCTTGGGCAAGTACATTAACCATAACCTCTTGTTAAACTAAGCCTCGCGAGTGAATACGGGTAGACTGAAGCTACCCGGAAACCTGTCGGATAAACTATACTTGTAATTCAGAAGTCTAGTCTTGTCAAGCTTGCGTCACGTTGATTCTACCCGAGAATTGTGTGGTTGGAATACTCGGCCATTTCATAAGCTAATTCCACAACTGTCAAATTCGATGTGGGCGTCCGTAATGTATGTTGCATATGTTACACAATGTTATATGTGTTTGTGTGTATATATAAATATACACAGAGGTTATATATTATTTATTTTACATATTTAACATATGTAAATATACGTGTGTGTTATGTGTATTATGTACCAAAGATGATCTTCTTCTCTGAACTGGCTTCTGGAACAAGAAACCCTGGAAGGCCACTGAGGCGATACAAGGACAGCCTGGAAACTTCCCTTGAGGCTTGCGGCATTTCAGCCCGTGGCTGAGAATCGCTTGCCTCTGACCACGGTTTTAGGCTGTTCGAGGAAAAGAGCCTGGACCAGAAGTGACAAGCCCGAAAAGAGAGGATCCCCAGCCTTATTTCTGCTGTTATGTGTCCAACATGTGGTCGCGTCTGTGCGTCCGCCTTTTGGTTTCGCTCCCAACTCCGGCGTTACTGACGTGATTGTCGAACCCCGACAGACTTCCATTTTAATGTGTATTATATACGAAATATGTTAAATATATGTTCTGTATATTTACACACAATCATATTAGCCTATGTACGTGAAAATGAAATGAGATATGATATAGATTATAATTTAGAATTCAGATGGACAAGCAACGAATTAAATAACGTACAATTTCCATACCATTGCTTGACTTGCTAAAAATAGCGGTCATGTTTCTCGCAGATCGCACACATATTAAAAAGAAAAGAAAAGAAACAGAACATTACATTGAGGACCATAGTCCTTCGTATACAAAATAGTGGTTAGTCATCAGTGGAATACCTTTGATCATAAGTCTTGCTTATCTAGAGGAAAATGGAGCTCAAAAGCAGTAGCAACACCAGCATTCGAATCTTGCCCTTCCTTTAACGAGCGTATAGGTTTTCGTACCATTTGCTCTGTCTATCGACAGCAGACATATATTTAGTATGTTTTATAAAACCACATTCAAAGTGCATTATCCCAGCATATTTTGTATACAAAGAACTACGGTACCCAAATGCAATGTTCTATTTCTTTTCTTTTCGTTTCTTTTTAGATGTGTGCGATCTGTGAGAAACATGACTGCTATTGTTAGCAAGTCAAGCAACGGTATGGAAATTGTACATAGGTTAATTCGTTGCTGATCCATCCCTTGCATATCTCATTTCATTTTCATGTACATAGGCTAATATGATTGTAAATATACAGAACATATATTTAACATATTTCGTGTAATACAGTTTATAGTATTTTCTAACAACATCATTTCTATGTGCTTTTCTAAAACACAATATCTTACCTTACATTATAAAAATACAGATTTGGATAGTTTTAGATTGACCACTAAATTTTCAGGTATTTAGGATGAGCCGGCACAAAGGTCGTGAAATACGTTCCCTTGGGTCTGCCTCATCATTTAGATCATAGGGACCAATTTACATCAAGCATTCATTATTTCTTGTTCAGCTCTGTCGTTGATATAATCGACTTGCCTCCACCCTTAAATTTCTGGTCTTGCGTTGGTCTTTACGTTCTGAGTTCAAATTCCGCCGAGGTTGACTTTGCCTTTCATCTTTCCGGGTCGATGAAATAAGTACCAGTTGCGCACTGGGGTCGACATGATCGACTAACCCCCTCCCCTGGAATTTCAGGCCTTGTACCTATTGTGGAAAGAGTTTTACTTTTGGTTGTCCAAGGAAGCAAGCTAGTAGAATTGTTACCGCACTAGGCAAAATTATTGGCGGCATTTTATCCGTCTTTACGTTCTGAGTTCAAATTCCGCCCAGGTTGACTTTGCCTTTCATCCATTCGGGGTCGATACAATAAGTACCAGTTGTGCACTGGGGTAGACATTATCGAGCTAGCCATAGTCCCAAAATTGCTGGTCTTGTGCCAAAATTTGAACACATCATTACTTTTGGATCTATAGGGAAGCGAACTGGTAGAACCGTTAGAGCGTCGAAAAAAATTGCTTTGCGGATTTTGTTCCAGCTCTTTATGTTCTGAGTTCAAATCCTGCTGAAGTTCCCTTAGCTTTTTAATTCTTCGGGTATCGATAAAATAAAATACCAGTCAAAAGGGGGGACGATGGCATCGATTAATTCCTTCTCTTCAATTAGAAACCATTTATTACTTTTGGGCGTTTATAAACCCTGTAACCTCTATGTGTGCGTGTGTGTGTTAGAGGAAGGAAGCTATGTCTATTTAGATTATCATTCTACAGTTATTTATCTCGCTTTATACCACTATTGATTGTCCAGGGCGAAATATCACAGATGAGAGCAAAGTATGCCAACATAAAACAAACAAAATCGACTGCGAGCTACCAGAATCGTTAGCACGTCGGGCGAAAAGTTTTTCCGGCCTTTCGACCGTCTTTACGTTCAGAGTTCAAAGTCCGCCAGGTCGACTTTGCCTTTCATCTTTCGGGGTCGATAAATAAATTAAGTGCCAGTTGTGTACTGGAGTCGATCTAATCGACTGCCCCCGCTCCCACCAAATTTCAGGCCTTGTGCCTATAGTAGAAAGGATTATTATTATTATTATTGTTATTATTATTATTATCATCAAGAAAAGGCTGCGAGCTGGCAGAATCATTAGAACACCAGGAAAAATGCTTAGCGGCATTTCGTCCATCATTACGTTCTCAGTTCAAATTCCGCCGATGTCCACTTTGCCTTTCATCCCTTTCGTGGTTGATAAAATAAGTACCAGTTGAACACTGGGGTCGATGTAATCTATTCTTCTCCCCTAAAATTGCTACCCTTGTGGCAAAATTTCAAACCATTATTATTATTATTATTGAGTGAGAGAGCAGTTCATGCCATCAAAGTGACACTGGGGTAAAATATACGAAGCCCAATATACCCATCATGACTACCAGTCTGATAAGGGTACACCAGGCACATGCATCACAACCATATGTGTGCGACATGGTGATCTCTAAAATTGCTACCCTTGTGGCAAAATTTCAAACCATTATTATTATTATTATTATTATTATTATTATTCGTTGATTTATTCTTCGAGTGACCTCTTCTTGGTTGTTGTAGGTGCAGTGTTTCAACTGCTTCGTTTTACTCTTCGGCCTTCTGTGAGTGTCTGTCGCAGTTTTGTTTCGGCAGCATTTACGGTATTCTCGAAAGCAAACCCTTCATTCAAACCGCATAGGGCGGAGATAAACAACTAAAGATGAGGACACCAGCCCATTAAATCAAAGTATAATAATAATTACTAATCGCTAAAAATTCACATAAAGAAAGCCATTTTCACACAAGTATTTAATTTTCTAGTATTTGAAAGCCAGTTGCTTGAAATACCTCATTACCATGTTATTTTCTCCACATATTTCTTTAATCATTAATTAATTAATTATTATAAGAAATATTGAATTTCTAAATCTCTCGTAGAGACCTGTACGGTGGTGGGGCGATAGAATGGTTGTATACTGTCAATCTAACAAGAACGTGACAGTAGGGGGTACACCACCGTTGTATAGCCCTAGGAGGCATCGAACGCCTCCTGACAGCTTCGAAAAAATGTGTCGAAGCTGTCAGGAGGCGTTCGATGCCTCCTAGGGCTATACAACGGTGGTGTACCCCCTACTGTCACGTTCTTGTTAGATTGACAGTATACAACCATTCTAATTAATTATTATTATTATATTATTATTATTATTATTATTATTAGGCAGCGAGCTGACAGAATCGTTAGCACGCTGGGCGAAATGCCGCCAAGCATTTCTTTCGTCCGTCATTACATTCTGAGTTCAAATTGTGCCGAGGTCGACTTTGCCTGTTATCCTTTCGGGGGTCTATAAATTAGGAACCAGTGAAACGCTGGGGTCGATGTAATCGACTAGTCCCCCTCCGCTAAAATTTCAGGATTTGTGCCTATAATAGAAAGGATCATTATTATTATTAGTTTGAGGGCGAAGTTGACGAGCTGGCAGAATC
This sequence comes from Octopus sinensis, assembly GCF_006345805.1. Lineage (NCBI taxonomy): Eukaryota > Metazoa > Mollusca > Cephalopoda > Octopoda > Octopodidae > Octopus > Octopus sinensis. The sequence goes on from NC_043006.1 coordinate 75,498,882, forward strand.
GTTAGAGCATCTGGAAAAATTTTTTGTAGTATATTTGTTTTAGCTCTTTACATTCTGAGTTCAAATCCCGCCAAGTACAGATTTGCCATTCATCCTTTCGGGGTCATTAAAATAAAGTACTAGCCTAGCATTGGTGTCGATAGTGTATCGATTAACCCCCATCCCTTGGAAATTACTGGTAGTCTGCCTAAATTAGATGAAGAAAGGGAGATGAATTGATAAATCATTGAACGCTGGATTAAATAACTTAATCTATTTAGCTAAATCTCTTTACGTTTCGAATTTAAATCCTGCCATAAACAACTTGCCCCTACCTAAATAAAAAAATCTTCCGGTGTTAATAAAATAAGAAGCAGCCAATTTAATTGGCTGATAATTTGTAGTATTGTGCCTATAAGGTAGTGATGGGTACAAATCCCGCCGAGGTCAACTTCTCCCTTTTAATTCTTCTAAGGGTAGATAAAATAAAGCACTAGTCAAGACTAAACCCGCCCCATCTTCTCCAAACTTCTGGCTTTGTGTACATGTTAAAAATTTTTATGATAAAAAAATGGTAGATTGGCAGAATCGTTTGAGAGTCGGAAATAAATGCCTTAACGTGTTTGTTCCGTCACTTTTACGTTCTGAGTTCAATTCCTGCCCAAGTTGACTTTGCCTTTTCCATTCTAGTGTCGATAAAAATAAGTATCAGTCAAATACTGGTGATTGAAGAAAGCTTCTATTCCTCCATTCTACACCACCCTAACCTATTTGTAGCCCCGAGCCCATGTTACAAAACAAAAATTCTTATTAAATGTGGCAAATTGATAGATTACGTAGAGCGCTGGATTTAATGTCTTACATTAATCACTGAACCTCTACAATCGTAGTTCAAATCCCACCGAGGTCATCTTTGCCTTTTGTCCCTCTGGGATCGGTAAGCATGTATACACCTAATACTGGTGATGATGAAATCGACTCGACTACATATTCTTTTAAGACATATTGTTTCCAGTGAAAAGGAATTATTATTATTATTATTATTATTATTACTATTGTTACCTATACATATATTTTTCATTTCTTTCAAATTAAGGGTCGATAAACCCTTCACAATACAACAGGAACAACTTCTTTTATAAGGACCAGAGCATAATAAAAAAAATCCTCTTTTTTATTAAAATAAAAACAACTTTGTTGAAAATTTCTTAATTAATCTTTGGTGTTTTCTTGTTATTTTTTCTTGGATTTTTGTTGTTTTTTTCATTTCATTCTGTTTTATGGATTAACAATATTGATTCTGTTTATGTCACAGTGACAAGTGCAGTGAAAGGTAACAGCGTAACGTCTAACCTGCCCTTTGATCTAGTGTAAAAAACAGAAACATTACGTTTATAATCCTGTCGTGTCTGTGCGTGTGTGTTAGAGGAAGGAAGCTATATCTATTTAGATTATCATCATTCTGCAGTTGTTTATCTCACTTTATACCGCTATTGATATATATACTAGCAGTATCGCCCGGCGTTGCTCGGGTTTGTAAGGGAAATAACTATAAAGCATTTTTAGAGAGTTATAAATAAATAGCAAAATAATGGGAAAAAAATTATGGTAAATTTTTTTGAGAGTTAAAACGGTCGAGTTGCGTCCCCATGACAGTCTGTGATTTGTGTTTCTGATTCTCGACCCCATGTCGAATTTATCGATTATTTTTTCAGAACTGGGGGAACTTTTCAAAATTTTCGCTACGTTAGTTTTGAATTATGACATTGGGCTATGTGTGTGTCAAGTTTCATCAGAATCGGTTGAAAGCCGTGGTCAGGGTGAGGGTACAACCTAACAGACACACAGACACGCAGACAGACAAACTGCCGTTTATATAGATATATATATAATATATAGGCGCAGGAGTGGCTGTGTGGTAAGTAGTTTGTTTACCAACCACATGGTTCCGGGTTCAGTCCCACTGCGTGGCACCTTGGGCAAGTGTCTTCTACTATAGCCTCGGGCCAACCAAAGCCTTGTGAGTGGATTTGGTAGACGGAAACTGAAAGAAGCCCGTCGTATATATATATGCGTGTGTGTGTTTGTGTGTCTGTGTTTGCTGGTGTGTTTATGTCCCCGTCACTTAGCGCTTCAGCAAAAGAGACCGATAGAATAAGTACTGGGCTTACAAAGAATAAGTCCCGGGGTCGAGTTGCTCGACTAAAGGCGGTGCTCCAGCATGGCCGCAGTCAAATGACTGAAACAAGTAAAAGAGTAAAAAAAGAGTATATATACACATATACTTAATTGCTGACAAGATAGCAGCTTTCAGAGCCGGCACTGTATGATACGAAGTTTCGTAAAAATATACCTTCGTGTAAACCATGCAATCGAGAATAGAAAAATAGGTAATGAGTGTACAATTATATTTCGAAAATTATTGTCCTCTCATCAGCTTCTCAGGCAACTTTTCAACAACCTACAAACGATATTGTTTAAATATCGATTATGTTTGGTGGTGTATATATGTATATGTGTGTGTGTGTGTTAAAGATATATGTAAAATACATGTGATACATTTATACAATATATGTAATATATATCATGGGTATGTAATAAATGCGTATATGATATGAGTTCATTCAATATATATATATATGATATTATGCACAAACACAATTTTGCGTTTCTTATGAGACACACTTTACATATATACATATATGAACACTCACGATTATACGTATGCATATAAATGCACCATGTGATTGTGAATAACAATTTGAATATCTATATATATAAAACTCTAGTTGTGTGAGTGTCTGTCCCCTTCGATTTAGATTCCTAACTCCTCCCACATTTTGCGGTGCAGTTTAACCAAATTCGGGTATCTTATAGTCGTGATTCATATCGAGCCCGTCTGACTATTAGCGCGCGTCAACGATGAGTCTACGATTTTAAAAATAATTTAACATCATTTTTTATTCCATTTTAATGCATAAAATGCATCGTGTGTCGATGGCGGCGGAGTTGGCGTCCACGCTCACAGCTGCACCTGTTTGCTTCTCCCCCTTCCCTCCCTCGTGAAGCTGTGGGGAATGGAGTGTAAAGAAATCAACGTCGTAATGCGTTGTGAAGGAAACCAGCGTTCTTTTAGAACAACGACTTCATGGCTTGAAGACACCAAAGCAAAAATGGCTAAGAAAGCCCGAATTTATAATGGAAGTAACTCTCTAAAAATGCTTATATAGTTATTTCCCTTACAAACCCGAGCAACGCCGGGCGATACTGCTAGTCTTTATATATAAAAGAGAGGTTGTGTGTCTGTCTCCTACGATTTAGATTCCTAACTACTCCCACATTTTGCGGTGCAGTTTAACCAAAAGCGGGTATCTTATAGTCGTGATTCATATCGAGCCCTTCTGGGTATTAGCGATGAGTCTACGATTTAAAAATAAAATTTACCATCTTTTTTTTCCATTTTAATGCATTTTTTTCGCTATTATATAAGGGAAGTAACTCTCTAAAAATGTCTACGATGAGTCATTGATTTTTAAAAGAAATTACCATAATTTTTTTCCCATTTTTAATGCATTTTTTTGCTATCTTTTGGTTATAACTCTCTAAAAATGCTTATATAGTTATTTCCCTTACAAACCCGAGCAACGCCGGGCGATACTGCTAGTGTTTAAATAAATTATGAGTATCAAAAGAGGCACTAAGATTTCGTCTGAAAAGTTGATATGGTGTTGACGGTAATGTTCTTCGGTCAGATTGCAGGCTGATGAGCCGAGTCCATATTTTACCTCATGTAATCAGTGCTGCATTGCGTCAAAAGGTTGATGCTTTATGATTCTGTTGATCTCGATGTACATATATATATTGGAAGTTCATACACTTCGCTCGTGGAGGCTGTGAAACATTGTTTAATAATTGGCGTTAGCACGATGAGCTGAGGTTATACAGATTCTTTTTTCATTACTGGTAAAGCAAGACAAAACTTTTCTTGGTGTATTATTCGTAAAGGTTTCATAATATCAGCCAAGAATGAAAGGTATAACGTTAACTAAAGCTTAAAATAAAAGCATTACGAGTCATGAGAACGAAAGTATTCAATAACACCGGGGTTCAGATTAAATTTGACAGTTTGAATAAAAGAAGGAAAAGGAACAACATCCTATCCAAAAAGAGAAGTATGTTAAAAAAATATGAAAAATATAGACAAGAATATAACGGCGATAAAAGTTTAATCAAAGTAACCGCCCTCGGTTTCCGCTGCAGCCCCAAGGCAGTCCTAGAACTTAACACTTGCATACCTCCTTGACCTTGGACACCAGCTCGGTGTTGTAGGAAGAGCGGTTGGTGTCTCTCTTAACCGCCCCTTTCACATAGTAATTCGTGGAGTAACAATCGGGTAAATTGAGAGGCCAGAAATTGGGGCAGGTGAAGTCGTAGAAATTCCTCGATAACCACTTTTGACTCTTTCTGGAGGTTTGGTCTCACATGGCTTTCAGGAAGCAATCCTGTCCATCCAATTTTTGATCACAATCTTCAGCAGCTTCACATATCCATCTGAATTATGCGTAAGGACCTGCTCGGATATGTGGGGCGGCAGGACTCCTTTACTGGAGGCACACTCAAAGACCATTACATTTTGGGTGAACTTAGTTTCAAGTTGTCTATCTCACGTCCTGCAGCCTTTAAAATGTTCACAGAACATTGAGAAGTAGTCACGATGTCGGCATGTTGATACCTGATGCGAATCATTATGATATAGGTAGCTCTTTTCCAATATTCAAATGGATTTCTACCCTCCATGTCACTTCACTTTTTCTCAACTACAATATCGAAGCAGTCCAAAACTCTTGAAATATATAAATAAAATAAAAATAAATGAAAAAATTGACAAGAAACAATAATTAATAAATAAATGTTCAGGAAACAATAAACAAATATATAAATAAATAAAAATAAAAATAAATGAAAAAGTTGACATAATTGTCAAACTTAGTCCCAGGACCCCTGTATATGAACTGGAATAAATGATAATGAAAGTAATTGTTGGCCATGTGAGAGAAAGATTAAAAGCGTTTTCATAAATTTTTAGCATATCCTGTGAATGTTGGAGTCATTCTTGACGCTCTGGTAGTCAGCAATTACCACGTATCTGACCTCCATTGCACGCTAAAGGACCGAGTGTTTGAGATTTATTTTACTCTTGATGGTAAGAAAACAAGATTTTCAAATGTGCCCTGGAGAACAGACACACATAACCCCCGCTCTGTGTGTGTGTGTGTGATCATGTGTGTTTGCGTGCGCGTGTGTGTGAAAGTGTGTTTGAACCTGAATATAATTTATTTTCATTTAAGCTTTGCTCATTTAGAGTTATCTCCCTTAAACTGTCAAATGGTAAGGGAGATCACTCTCACCAGATTAGTAAATAATCCTTTCTCTAAATTTAAAGGAAAGGGGACAGTCAATTATATTGAATCCGTCACTCAAGCGGTAACTATTTTGTCAACCCCATAAACACGAACTACTTTTACAAGCCCTAGTATTCAGTTTATTTTTAACTTTAGGAATAAAATAAAAAAAAAACAAAAACAAAGAATACGATACATTGTTTCAAAGAAAATAGCGGTAAGAGATTTAATAGCATAACAAATCTGTGTTTAGGGATTGTTTCTCCTTCTACGACTCTTCCCGTGTTGCACTGGAGGAGTAAACACTTATAGCATAAACATATAAAATAGAATACAATAAATAATACGGGATATTCAATGCAGTTTTCGATATTATTGCTCAATAAATTTATGATACATTATTCACAATAATTAGGTACTTAGCATTTTATGTAACTTATGATCTGTGCTTCGCGATAGAATTTAAGATCGCTATTTTGCCATACAAACGATGAAAATATTTGCGTAAAATAATACGATCTAAAATATATACACTCAACGATTAAAAAAAAAAATGCATTATCTGGTTATTGTGTTTGAACGAAAAAACGCACATGCGACATATAGTAGGCATTTGATGGGAAATTTGATCTACGATTGCTGATTTAGGTATAATTGTATATGTCGATAACAACTAACAGATAAATAATTTCACTCGCAACGTAGTTACAACATAGTAATACATACATATGCACATATGCATACATACATACGTCCACACACATACACACACACGCAGGCACGCACATGGGAATGCGCGCGCACGCACACACACACATGGGCATGCGCACATACATTTATCGAGAGAAGATGTTATAAAGGGAAGTAACATTATAATACATCATAGTTATGACCCTTGAAAGTTCAATCGTGCAACAGAACAAGCCAATATATATTTCTTTTATATATATATATTTTTTTACTACCAACAAGGGGCTAAACATAGAGGGGACAAACAAGGACAAAGGGATTAAGTCGATTACATCGACCCAGTGCGAAACTGGTACTTTACTTATCGACCCTGAGAGGCTGAAAGGCAAAGTCGACCTCGGCGGAATTTGAACTCAGAACGTAACGACAGACGAAATACCGCTAAGCATTTCGTTGGGCGCGCTAACGTTTCTGCCAGCTCGCCGTCCCGAACAAGCCAATATAATTAAGGAAATCGTCAGTTTGATATGATTATACAGTGCTTATACACGTTGTTCCAAATCTCGAGAAATTCTTCAAACGTATCTCAGAACAGTTGTTTGGAGTAAGATGTTGTACGCGGAGAAAAAAACATGACACTGTGAGTGCCATAATTGAAAAAAAAATGACTTTTAACTTTGCCAGGAGGTGAGATATTTAATGGTAACGTTGTGGATATTTAGCAGAACCAGCATCCATGGCACGACTGAAACGCATTCTGTTGGGGCCAGAAGAAAAAAGGTTTGCTATGACCATAGCAGGATTTGAACTGAGAATCTAAGAGGGACGTAAACAAAGCTCTACTAAATTATAAAGATAAAAAACAACCAAATGTCATTACTGAAAAGAGAATCATCGTTTCAGCCTGGTAAGAATGTTGTTATTGTGAAGGAAGGAAGCACTCCGTCGGTTACGACGACAAGGGTTCCGGTTGATCCGAATCAACGGAACAGCCTGCTCGTGAAATTAACGTGTAAGTGGCTGAGCACTCCACAGACACGTGCACCTCTAACGTAGTTCTCGGGATATTCAACGTGACACAGAGAGTGACAAGGCCGGCCCTTTGAAATACAGGTACAACAGAAACAGGAAGTAAGAGTGAGAGAAAGTTGTGGTGAAAGAGTACAGTAGGGATCACCACCATCCTCTGCCGGAGCCTCGTGGAGCTTTAGGTGTTTTCGCTCAATAAACACTCACAACACCCGGTCTGGGAATCGAAACCGCGATCCTATGACCGCGAGTCCGCTGCCCTAACCACTGGGCCATTGCGTCTCCACAGTTATTGTGAATATGGTTATGATGAATAGAGAGGAAAAAGAAGAAAGAAAGACATACACTGTATTCAAGCACCAACTGAGGTAATAATAGTTATATAAGATAATAACGAAGGATAGTATGTGTTACGGTGCTTTTGCTGTTGTTGTTTAATCAATGGTTAGCTCTGATAGAAAAGACCTATTTTCAAAGCATTCCAATGATGACCATCTCGTCTGCCTTTATATCAATAGCTACATTCCAATGCGTCCTTCTTATCTAAGAGCCCATGACCGATCTAGTTGTTACTCTCTGGGAATCGAAACCGCAGTAGGTTCCATCTGAAGAAGCCTCACCTTACTAATGTGGGCTGACAGTTCTTCAATTCAGTTATTCACTCCTAACTGCAATAAAACTATAAACCCACTTCTACTAACACACTAGTGGATAAATTCTTAAATCAAGACTATCCATGAATAATTCTTCCGTTTTCGGATTCCACCTAATGATTTTTATTCCATAGATTTCACGACAGCAAAGTTGCTAAAAAGGATGGGGATTATGCTTACCTTATAGAACTTCGTTTTGTTTGTGTCCATTCCGAGTTCAAATTCAGCTAAAGTTGAACTTATCCGTCAGTCTTCTGGGATGGATAAATTAAATGCCAATCAAAAACTGAATGCATTGAATATATAGTAACCCTCTTCCGCATGCTTTACTTTGTTTTCTGTTCCGCTCTCTTCTGTATATTACTATATATATTTGTTTTGTAATATGTTGCTTATAACATGTCCACCGCCTCTTCATTTCTGGAGAAAAGCATGCCGTGAGGAGTGTGTCTCTCAAGCCTTTATTACGACGCAACGTAAAAGAGATAGATAGACAGACAGATAGGGAGAGAAGGGAGAGAAGAAGTAGAGGGGAGAGGAAGGATGAGATAGTATGAGAGAAGGGAGAAAGAGAGAAAAGGTGAGAGCAACTGAAAAGAAGAATTAACTTTTGTTGATTTGCTAACTTTTGAATAATAAGAAAAGAAGTTGATCGTGACAGGTTTTAAAGTCAATGAGCAAAGCTTCACTTCTAACTACAAAGAAAATTACTCCGGCTGTTTTTGCTATTGATATGAATTCTTAATGGTAAGATAACAAAGCGGTGTTATACAGGCAGCAATGGTTGAGTACAGAAGGAAGTATTCCCTATTTTTAGTTCTAAACCTACATGTTCTCTGTTAAAATCTATTCTAGTTTGCCATTAACTTTTATCCAGGGTTGAATTAAGATCCATAGAAGCCCTAAGCACATAAAAGATTTTGGTTCCCCCATATATATATGTAATTTAAAATGTAAACCACACTAAACCATAAAATAGATTTTTAAAAAAATGGAAAACTAACGTTGAGATAGAAAATAATGTTTATTTTTGTGTACTTGAATTTTATTTATATTTGAAAAGTTCTCTCCTACATCTTTTTTAATTGCAAAGTCTTTGATGAAATCCTCAAAATTAATCTTACATAATACATATACTTCCATACTTAGTAGAAATAAAGCATCTTGAATATTATCTTAGCGAGTTTAAATTGATTTCTTTTGTACCGTAAACCATTTATGATTTGATGCCATACGCACGTACATATTTTGCGTAATGGTTAATCCAGTGTCACCTACAAACATATGGTGGAATACGACATTAAATGAACGATGTCAGTTATTTTTGGGGAGGTTAAAGGCAATTACATCAAACCAGTTATTGACTAGAATTTTATTTTATCGATTCCAGAAGAATAAAATGCGAGTCTGATGCTCCAACAATTCAACAAGTCTACGGTTTTAAAAACTCTTGAGAAAAGAATAGTAATACACAAGCACGCATGTACTACCCCTTCCCACACAAATCAAAAATAAATAAGGGAAATAGCTCAGAGGGGCCAATATCATGCATTTGAATAACAAAGACAAATGCGGCATTATTGCGAACTCCTTCGGTCATGAATAACCATGGGATTGCACCTAGAAAGTTACAAAATTACCTTCCGAGGCAAGGTTGTTTTATGAAAGATCAGCAGTCGCCCACGTATACAACGCCACCGATGTTATCCAAGGGAAAGGCAAACGACGATACAGCTTGGCACCAGTGACATCGCAGCTCATTTATTAACGTGCAAGTGGCTGAGCACTCCACAGACACGTGTACTCTTAACGTAGTTCTCGGGGAGATTCAGCGTGACACAGAGTGTGACAAGGCTGGCCTTTTGAAATACAGGTACAACAGAAACAGGGAGAAAGAGTGAGAGAAAGTTGTGGTGAAAGAGTACAGCAGGGTTCACCATCACCCCCTGCTGGAGCCTCGTGGAGCTTTAGGTGTTTTCGTTCAATAAACACTCACAATGCCCGGTCTGGGAATCGAAACCGCAATCCTACGACCGCGAGTCCACTGCCCTAACAACTGGGCCATTGCGCCTCCACAACGTTATTAGATACCATATATTAAGGCGGCGAGCTGGCAGAAACATTAGCACGTCGGGCAAAGTGCTTAGCGGTATTTCGTCTGCCGTTACGTTCTGAGTTCAAATTCCGCCGAGGTCGACTTTGCCTTTTATCCTTTCGGAATCGATAAATTAAGTACCAGTTACGCACTGGGGTCGATGTAATCGACTTAATCCGTTTGTCTGTCTTTGTTTGTCCTCTCTGTATTTAGCCTCTTGTGGGTAGTAAAGAAATAGGTATTCCGTCTGCCGTTACCATCTGAGTTCAAATTCCGCCGAGGTCGATTTTGCCTTTCATCCTTTCGGAGTCGATAAATTAAGTACCAGTTGAATACTGCAGTCGATGCAATCGCTTAACCCCCTCCCCAAATTTCAGGCCTCGTGCCTATTATAGAAATGATTATTATATACCATATAAAATAAGTTCTTGTTTATTGAAATTATGTCTGCTTTGAGAGAAATTAAAACAATTGATTGGCGGTATGTTGGACAATATCCAAATAAGAAAGGGAGAGCGATATTCTTAAGAATTCTTTAAAATCAATACACCATTGAGGA
>NC_043006.1:75511788-75514288 GCF_006345805.1 Octopus sinensis
ATATGCACGCGTATTAGTACATGTGAACATGGTAAACACTACACTGTTAAATTGACAGTGATTTATCAATCGAAGCAGCTGTCGAAAATGAGTCATAAATTCCAATCAGCGTCTCCGATTTATTTAAGTCTATATTAATAGTGAGTTTAGAAGGCGTGTCTCCATTAACAATTAAAGGAGAAGTCGATAACTGATGAAATCTCAACGCATGACGGAAACTAATCCAGGTCATTCTTCTCTTTCTGTCTGCGAAAATATTGCATGTTCGCGCAAAGTGTTTATAGCTCTCTATTACATTGTGTATGCTAACATCTATAGAATCTTAATTTCGCGTGTATAAATCGACGGAAATGTTTCATATTTCAGGACCGTATTCGTAATCAAGTTAGTTGCTATTTACCTTAGAGCGTTAATTAGAATAGCTAAGCCTTTGCTACAAATCTAGATGGAAGAACTCCGTCGGTTACGACGACGAGGGTTCCGGCTGATCCGATCAACGGAACAGCCTGCTCGTGAAATTAACGTGTAAGTGGTTGAGCACTCCACAGACACGTGTACCCTTAACGTAGTTCTCGGGGATATTCAGCGTGGCACAGAGAGTGACAAGGCCGGCCCTTTGAAATACAGATACAACAGAAACAGGAAGAAAGAGTGAGAGAAAGTTGTGGTGAAAGAGTACAGCAGGGATCGCCACCATCCCCTGCCGGAGCCTCGTGGAGCTTTAGGTGTTTTCGTTCAATAAACACTCACAATGCCCGGTCTGGGAATCGAAACCTGGGAATCGACCGCGAGCCCGCTGCCCTAACCACTAGGCCATTGCGCCTCCACACAAATCTAGATAAAACATATCTCTCTATGAATGCATCGGTCATCAAGTTTTCTTTTATATTTGTTACCTATTATAGATTTATTTTTCACAATTAGGTTTTTCATCACAAGAACTAGTTTGTATTGCCTTGCTTATTACCTATTATAAATGTTTGCATGGCATTGTCTTGTCTAAGTGCTTTATGTTTCTAATTATTCTCCTGCATATGGTCTGTTGCTTTCATACAGGTCTGGTACTCCTATACGCCTATCCTCATTTATGACAGATGTCTTACTCTCTTACTTGTTCCAGTAACTTGACTGTGGTCATGCTGGAGCACCGCATTTAGTCGAGCAAATCGACCCCAGGACTTATTCTTTGTAAGCCTAGTACTTATTCTATCGGTCTCTTTTGCCGAACATCTAAATTACGAGGACGTAAACACACCAGCATCGGTTGTCAAGCGATGTTGGGGGGAAAAACACAGACACACAACACACACACACACACACACACACACACACACACACACACACACACACACACATGTTATATATATATATATATATATATATAATGTTAGCCATTTTTCTTGGTGGGCTAACGATTCCGCCAGCTCCCTACTCTTTTACTCTTTTACGTGTTTCAGTCATTTGACTGTGTCCATGCTGGAGCACCACCTTTAGTCGAGCAAATCGACCCCAGGACTTATTCTTTGTAAGCCTAGTACTTATTCTATCGGTCTCTTTTGCCGAACCGCTAAGTTACGGGGACGTAAACACACCAGCATCGGTTGTCAGGCGATGTTGGGGGGAAAACACAGACACACACACACACACACACACACACACACACACATGTATATATATATATATATATATAATGTTAGCCATTTTTCTTGGTGGGCTAACGATTCCGCAGCTCCCTACTCTTTTACTCTTTTACGTGTTTCAGTCATTTGACTGTGTCCATGCTGGAGCACCACCTTTAGTCGAGCAATCGACCCCAGGACTTATTCTTTGTAAGCCTAGTACTTATTCTATCGGTCTCTTTTGCCGAACCGCTAAGTTACGGGGAGTTACAGGGACGTAAACACACCAGCATCGGTTGTCAGGCGATGTTGGGGGGAAAACACAGACACACACACACACAACACACACACACACACACACATGTATATATATATATATTATATATATATAATGTTAGCCATTTTTCTTGGTGTGCTAACGATTCCGCCAGCTCCCTACACTTTTACTCTATTACTTGTTTGAGTCATTTGACTGTGTCCATGCTGGAGCACCGCCTTTAGTCGAACAAATCGACCCCAGGACTTATTCTTTGTAAGCCTAGTACTTATTCTATCGGTCTCTTTTGCCGAACCGCTAAGTTACGGGGACGTAAACACACCAGCATCGGTTGTCAAGCGATGTTGGGGGGACAAATACAGACACACAAACTCACACACACACACACATATATACATAAACACATATACGACGGGCTTCTTTTCAGTTTCCGTCTACCGAATCCACTCACAAGGCTTTGGTCGGCTCGAAGCTATAGAGAAAACCTCCAACCCAAATATCATCGGAAAATGTTTCCAATATAATTTGTGCAATATTATAGTTAAAGTAGTATATTTTGTGAATTTAAGAACGGCAAAGATCACTAATATTAACCTATATGCTT
>NC_043006.1:75519288-75531788 GCF_006345805.1 Octopus sinensis
ATATATACATCTACACATAAAATAGAAAATACAAAGTTATATCTTGATATCGCCAGTGATGACAATACTCAAAATATATAACAGACTGGAATTGTAGGCCCGTCTCTTGCAATCCGTCTACCAAATCCACTCACAAGGCTTTGGTCGGCCCGAGACTATAGTAGAAGACACTTGCCCAAGGTGCCACGCAGTGGGACTGAACCCGGAACCATGTGGTTGGTAAACAAGCTACTTACCACACAGCCACTTCTGCGTCTATACTTTAATAGTTTCACACTTGCAAAGAGAAAGTAGGAGAAAGTGTGGTGGTAATAGCAGGAGTAAACCACTTGAAATGAGGTAGGCAAATCGTAAAATATTGAATTTTCTCGAATTTTTGCTTAATTGGGGGTCAAATTGAAAAAACTTTACATGTCATGACCCAATCGAATCTACTTGGAAAAATCATAGGTAAATTCCAATTGAAGAAATTCTATATTGTAGAATTGTATTAAAAAGAAACATGGGAACAGGCAGAGAAAATCTGCCTTTTATCATAAGAGATATACATTTATACATATATATACATATATATATATATATATATATACATACATATATACTTATATTTACATACATACACATACACACACACATACACACACACACACACACACACACACACACACACACACACACACACACACATATATATATATATGAGAGAGAATTTGTTTTGGTGTTTGAAAGATGTACCTGAATATCACACTTGTAGTTGTTTTAAATTGTGTAATAGATATGACGATTTATTCAAATAGCAGACTGGTTTCGACAATTTTTTGCTGATCAGTGGTAAAAACGAATAAATAAATAATGGGCTTAGGAGAGTTTAAATTTGAAAAGTAAAATACGGAAAAACATTTGATCGTTTAAACATGTTTTTCCGAATTTTACCTTGCAACTTTAAACTCTTCTAATCCCTTTATTCCTTTTTACCATTGATAGGCAAAAAATTGTCGAAACCGGTTTGGTATTTGAATAAATCTATTACAAAATTTTAAAATGACTGTCTTTTCACAGCTATCTGGATGTTTCTATTGTATACGTTGATTAAAAAATAGGGGCATTTAACCTTCGTTTTCAAAACTAGCCTAATGTTTCTGAAGCCAACTTTAAATCAAACTTGTTATGAGAGAAGTAGTATCTTCAAATTATAAATCCTGTTTTGTTCATTAATATATAATCTAGACAGACAGATATTAAGAATACGCCAAGTAAATAAATACAAAATTGCTAAGTATCCATATGCGTTTATGTTGATAGCTTTTTATTATTAATTCCGATATTTCCATTCCGGTGAGAAATATGAATAATGTTTTACAATCACATACAACCAATCAGAGAGTATATCTAATGAAACGTTACATATTCGCTTAAGCTCTTCGTTTGCAGACAACAGGGTATTCGTGAATAGGTAAAAATTTCTTAAGTAATGCAGTGTCCGTATTCATTTTATCATTGTTCCTTTATATCAAAACATACAAAGGAAAAAAAAAATGAAATCCATAATTCCAGACAGCATTGAAAACCGCCAAGTTAATATAATGCGTGTCGTAATTCGATGCACGTAAGTGTGTGCGTCTGTGTGTGTGCGCGTGCGTGTGTATGTTTGTGCAATCTCAGCGATAAAATTTAGGCACTGATCCGAAAGTGACAGAAAACAGGCGTCTTTATGTACAAAAACGAAAAGCTAGAGACTAAGATGAAGTTCTTTAGAAATATTTAATAATTTGGATTGGATACCAAGTCAAAGCTTCAATGTATAGCATGACAGGTTTCTGGTGCCTGTGAGGAAAGATAACAAGTAGCAAGTATTACAAAACTTTCTTTGACAGGATATCTCTGTCAAAATAACGCTGTGAGCTTATTAGCTACAATGTGAATGTATAAGTTTATACACTACAGATGATGCAGCCTTGAATATATTTCCTAGTAAAACTGTTTCTCATATATATATATATATATATCTGAGAATCCACAAAAAAACAACAAAAGACGAAGACAGGTGGTGTAGACAACAAACAGATGTATTAGGTTAACGCTCGGGAAGTGAAAAAGTCTTTAACGTTTCGAGCCTACGCTCTTCCACAGAAAAGAACACAGAAAGAAACAAGGAGAGAAAATAAATAAAGTGTAGTGGCTAACGATCTATCATGGCAAATGCCGGAGAGAAGAGTTACACAGGAGAGCTAGGAAGAAGGGGAGATAATAAAGTAGTGGTGGTTCCCAAACGAAGGTGCGCGTGCGTATGTATTTGAGAGTTTGTATGTGCGTGTGGAAGAGGGCTGGTGACCTTGACGTGTGCGTGTGTGCAGGGCTGAAAATGTAGAGCAGGGAAGTGGTAAGTGCTGGTGTGTACGTGGTGGTGTGTTGTATGGTATGGTGGTGTATGGTGTAGTGATGTGTGGTGTGGTGTGATAGTGTTGAGAGGAGGGGGAGGTGAGAGTGGGGAAAGCAAGGGTGGGGGTAGAGGTGGGGTATGCGGGAATGGAATGGGAAGGATAGGGAAGGTAGGGTTGGAATGTGTAGGTACAGGTTTTATAATTTATTGGTACCTTGCGGTATTATTCAAATAACTTTTCTTTTTGTATAAAAAGTGGCTTTCCATATCAAAATGGATGGTAGTTGCTGGACCTTCGCATGTGTGAACCAGGGGCTGTATCTTGTGTTTGATGGAAGACGAACAAATGGCTTTTGGATATTTTAAGTCAGTTTTCATTGGACTAATTTTCATGATCTCTGCAAAATTACTAACAGTCGTGGGCAGTTCTTTGATTGCCTTGGAGTTTTTGTTTGGTGTCATGTAACTTGTGAAGGGGTGTGACTTTGTGGTTAGAGTATTAGGCTCGCGATCTTAGGGTCGGGAGTTCGATTCCCGGCGGCGCGTTATTTCATGTTGCTCCAGTTCACTCAGCCGGCAAAAATGAGTAGTACCTGTATTTCAAGGGGCCAGCCTTGTTACAGTCTGTGTCACGCTGAATCTCCACGAGAAGTATGTGCAGGCGCATGCGTGTCTGTGGAGCTGTTCCTTTGAGCGGATCAACTGGAACCCTGGTCGTCCTAAGCAACGGAGCGTCAGTTCACGCAATTGGACCAAAGTCTTTGAGCAGTCAGAATCTTATTGTTTTAGTGTTGCATTTTACTCTTGCTAACAACTTTGACTGTATGGCATTGCTATGTATAAATGAAAATGCAACAAGAAGACAATGAAATTCGGTCGGCCTGGAGTGTCATGACACGAGATCTGCTTGATCTGTTAAGTGACTTGTTTTCACCTGTCTGACCAAATTAAGACAAATCTTTTCTAGATATTGCCTGGAGATAGATTTAGCTGAGTTGATAGTTTTCTAAAAACGAGTCCATTATCACATAAAGCAACAACCGAAGACCCTTTTTCAGATGACAATTCCATAGATTTATAAAACATTGATGTACCTTGCATTAACAGAGAGAGAATATTATGAAACGTTTCGTTATTCATACTTTATAATACGTAACATAAAATGAGTTAACTTCGTTGCTTACAAATATCTAGTGGCTAATTAGATTTTATATTTATATTAACACATACATAGAAGAATACTACATTTCATGTTTCTATCGAGATTTTTGATCAAGATTGTGAAATCCCCCCCCCCACAGAGACGTTAATAATATATATAGGACGGGTTTTCATCTACCAAATTCAATCGCAAGGCATTGATCGGGCAGGGCTGTAGTAGAAGACACTCGCCCAAGATGTTGCGCAGTAGGACTGAATCTAGAACAACGTGGCTGAGCTCGTCTCTGAAAAAAGTTAACTAGTGACGTTTTATATCTATGGAGACAATCACTATCTCTGTGGAAACATATATATTTTCAGTGCTTTTTCGTATATACTTCTGTACTGTAAGAGATTTTATTATTTTTTTTTTTCACCTCCGTTATTCCACCATTTACATCTAAAAATGATAAAGTGATGCGATCTGAATTTATTCGAGAAATAAATAAGCTGAACTGTAACTTCAAAGATAGAATTACTTTTGATATCCTGAAATGTAAGACGGCGAGCTGGCAGAATTGTTAGCAGGCTGGACGAAATGCTTAGTGGTATTTCACCCGTCGCTACGTTCTGAGTTCAAATTCCGCCGAGGCCAACTTTACCATTCATCCCTTCGGGGTCGATAAATTAAGTACAAGTTGAGAACTGGGGTCGATGTAATTGACTATCCCCTCTCCCACATCTCAGGCCTTGTGCCAATAGTAGAAAGGCTATCGTCTGTCTTTACGCTCTGAGTTCAAATTCCGACGAGGTTGACTTCGCCTGTCATCCTTTCGGGGTAGATAAATTAAGTACCAGTAGCGTACTGTGGTCGATCTAATCGGCTGGCCCCCTCCCCACAAATTTCAGGCCGTATGCCTAGAGTAGAAAAGAATATCCTGAAATATGAGTGATTTTGTGTGTAAATTTTTATATTGCATTGGTTGTCTGAAGTACGTTCTGTTGCTTGGAGGTTTGTGTGATGTATTGCTGAGGTTTTCCATTCTGTCTATTTTATAATATATGTTTAATTGTTAGTTGGTGGTTAAGTGTAATATATGTTGTTCTCTGTTTCACACACTCACACATACACATGTATGTATGTATATGTCTACATATATATTTGTATGTATGTGTATATTTATATATGAACCTTCGCTCACATAAATGCCCGCATGCACATAGCATACATACGTATCTGTAAGCCAACCCATTGCGTCTTTAAACATATATCGCCGTAGTGCGTGTCTTTACAAACTTTAATCAGATGGAATTTATCGAGGAATAAAAACATTGTAGCTGTGACATACCTGCTTGTCAATAGATAAATTAGAATCACGCGAAAGCTTCTCAAGTACCTGCTTTTTCCGAAATGGACTTTTCGCGTAACTATCTACAACATCTGTTGGAAACTTCACCACTTATCAGGACTAGTATCACCAATATCCATTTATTTTCACTGCAAGCAAATTATTATTTATTATTGTACTTTCCTTAGTAATTGCTGAGAGATGCACGCAACCAGTTCAGTCATTAAGTTGTCATCAGATTGGCCGAAAAAAAAAAAAAAAAAAATATATATATATGTGTGTGTGTGTGTGTGTATATATTTATTTATTTGTTCATCTATTTATGTATTTATTTATGGCATATTTTTTGTCATTTATTATTTTCAGTCATTAGACTGCGGCCATGATGGAGCACCGTCTAGGAGAATTTCTTTAGTCGAATGAATTGACCCCAGGACTTATTCTTTTTCAAGTGTGGTACTTTTTCCCATCGGGTTTCTGCACTGGCTTTTAAGTGGTGTGGTGGTGGAGCACAGACACAAAGACACACAAAGACACACTCACACGCACTGTCTCTCTCTCTCACAGACAAACAGACAGAGAGACAGACAGACAGACAGACACACACACACACACACACACACATACATACACGCACACACACGACAAGCTTCTTTCTGTTTCCGTGTACAAAATCTATTCAAAGGTTTTGGTCGGCTCGATGCTATAGTAGAAGCCACATGCCCAAGGTGCCACACTGTGGGCATGAACCGAGAACCATGCGGTTGGGAAGCAAGCCTCTCATCACACGGCCACGCCTGCGCTGTATGTCTTTTATCTTTCACTTGTTTCAGTCTCCGGACTGCGGCCATGCTATGCTGGGGTACCGCCTTGAAAAGTTTAGTCGAAGAAATCGACCGCAGTACTTGGCTTTAAGTCTGATTTTTATTCTATCGGCTCTCTGTTGCTAAACTGCTAGATTACGGGGATGCAAACAAACCAACACCGGTTGTCAAATGGTGTCTGAGTGCGCAAACACAGGTAGTGAAACACACGCACACACACACACATATACGAATGGCTTCGAAACAGTGCCCTCCTACCAAATTTATTAGCAAGGTATTGGTCGACCCGAAGACATTTCCCCGCATGGTAGGAGCGAACCTGAAACCACGTGGCTTCAAAACGAGATTCTTAATCACACAAATCATGCCTGCACTCATCTCAAATAGTTTTGCAATAACTGAATCAGTTAAGTGTCTGACAAATTCATTGCAGTATGTTGGTATGTGTGGAGGCGCAATGGCCCAGTGGTTAGGGCAGCGAACTCGCGGTTGTAGGATCGCGGTTTCGATTCCCAGACCGTGCTTTGTGAGTGTTTATTGAGCGAAAACATCTAAAGCCCCATGAGGCTCCGGCAGGGAGTGGTGGAGATTCCTGCTGCACTCTTTCGCCGCAACTTTCTCTCACTCTTTCTTCTGTTGGCCTGCTCGCTTAGCCAGTGAGGTAGCGTCATTTGAAGGCTAAAACAATGCGAAACGCATTGTGACCAGCGATGTGTAGCAACATCTGATAGCCCGGTCGGTCACGGTGATCACGGTGATGTTGGTATGTCTATTATCTCCTGCGTTCAAATCTCACTGGGGATGATTTTTTTGTGTCCTTTTGCCTTGTTAATTTTAAGCTTGATAAAATACTTGCCAGTGAAGCGCTTAGGCCGATTCAATCGGTTATATGACACTTGCTTACAAATTTGTAGCATTTTGCTTTTCACAGAAGTATTTATTGTTTCTTTTACAATTGCAGTAAAACAGTTGAAGTGATGGCGCAACAGAAAGGGTTAGAATAAAGAGTTTAGTTTTCTTTATCTACGTTGAACTGAACTTATATTCTGCTACACACAAACACACATTATGATCGACTTTTCTTTACAAGATTATCTAAATAATTCTACAATAAATCAATTTATTATACTTATTAAAATAAGTTTTTAAAATAATAATCATATAATTAAAATGGATCTACTTTTTAAATAAAACATGAATATTGAAAATATAGTATAAACAACCAATAAATTAATATAAACTCAATGCAGACTGTTATATATTACAAATCTATGAATGTTTATAATACAATGTTGGTGTGTGTTTCTGTGTGTGCCTGTGAAGGCGTATGGCTCAATTACTAGAGCGTAGGGATCACAATGATGAGGTAGTGAGGTCGATTCCCAGACCGGGTTGTATGTTGTGTTCTGGTGCAAGACATTTTATTTCACGTTGCTCCAGTTCTCTCAGCTGTAGAATTGAGTTGCTACGTCACTGGTGCCAAGCTGTATCGGCCTTTGCCTTTCCCTTGGGCGACTGCTGGTCTTCCATAAACAACCTTGCCCGGACTTGTGCATCGGGGGGTAACTTCCTAGGTGCAATCCCATAGTTATTTGTAACCGAAAGGGGGTTTTACCCTTTATAATACATTCAGTTTACTTAATCCACATGTCAATACTTGAAAAACTTGTAATTATATAAAATAAACTCTCTTCATCGCTATAGAGACCAGCAATGTTAAATAGTGTGTATAGGTTTCCATACTTACGGGTGAATGTAATTTGGACTGAGTGATCATAGTATAAAACACCGGTTCTTAATCTGGTCGTTGTGATTTCAAAAAACACATCAAATTGGGGGCTGGGAACACTGGTTTTCGTTTAGAAGGAGTGTGATTCTTCTTAGAATTGAAATATTTCAACAAGATACAGAATTCATATTCTAAGCTGATGAAACAATCTTTGTCAGATTTAAAATATGAACAGGATAACGCGTTATCGATGAACAGAATAAGGACTAATGTTACATCAACGTTCAATTTAATTTCATTATCTATTTCTTCATGGCGGCAAATCAACAAAAGTTTACTACACTGGACAAAATACATTGCGGCATTTCTTCTGGTTTTACGTTTCGAGTTCCAATTCCGCTGAGGCCTACTGTATCTTTGATCATTCTTTGGATCGATAAATTAAGTACGACATGAGCACTGGGGTCGATGTAATCAACATATCAGGTGTACCAAAATCTGAAACGATTATCTAGTTCTTACCCCGCACCAACTTTTGTTTTAGTAATTTTCCCAAAACTTTAACATATAATTGGTCTCTGCAAATATCTTAAAAGAAATACATAGAGGATGAGGTACTTAATTACCTTCTGCTAGGCTTAAATAATCTATTTCTGTTTTGCAAAGCACGATGACTTAAATTTGTAAGATACCATTCCTTGAAAGAGAAGTACTGAACTACAATTAACCAAGAACCGGTAATATAAAGCAATACGCATACGACGCCATAAATTATATTGTACGAATTACGCTAGTAAATTGTGAAACTAAACTATGTGGAACTAGACTGTAAGCTTACATTATAGAATTAAGTTGAATGCAAACGGCCACCAAGTTTTAGTTTTTATTACAGCCTTAAAATAAGTACCAGTCATGTAATTGGATTTAGAATCGTGGTTTCGATTTCCAGTTCATACATTTAATTTAACATGTTATTCGTAACTTTGTTTCTGGGATGTTTAACGCCACTTACTCAGAGTATATTCTTCCCATTCCTTACATTATAACACAAGCTGACCAGCAATTGTAATTTCCTGGCAATGAGAAACAGCGTCTTACGTTTTAGGACGGTGAAATGGCGAATACTGACGTTTCTTTTTCCAAAGTCTCTAGCCATACGCAAAATGAAAGCATCGTTCAAGAACAGGAACCAAATCGGACACCTGACGCGCTAAATGTCTTACCTTTCGTTTCTCGACGTTGACAACTTTACTTGCCAATATACGAGGAGACGTCAAATTCCACCGAGGTCGACTTTGCCGTTCATCCTTTTAGGGTCGATAAATTAAGTACCAGTTGCTTATTGAGGTCGATCAAATCGACTGGATCCCTTCCATAAAACTTCAGGCCCTGTGTCGAGAGACCAGAAAAGAAAAGAATATACGATGGGACGAGAGCTGACTGAGTTTCGGTGTTCCTCTTACCTTATTACGTTCTGATGTGGATCAGATTTTCTTCATCCTTCAATGGTTAGTAAAAAGAGAATAATAGACATACAATGGTTGATTCAATAAGGTGACAAATTGGTCGAATCTTTAGAGTGGAAGACACGTTTGTTTTGTGATATTTGTTTTGGCTTTCTGTGTTCTGAGTCAAATCTGGCCGAGGTCAACTTTACCTTTCTTCTCTCCGTGGTCGATAAAATATATCAATTAAGAGCAACGAACTGCAAAAAATGTTATACATCGGATGAGATGCATTGTCGGGCTTATTCTGTTCTTTGCGCTTTTAGTTCTTGGGAGGTAAACGTAACACCTGTTCATTGAGTGATTTTGGCAGCACTGAGCTGTGGAAAGTATTCAGCTCAGATCTCTGATATTTTGGTTGAATTCCTTCCTATAGTCCATCAGTTTTGGAGGCTTTGTAAAAGAAAAAATAAAACTCGTAGCTGCTGTCTATCCAACTCTTTGACTACTTGGTAAAATAACGACTGTACACTTCAGACTTCTTGCAATGTAAGAAATATATTTTATGATGAATTGTGTTGGCAGTTTGATACTTAATGACTAGTTATAGTTTGTTAATATTAATATCTTTATTAACAAATCAGTCAATAGTTCATTAGAATTTTTTTCACAAATATGTGATAGTATCCACATCACATATTTTGCTTTATTTCTCTCTAAGAAACAACGAAGACCGTCTCAGGTTCTGCCCCAACAATTAATTTTCGATTTTCTCCCGCTTCACGAAAGTAAATATTTCCCATTTTATTTTCACTAACTTTGTAACAGGTATTATTTCAGAAAAATAACTTTCGAATTTTAACTTTGAGAAATAGAAAAATACACGAATTTCTAGAACAAGGCTATTTTCAAATGAAACAATTCCATTTATTAGTTATATGTATTTATTTTTTTCTACTGTAGACAGAAGACCCGAAAGTTTTGGGGAGGGGGCCAGTCGATTTGATCGCCCCTAGTACGCAACTGGTCCTTAATTTATCGACCCCGTTAGGATGAAGAGCAAAGTCGACCTCGGCGGAATTTGAACTCAGAACGTAACGACAGACGAAATACCGCTAAAAATTTCGTCCGGCGTGCAAACGTTTCTTATTTCTTTACTGCCCACAAGGGACTACACACAGAGGGGACAAACAAGGACAGACAAACGGATTAAGTCGATAATAGCGACCCCAGTGCGTAACTGTTACTTATTTAATCGACCCCTATCGTAAACAAATCAATACCGATTTTCACCTACCTACCTACCTACCTACCTACCTACCTGTCTGTCACTCTGCCTATCTATCTATCTATCTATCCATACATACATACATACGGCGGGTTTCCATACAGTTTCCGTCTACCAAATTTTCTCGCAAGGCGTCGTTCCAGGGATACAGTAGAAGAGACTCGCCCAAGGTGCTGCGCAGTGAGACTGAACCCGAAATCACGTAGTCACAAAGCGAGCTTCTTAAAAACTACACTGCCTTTGCAGTGAGGTGCTTATCCATCGAATGCGTACAGGAAGACAGATTAACCTATCATTGACTGAAAAGAATACTGGGCCTACATTAGTTACCAAACCCTTTTAAAGCGTTGCTCCAGCAAGGTTACAGTCCAATGACTAAAACTAGTTGAAGAAGGAAAATGACTCTGCGATGTTTTCTCCATCACTTCGACATTTCCGCCCCATTCTACTGTGCAGTGATTGAAAAGAGAAGGAAGGAAGATAGAGCATTCTAAACTATAGAATTCAAAGGAAAAACTGAGAAAAATAAAGGGAGAAATTTTACAGCCATAAAGATAATTCATCTGAAAAATCTGATTAAAATAACCACAAGGTTTTCATGTTGACGTTACAAGAACGCTAGCTGAAGTATCGTAATGTTTTGTTATTTTTTCACTAAGATTCCATTGCTTTCGAACAACCTCATAAGATTGTTGTATTGTTGTATTGAAAACACGAAACAATTAAAATGATGTAATATCACGAGAACAGCACAGAATACAAAGGAAAGACAAAACAAACACCACCAAAAGAAAGAAGGAAACGAAAAAGAAAGAGGAAGAGAAAGATTGAATATTTTATTCCAAGAGTTTGTTTTATGTTAAAAAAAAAAAAGAAATTAAAAAGGCGTTACTCTGTTATTTTTAGTTTTAGTAGTGAAGTAGCTGTTATTCACGAGATATCATTTGTTTGATTTCGTCTTTATTGAGTGTTTATTCCAGTTTTCGCGCTGTTTAGCAGTTAAAAAAATCATCTTTCATACTCTGTATTATATCAATTTTAACATAAATTTTATTGATCCCTTGCAAAAGACAACATCCCGGCGAACCAGTTTCAATTGCCAGTGTTAGTTGTCTTATAGTACTATCTTATAGTACTATGCTTCTTCCCTAGAGAAATGCAAGTATATCTCAAATAACCATTTTCGAAAATGCCGTTTAGTTGTCTTATAGTACTATAAGATAGTACTATGCCTTTAGTTGTCTTATAGTACTATCTTATTGCTTCCTATTCTAATTTTGAGTCAGCATTATGGACCTGCGTTCGCCTATTAGTTTCACCTAGTTATATACATTGATATATTGTGGAAGGTAAAAATCAAAGAAACCGTAACACTGCATTATAATTTCATTAGATTGAGCTCTTGGTTCAATATATATAAAGGAGATGCGGTTATTTGTTCTAAATATCTGCGTTCAAGTAGCGCCTAAGTTAAATTGTGCTTCTTCCCTAGAGAAATGCAAGTATATCTCAAATAACCATTTTTGAAAATGCCTTTTTAGTTAGGAGGGAGAAGGCAAAGCGCATGACCCACTATAAGGCCTCCAACACTAGTTGGAAGGCGGGAGAAAGATATCCTCAAACCGGAATGCTTGTAACAGAAAAGGCTTTGCTAAAAACAACCAAAGTTGGTGGAGATGTTAAAGCATGTGACAGATACCACCCCAGGTAGACCATGCGTTTAAGATATTGCACTCAAGAATCGCAAGATCGTGGTTTCACCATACCGATGGTACGTTGTCATCTTGAGCAGAACACTTCGTTTTACGTTGCACCTCTCCGCTCAGCTGTAAATGAGTAAGCCTACGATAGACTAGCGTTCCGTTCAGGGACAAAGTTCACCTGTCCACCTTACCAGCAGGGTGGCACCATTCGAAAGCTAAAACAATGCAAGGAAGCGCATTGTGACCAGCAGTGTATAACAACATCCGATAGTCTGGTCGATCCTGTGATATTCACATATACATATTATATACATACTTACGTATATGTATATATTTACACACACACACACAAGAACTCAGAATGCAAGCAGCTGGAGAGTTAACGCAAAACCACATAACCTCCGGCCCGTCGTTCTTACAGCTCTGTCGATCCACTGCTGTGGAATTGGTGCTTTTTTTAATCATCCATGAAAAGACGAGAGGCAAATTTAACTTAGGCGCTACTTGAATGCAGAGATTTAGAACAAATAACCGCATCTCCTTTATAAATACAGGACCAAGAGCTCAATCTCATGAAATTATGATGCAGTGTTACAGCTGCTTTGATTTTTACCTTCTACAATATTTCAACGTATATAACTA
>NC_043006.1:75536788-75561788 GCF_006345805.1 Octopus sinensis
CAACACACACACCACACACACACACCACACATATATATATATATATATATATATATATATATATATATATATATTTATGTATATATATATTATATATATTATGGATATAGATATATATAGTATTTCGGGTTAGTATAGATATAGGGATTGCATGTATATATTATATATTAGTATATATATATATATTTATATATGATATAGTTATGTATATATATATATTTATATATTCTATATGTATATATATATATATATATGTCTATATATATATATATATATATTATATATATATATATATATTGTATATTATATATATATATTGTTATATATATATATATATATATATATGTGTGTGGTGTGTGTGTGTGTGTGGTGTGTGTATGTAATGTATATATATGGTCGCGTCTTGTCCTTACCTTCGAAAATATATACATATTGGGTTGCCAAGAGGATAATTTCTGTTCTTTAGTGTGAAATAAATGGTATTTGTTTTAATACAAAGAATGTACGGAATTTTTAAAACCATTTCTGACATGTGCGTTCTGTTAAATAGCCAACACCATAACCTTCACTTATCTCTTTGTGAGCCTCAGCAGATTTCTTATCTTTACGGGAAAAAAAAATGGCAAAATTGTTCATTTTTGCACTCCATGTTAAAATTGACAATCAACTAACAACAGTAAACAAAATTACGCGTAATTTGCTTCTAAAGTAAATTAAAAGTAACGGTTATCAAACGTCAAAACGAAAAAATCATTACATTGACAGACGTCATTCAAAAATAGCGTAACTCTATTTGTGAAAAACGAAATTACTTTCTGCTTTCTGGCCAACCCAATATATATATTATATATTATATATATATATATATATATATATATATATATATTATATATATATATATATATATATATATATATATATATATATATATATATATATATATATATATATCAAAATGATGTGTTATAATACTATTCCACGCATACAAAAACAGCTATAACAACCAAACATAATTTCATCATCAGCTTCCCCACGGATATCATAATGGTTTCTACACCTGGGCAGTACCATTCAATCCGGTGGTGTCAACAGCACTAAAATAAGTGTTGTTTAGGAACAAACAACCCAAAGAAACCACAACTTTCAAGCACATATACAAGAGTTACCGAATGGAGTAGATAAAATCCGGGCTACATATGTTTCATAACGAGTGGAACTTCAGAAGTGGTAAATATCCAGGCGAGGTGTATACCGCAAGATTCTCTTCAGACCAAGGATACCTTGATTGAGTTTTCTATGCATTAATATGTACCTTTTTTGAAGCAATGTAAACTTTCATTTAATCAAGATATCCTTGGCCTGATGAGTAGCCTGCGAAATACACCTCGTCTGGATATTTGCCACTTCTGAGGTTCCGCTCGCTCTGAAACATATATAGCCCAGATCTTATCTATTCCATTCCGTTACTCTTGTATTCTTATTCGCACACCCGGCAACCCTGGTCACCTACCGTAAAATATTAAAATAACTTTTTTCAGTGTACCGTACTTCGATACGGAAAAATCCACAACCTTCCGTTTCAATAAACGACTATTGTCCCTGAAAGATGTTTTTTTAAAAATATTTACTACGGATTGCTTGAAACTGACTTTCTTCCTACGCCTCATTCCCTGGATCTTACATTATATACATACATACATACATACATACATACATACATACATATATATATATATATATATATATATATATATATATATATATATATATACATAAATATACATACATATACGTGCATACACACACACACACATAATTAACTGTTCTGTGATAGAAATTCAGCAAAAAAATGTATTTCAGTTGGTGAGAGATAAATGTTATTCATTTAAAGGACACAATACATGTCTTTAAGTGCTACTGATAGTTTCAAATGTTGAGAAATATCTCAAACATATTCTTCGGGAATACGTGTCACCATTGGTGGTGGCTATGTAAAGGACAAATAATTATGCCACGTTTTGTTTATCCCAGTCCTCGGGAAGTGGGTCAGGGCAAATCTTTAATGAACGCCCTAACACACACACACACGCACACACACACACGCACACACACACACACACACACACACACACATATACACACACACACACACACACACACACACACGCGCACATACATGCATATATTACTATATTTTGGGAGAGCCAAGCCGGCTATGAAACCTAAAAATACACTTACTGGCTGCAGTTCGCTTCAGTTTTGGTCTTATTCCCAGGAAAAGTTTCTTTCAGTTTATAAAGATCACCGAAAAGTGTGAAGGAATATAACTCTGGGAATCTGACCAAAAAGTGATCTGAACCGGAACCAGTGAGTGTGTTTATAAACTTTATAGTCAATATGTCTATCCCAAAATATATTACAGTATCGGTTTCAAGACATGGTTCCAGATTAAAATTCTTGCCAAGCAAATTCAAAAAACGATACACACACACACACACACACACACACACACATATATATATATAGCATACTTATACACACATACATATACGCACGAATACTTATAAACACACATATATATATATGTACGCATACTTATACACACATATATATATATGCACGCATACTTATACACACATACATATACGCACGAATACTTGTAAATACATACATATATGCACGCATACTAATACACACATACATATACGCACGCACACTTATACACACATACATATACGCACGCACACTTATACACACATACATATACACACGCACACTTATACACACATACATATACGCATGCATAATTATAATTATCAAAAATGTGAGTGAGTGTATGAGTGTCTGTATACGTGTATGTGAGTTTCTGTGTACGTATTTGTGTGTGTGTGCACGCGCGTCTGTGTGTGTGTGTGTGTGTGTGTGTGTGTGGGCATCCATATGCGTGTTTTGTTTCTATGCGTATGTCTATATATGTATGTGTGTGCGTCTGTGTGTACGCGTGCGTCTCTGTAAGTGCGTAGCTTAATATAGTTCTTGGCTTGTTTCAGATTAAACAATAAGTTACGTTAGCCAATAGACTTCTTTGGATACGTTTAGTCCAACCTACTTCGTCTTAAATTTTTCCCCTTGGTAACTGACCTTATGTCCATTTGTAAGATATATAGTAAAACATTTCAACTCTAGCCACCCTTCTGTGCCAACATCGTATCTGGTTCACTGCCATGTGTCTCCGTGTTGAGTACTTGCCACTGCCGCCTCCGACGATCTCACCCTCATTCTCCTCATCAAGTATACAGAACGGATTTAATTTCTTCCTTGGCTTGAGTTTTTATGTAATATAGGCGTGATGTAATTTAAACCCATTTGTCTCTCGCTGTTTTTGATTTTGCTTTGGGGAAAGAAACCTCGTTGGAAAGTTCGTTTTACTTCCTATATTTTTTTCGTTTTGTGCTGGATTACAAAAATGTAGTTCCTTTTCTTTATCTATTTCTCTTAATTTAATTTCACCATTCGCTTCCACTGTACCTACCGACCACACCTTCGGTTATCTTGTTCGCTCATTCATGGAAAGTGTGAGGTATGAGTGTGTGGTTAGGGAAATAGTCTTGCAGCCAACATAGCTTCGGTTTCAGTCTTATTGCACGTCATCTTGGACAAGAGTCGTCTGCAATTGCTCCAAACCAACCAATGCTTTGCAAATGAATTTGACACACAGAAACTGTTGGAATCCCGTCGTATACATACATACATACATACATACATACATACATATGAATGTGTGTGTGTGTAAGTGTATATGTATGTATACGTGGATATGTGTTCGTGTTTGTTATTGCCTGCTGCTTGACAACCAGTACTGGTTTGTTTACTTCCCGTGTCACAGCAGTTCGCCAAAGGAAACCGATGGAACAAGTAGCAAGCTTAAGAAAACAAAACTCGTTTTGTTTGACGATGCTCCAGCATGGCCGCAGTCCAATGAGTGAAACAAGTAAAAGACGACAGATAGTTTTAATCACAATATATAAGAGCTGATAAGAATAAAGAGAAGATAATATATTTCAAAAATATTTACAAAAATCATTATTTTGTTCAAAATTTGGGAAAAAAATATGAAAATTGAAAAACATTATTGAAAGAGTTTATAAATATATAGAAGAAAATAAGAAAATAGGAGTAAAGATCATGTTGCAAAGATGAAAATAAAATTGTTTGAAAATATTGTCTTGGTTTATTTCGAGTCAGTTAGAACTATCACTGAAAAATCTGTAGACAAGAATTCCTGAGAAATTTTTTTTTAATGTTTTGGAATCAGCACAATGGACTTTCTTTTACTGCAAGTGTTTTTTTTTTCATAAGTAGTGCAGGAGAAAAACATTAAACAAGAACTACGGCAAAACATTATAACTGCAACCATATATCTGTGTATGTGTCTCAATGTGGATCCGTTCTGTGTGTGTGTGTGTGTGTGTGTGAGCCATTAAGGTAACGTAGCTCACCTACATTTCTGACTGTGTTGTATTCTTTCGACGCTTATTCGGAGACTTCCCGCATATGAGGATTCCCATTATGCATATCTCAAAGATCTCACTTCATTTTTGGCAAGAGTTTTTCAATACATTGTAGACTCGTAATTTTTTTGTTTAGGTAATGTAACAACCATTGCATATATATATGTATATATATAAATGTACATATTAATAAATATGCTGATATATACAACATATGTACGGCCATCTATTTCCATGTGTATGTATGTTTATATATTCATATATTCATGATTATATATTGACATAATAATACATTTTATTATTTTTCATAGGCATGGCTGCATAAATAACCTGTTGTTAGAACACAGTAGACATGTTTTTCAAAATAAAGTATCTGTACATAAAGGCATATATACATACATACGTACGTACGTACGTACATACATACATACATACATACATAAACATGGATGTATGTATTTGCATATATCTATCTGTATTCATGTACATATACCATAAACATTTTTGCATAACTATGTATGGATGTACTTATATATGTGGATGTACATATACTCATGTATTCTGATATATATGTATACGTATATATATATATATATATAATATATATATATATATATATATATATATATATATATATATATATACATACATAAACACACACACACACACACAGACACACATATATATACATGAGCAAATGTCATCTATACACTTAGGCCGACCAAAGCTTCGTTTGGCAGACGGAAATTGAAAGAAGCTCGTCGTATATATTTGATTAAGACAAGATGTACATATGTATATATATATATATACATATATATATATATATATATATATATATATATATATATATATATAATATATATATATATATATATATATGCATGTATGTATTTATGTGTATTATATTCTTATCTTAATCACTGGACTGCCACGTAATAAATTATGCATTCTGGTACTTATTCTGTCGGTCTCGTTTGGCCAACTACACCTATAATTTACAGGGACATAAGCAAACTAGCAGTAGTTGTTAAGCGATGGTGCGGTGCAAACACAAATGCAAAGACATACATGTGTATATGTATGTATACATGCATGTATCATGTTATATTAGATCATCCGTCACGTGGAAGAAGATGAGTTACGTGGTGTCCGGCTATGGCCGATCACTTAGAAGTGTGCTCGGAAGGCTCTGCTGCAGCTTAGGCACTGGTGGTCGGCCGTGACTGAAGGCACGTAGTTAGCTCTGGATTTGCGTCTCTTTCAGTTTCCGTCTACCAAATCCATTTACAAAACTTTGGTCAACCCAGGAATATAGTAGATAACACTTGTCTAAGGAACCAGGAAGCGTGTTGTAATGGAAGAGTGGGTGCTTGTGTGTGTAAATTAGATAGGAGTGTGTGTGTGTGTATGAGCGTGAGTTTAGGTATATGTGCATATTGTTTTAAGGGATTAGTGTATAGTGCTGGGTAATGAGTTTTAAAGCGTATTGCTGATCTGTTGGGGGTGGGGGCTGGATTGCAAAAGATGTATGTGGTATATGTAAGTGCGTACAGAAGAAGAATTTAAATGAAAAGCGGTGGTAAATTTAGACCCTTAGGGACTGAAATACGAAGAGAAAAACATAATGTCCGAGTGGCCTCTGATCAAGGCCAATCAGGACAAAAACAAACGTAAACGACGCGAAATTGGAGTGTCATTAGCGAGGCTGATGTCGCGAAGGTGTTTGGTAAAACGGTCAGACCTGTCAACCAGTTTGTCCAATATATGAGGAGTAGTAAGGAGAGAAGAGGATGCAGTGAGTCAGTTTATTGTAGGTGTTGACGTGGAAGAAACGGTTGTAAGTACTGGTGAAAAAAGAGGAAGATGATAAGGTCTAACTGTAACAGAGTGAAGAGGAGTGTGTGTCTGTGTGTGTGTAGTATGTTACCTTTTATCTTTTACTTGTATCAGTCATTAGATTGCGGCCATGTTAACGCACCACCTTGGAGAAATTTTAATCGTATGAATCGACCCTAGTACTTCATATTTAATGCCTGGTACTTATTCTGTCGATCTCTTTAACCGAATCGCGGGATCGTAAATACTCTAATACCAGTTGTCAAGAGGTAGTAGGGGGATAAATGCAGACGAAGGCACACACACATACACATACACACACGCATACACACATACATCCATACCCACACGAATATACTTATGTATCTATATATATATATATATACACGACTGGCTTGTTTCTGTTTCTATCTACCAAATCTGCTCACAAGGCGCTGGTCTGTAGAAGACACTTGCCCAAGTTGCCACGCAATGGGACTGAATCTAGAATCATGTGGTTAGGAAGCAAACTTAAACTTCTTACCACACAGCTACGTCTGTACCTGTAAGCCACGTCTGCATCTATGTAATGATTTTGCTGAAGAATGTACTAAAATCTGATACAGAAAAATATGCCAAGTAATATATGCAGCTGTGGTAGCATCATTTGATATATTATCCTACTTGTCTCACGTGTACGACAATTTTCTCTACGGCAAGAGCGAACGTGCGGTACTTTAATCGATAGATGGATTTAAATACTTTGTACTACTTACTAAACATAGTGATTTGCTCCAGCACACTCAGTCTGACTGCACCTATTTTCCGCATAACGTACAATGGACTACAGGAATTAGCACATTAATAACAGGTAATTTGAAGGTGTGGGTATTTATATTTTATCAAAGCAGACAGATACAAAGACGCATGTGTATGTTTTTGTATATACTCTTACTCTCTTTTTACTCTTTTACTTGTTTCAGTCATTTGACTGCGGCCATGCTGGAGCACCGCCTTTAGTCGAGCAGATCGACTCCGGGACTTATTCTTTGTAAGCCCAGTACTTATTCCATCGGTCTTTTTTGCCGAACTGCTAAGTGACGGGGACGCAAACACACCAGCATCGGTTGTCAAGCAATGCTAGGGGGACAAACACAGACACACAAACACACGCATACATATATATATACATATATACGACAGGCTTCTTTCAGTTTCCGTCTACCAAATCCACTCACAAGGCGTTGGTCAGCCCGGGGCTATAGCAGAGGACACTTGCCCAAGATGCCACGCAGTGGGACTGAACCCGGAACCATGTGGTTGGTTAGCATTGAATTATTTAAGAGAACACGAGAAACAATTCTGAATTCCATTTGAAACTGTCTACGGCCTGCTTTAGTCTTTCAAATATTCTTGACATTTACGTTTGGTTGGGAAGCATGTATGGCGGCGATATGGAAGAGTCGTTAGCGCACCGTGTAAAATAAGCCTTGTGGATTGCAGCTCTACTGCGTTCTGTGTTCAAATCTTACCGAGACCGACATGATTCTTACTCTTCCTTTCTTCCTGGACGAAATAGCTTGTCTTCAGCCTTAGAGATGAATGAACTCTGCTACAGAAAAAATACCCAAGTAGGCCGTATAGCATACAAATCTCTGCTATGAATTAAAAACCCAAGAAATGAAAGAGAACAAAATCAGGTGCAATTGTAAAATTGGAACCTCTGGAACCTCTTTTCTCGATTATGATGGGATGAAAGATAAACTCAGCTCTAGCTTAGATATCAATTCCGTCCTGCACCATACAATTTCTGCCCTCGTATATGCACCATTGTCATCGCTGACGAAATGTTTCAGAATATCCATTTAAAGATGAGAAACGTAAAGAGCGAGAGAATAATCCCTATAAAATCTTTCTCAGAAATGCAATTTCAACACCACATTTGAAACCCCTTTGCAAGTGCCGCTAATAACAATTGGAAAAAGACATTTTCTATGAAGTTATTGTTAAGAAACCAGCATTAAAATATTTATGTAATCGAAGTTCGGTGGCTTATTGTATTATTCTTGAAAGGCATTTGAATTCTGTTGCAAATTTAAGCTGGGTTTTACGGTGTCCATAAAGGAATTAATAACTGATATAAATATTACGTAAATGTGTGATTATAGGCTTCTTTTTTCGTGAGCTGTTATATATATTAAAGGTATTGTGTACTTCATGTATTATCCATCTTTTACTACTAATTAGATTGCTGAAATTGTTATATTATGTTCCTAACGTCTTCATAAACTAGAACATACACACTTACCTCTCCATATATATACACAGTGGGGTTCAAAAGTATGTTTATAGTTATCACGTAAGCACTTTAAATACATTTCAACACTTCCTACAAAGCAAATTTTGTTGATATATATATATTACCTTCGAACGCGGAGTAGATGAAACAAGGACAACTGAAGAAGGGGAATATTCTTTATGTTGTATGTCTCGTATTCTCTGTTTTTTCTCGTTGTTCGAAAAAAAGTTCGTTTCTATGTTTTTGTTTTTATGTTTTCGTTTCTCATTGTGTTCAACGCTTTTTTGATGTTAGGTATCCATATATGGATGTATATATACATATAAATGTAGGTATGTACATATATGTATGTATATATGCATATATTTATATATTATATTATATTATATTATATTATATTATATTATATATATATATTATATTATATTATATATATATATAATATATATATATATATATATATATATTATATATATATATAATTTAAGGTGTATTCCGCTAGGAACGTAGTGGAGTACCATATATACGTATTTGCATATATATATATATATATATATATATATATATATATATATATATGTATATATATGTGTGTGTGTATTTATATATGTATGGATATGTGTAGCTATCTACCTACGTATGTATAGATATACACTCAATACACATACAGACATATAAACATTGTTTTTAAGACGTGTTTTTCAATTCACATAAAAGAAATACTAATAAAGCTCTATTTCTTGTTGTTTATAAGGTATGACGTCAGGAAAAAGTTCAAAAACGCAGTCTGCGTTGATGATTAGTTTCAGAAAGGTCTTATTTAATAGAGGCCCTTTGCTAGAATGAAATGCTTTCAGTTGTGGGTTGATATCAAGGCGCTATCTCACTTGAATGCGAACTTACCTGATTTTTCAAACAGGAATTCGCCACTAATTGTATCAGTATTGATTTTGATCAAAATTTGTTTGTAATTCCAATATTATGAAATAGTACGGACCAGCGAATTTGAACTTAAATTTCATAATATTTTAAATTGCTTCAATTTTAAATCTAATTTTGAAAAAGAAAAAAAAAAGAAGAAAATTCGTTTAAAATATAAAGTAATTTTTAAAACGGGTTCATCAACTCGGTGATGCTTCGCTATAGCAGCCACAAGCGTTTAAAATGAAAGAAAGAAATAAAGCAATAATCATCATAATTTCTTATTCGCTAATGACATATAATTTCATTTGGCTGGAGTAATTTAGACAAACATCTTATGGGGTGATGCACAAACGAGGAAAACACTCTCTACATGGTCGTTTCACAGTGTAGTGGTAGAGTTGTAATCATTGTATTTAATTATATTGACAGACACCTTATTAATGATGCTGCTGCAGCTGCTGATAATATTAATAATTTTTACTATAGGTACAATGCCTAGAATTTGTGGTCAGGGGTATAGTCGATCACATCCATCTCAGTACTTGACTGGCAATTAATTTATTGACTCCGAAAGGATGAAAAGCAAAGTCGACCTCGGTGGATTTTGAACTCAATAATAATAATAATAATAATAATAATAATAATAATAATGCCTTGATGCAGTACCAGGCAGTGGCTCTCATGGCTTCTGATCTTAACTGATTGGAAGTGTTATCATGTACATTGTTTTGTCTTGGTATAAAAGATGGGCTACAGCAAATATTCTGCTCAATACCACAGATTTGCTTGTCAGTTGTTTGACGTTAACCAGTTGAACATGTCCCTTAGTGGCTGACGATATGTGCATCTCTGATCACGAGCAGAAGTAGTGGGGGAGCATCATAGCCATGTGTTGAGAGGGATTCTTTGGGGTTTGAATAATTCACCTCTGGAAACATGGGTGGTTCTTTCAACATCCTTAAACAACCCTTATTCAGGGACCGTTTGAGCGGGATGGGTTACTCAACCTGAAGAAAATTCTAACTGGGCCCCACCTGCAAGGTCATGTGCTGTTTATCTTGATATGAGATCACCATGTCGCGCACATATGGCTGTGATGCATGTGCCTGGTGTACCTTTATCAGACGGGTAGTCATGATGGGTATATTGGGCTTCGTATATTTTACCCCAGCGTCACTTTGATGGCATGAACTGCTCTCTCACTCAATAATAATAATAATAATAATAAATGCCCTGATGCAGTACCAGGCAGTGGCTCTCATGGCTTCTGATCTTAACTGATTGGAAAGGTTATCATATACATTGTTTTGTCTTGGTATAAAAGGTGGCCTACAGCAAATATTCTGCTCAACATCACAGATTTGCTTGTCAGTTGTTTGAACGTAACCAGTTGAGCATGTCCCTTAGTGGCTGACGATATGTGCATCTCTGATCACGAGTAGAAGTAGTGGGGGAGCATCATAGCCATGTGTTGAGAGGGATTCTTTGGGGTTTGAATAATTCGCCTCTGGAAACATGGGTGGTTCTTTCAACATCCTTAAACAACCCTTATTCAGGGACCTTTTGAGCGGGATGGGCTACTCAACCTGAAGAAAATTCTAACTGGGCCCCACCTGCAAGGTCATGTGCTGTTTATCTTGATATGAGATCACCATGTCGCGCACATATGGTTGTGATGCATGTGCCTGGTGTACCCTTATCAGACGGGTAGTCATGATGGGTATAATGGGCTTCGTATATTTTACCCCAGTGTCACTTTGATGGCATGAACTGCTCTCTCACTCAATAATAATAATAATAATAATAATAAATGCCCTGATGCAGTGGCTCTCATGGCTTCTGATCTTAACTGATTGGAAGTGTTATCATGTACATTGTTTTGTCTTGGTATAAAAGATGGCCTACAGCAAATATTCTGCTCACTACCACAAATTTGCTTGTCAGTTGTTTGACCTTAACCAGTTAAGCATGTGCCTTAGTGGCTGATGATATGTGCATTTCTGATCACGAGCAGAAGTAATGGGAGAGCATCATAGTCGTGTGTTGAGAGGGATTCTTTGGAGTTTGAATAATTCCCCTCTGGAAACATGGGTGTTTCGTTCAACATCTTTAAACAACCCTTATTCAGGGATCTTTGGAGCGGGATGGGTTTCTGGACCAGAGGAAAATTCTAACTGGTCTCCACCTGCAAGGTCATGCGCTGTTTATCTTGATATGATATCACCAACTCGCGCACATATTGTTGTGATGCATGTGCCTAGTATACCCTTATCAGACGGGTAGTCATGATGGGTATACTGGGCTTCGTATATTTTAACCCAGTGTCACTTTGATGGCATGCACTGCTTTCTTACTCAATGACGATAATAATAATAATAATAATAATAATAATAATAATAATAATAATAATAATAATAATAAATACCCTGATGCAGTACCAGGCAGTGGCTGTCATGGCTTCTGATCTTAGCTGATTGGAAGTGTTATCATGTACATTGTTTTGTCTTGGTATAAAAGATGGCCTACAACAAATATTCTGCTCACTATCACAGATTTGCTTGTCAGTTGAAGAGTAATACTCATTGAAATTTATTACTATTTTCGAAACGAAATGATGTATTTTAACTCGATATCATCTCCACCTCTAACACAACACATGTAAACATGCGTGATACATTACGATCCATCAATACCAGATCATCCCCGACCCCAAACACCATGTACAAAAAAACTACGAAGAAATTAAATACCACCGATATTATTGAACCCAAGAATAACAATCGGGAAGTTCGTACTTTAAACTTACAACACAAAATGTACGAAAAACTACACGTGCAAAACAATGTGACAACAGAAATGAACGGACCGGTAACCTACGAAAATGACGACCGTCAAAATAATGGGCCGGACGTTGTTCCTCATGTCCCGCAAATAAAACCCAAAAGACATAAATTGACACGTGCGAAATACATTTCTATCCTACACGCATACTTCACAGCAGTGCTCTACCCAAAAAATGAAAACACAA
Source organism: Octopus sinensis (assembly GCF_006345805.1). NCBI lineage: Eukaryota > Metazoa > Mollusca > Cephalopoda > Octopoda > Octopodidae > Octopus > Octopus sinensis. Next base: position 75,549,369 of record NC_043006.1, read on the forward strand.
CAACACATACATATAAAATATGGAAGGAAAATAACATAAATATAGACTTGGATACAGCAATGAACCCTAATAAACTAGCTAACGTACGAAGATACATTCTCAACGCAAAAAAATATGAGAAATAGAAATAGAACATCTAAAAGAAAAAATACACCAGGAAAATGTAGATAGAAGCCACACAACAATGCCCAAAAATATAAACACTGAAACAGTAAAACACGAAGACAAACGTAACATTCCCAACAAACACGATGTAAACAAAAAAACAACAAACCCAGACCGTAAGGATGCATAATAATACACGACAAACAGCAAGCCAAAACACGGCAAACAAACATATAAATAAGAAAGCGACACAAATCTTAAACCTGAAAACAACGAAGGGGAGCCTAATGATTATGATAATATAAAAAGTAAAATAATCAAAGAACTGAAAACCACAGAGCTCAAAATGGACCACTGACCAAAAATCAAAATTGACGAAACAACAACACCAATTATAAACAGCATAAACCTAGCCGTCAAGGAACTGATAGCCACAGAAACAAAAAGCGATATCACTGAGCTAAATGACTTAGTATACGCAGCAGCCACTGCAGCCACAAAAGAAGCTGGATACTCACTCAAACCCATCCAAACAGGAGTACCACCACCCAAACAAACCCTGTGGATAAATAACATCCAAAACAAAATACAAAAAATAAGAAAAGATCTGTCGATTCTTAATGAAATCAGTAGACAATCAACGCCGCTGAGCAACAAAAAGAAAACAAAAATACTCCGCAAATATAACATCACAGAAAAAGATTTACCCGAGATAAAAGAAAAGCTGAAGCAAGATATCCTTGCCAAAGCACAAAGGATCCGCCGGTACGAGAAACGCCAGCGCTTCTCTGAACAAAACAAAAAGTTCAACTCCAACCCCAAAAAGTTCTACCAAGAACTTGGCGAAAATAAAATAGAAATCACTGCAGCACCAACGGCAGAAGTGGAAGAATTCTGGAGAGAAATATGGTCGGCGAACGAACAACCAAAAAAAAAGGTTATTAAAACAACAAACTCAGCATCTGAGCAACTTTGGACCCCCATAATAACTGAAGAGGTCACCCAGGCACTGCAAAGACTAAGCAACTGGAAGGCACCTGGGCATGACAAGATCCCCAACTTCTGGTTGAAATATCTAACAGGAATGCACAAAAAGCTGGCTGAAAACATACTAGCAGAGCCAGAGACAATGCCTGAATGGCTCACGAAGGGGAAAACCATCTTAATTCCCAAATCAGATGAGACAGCAAAACCAGAAAACTACAGACCAATAACCTGTCTCCCTACAATGTACAAGGCATTTACTGCAGTGATATCGCAAAGGTTGAACAAGCACCTGGACGAAAACAACATGTTTCCAGAAGAGCAGAAAGGATGCCGCAAAGGCTCATATGGCTGTAAAGATCAACTAATGATTAATAAAGCCATAACTGAAGACAGCCACAGAAAGAAGAAAGGCCTCAGTATGGCCTGAATCGACTACAAAAAGGCGTTTGATAGCATCCCCTACACATGGATCCTCGAAACACTAGCCATTAACAAAGTAGCACCATCAATTATAAAATTCATAGGGCACTCTATGAATAAATGGCAAACAGTGCTACAGCTCCACACAAAAGAGGGACTCATGAAAACCAAAGCCATCCCCATTAGAAGAGGAATATTCCAGGGAGACACGCTCTCTCCACTCCATTTCTACTTGGCACTGTCACCTCTATCTGATATGCTAAATAGAACTGGATGCGGATATAAATGTTACAGCAAAACGATCAGCCACCTTTTATATATGGATGACCTAAAACTATACGCTGCAAATGACAAACAACTGGAAACACTATTAAAGACAGTTCATGGATTTACCAAAGAAATAGATATGAAATTTGGATTAGAAAAATGCGCCAAAGTAAGCATGAAAAGTGGAAAACTAGTTAAGAGTAGCAACATCACACTAGATAAAACCAATGAAATAAAAGAACTAGACCAAAGCCAAACTTACAAATACTTAGGAATCCATGAACTAGATAAGATACAACACACACAAATGAAAGAGAAAATAAAAAAAGAATATTATAGACGAGTTAGATCAATACTAAAAACAGAGCTCAATGCTAAAAACAAGATAATAGGTATCAACACATTAGCTGTCCCAGTTATAAGTCACAGCTACAATATCCTTAACTGGACACTAAAGGAACTGACCAAAATAGATAGGAAAACAAGAAAAATAATGACAGGATCTAGGATGCATCACCCAAAATCTGACATAGAAAGACTATATATACAACGTATAGAAGGTGGTAGAGGCCTTATACAGCTGGAAACCTACTATAAAATAACCACCATAGGACTGCAAAAATATCTACTTCAGAAGGAAGGAAAACTGATACAAATAGCGGCAAAACACGAGCAAAACAAAAAACTGTATTTAAGGAAGCTGACAAATACAAACAAAAAATCATACCCCCTAATAAATATGAAGAAGAAGAAGAAGAAGAAGAAGAGAAGAAGAAGAAGAAGAAGATGAAGAAACAATAAAAACTATAAAACAAATGAAATCCAAGCTAAAAATAGAACAGCAACGAACCATGATAAAACGATGGCAAGAAAAGCCCCTTCATGGTAAATACTGGACTAAACTAAACACAAAAGAAATAGACAAAGAAAAATCCCAGCAATGGTTGAGAAGCTCAGGACTCAAAGCAGAGACAGAGGGATTTTTAATTGCAGCACAAGACCAAAGCCTCCCCACCAGAAATTACCAAAAACATGTAATGAAAAGAAATATAACAAGTAACTGCAGAATATGTGGAGATGGACAAGAAACAATAAATCATATTATCTCTGGCTGCCCAGTCCTGGTTAAGAAGGAATATATTTACAGACACGACAGAGTTGGGACCTATATACACTGGAAACTATGCCAAAATTATGGAATAGCAACAGAAAAAAGATGGTATAGGCACACACCAGAAAAGGTCACAGAAAACGAGAAAGCAACCATACTCTGGGATATGCCAATACACACAGATAGAGAAATTAAGGCCGACAGACCAGATATAGTTGTCAGAGATCATGAAAAAAAAATGTTTTCTAATTGATGTATCAATACCAGAGGATGACAACGTGTCTCTAAAAGAAATGGAGAAACTTTCAAAATACAAAGACCTGGAAATAGAGGTTACCAGAATGTAGAATCTAAAAACAGAAACAATTCCTATCATAATAGGTGCATTAGGCATAAAAAATATTCAGGCAAATACATAGCAAAAACACCAGGACTTACAAACACATATAACATACAGAAAATTGCACTACTAGGCACTGCACACAGCCTACGCAGAACACTTTCCATACAATAACCATCAGAGCATCACACCAAATCACAGCACATACCTAAGGCACACAGAGCTGCGCTCGGTAGTGAAGTGAAAGCACGCTATAAAAATAAAACTACTGAATAATAATAATATAATAATAATAATAATAATAATAATAATAATAATAATAATAATAATAATAATAATAATAATAATAATAGTGAGAAAGAAAGCAAACAATGCTGGATCATAGATATAGCATGCCCATCTGACAACAAAGTATGCGACTAAGAAGAAAGAAAAGTCGATAGACATGACAGGTTAGCGTGGGAAGTTAAGCAGTTGTGACCGATGAAAAAGGTGGTAGTAGTACCAATAACTGTCGGAGCCCTGGGAACAGTGAGTAAAAATCTCGAGATGTACACGGAAGAAATAATGAGTGCAATAAGGATGGAGCACTTGCAGAAAACAGCACTGCTTCGAACTGCTCGAATACCCGGATGGTGCTCGAAAAATAAGGGTCGTTACCTTTGTTCACGGGTAGTGAACGGCTGGTACTGTGGTACATCTCCAGCATCAGAAGCAAAGACAATAATAATAATAATAATAATCCTTTCCACTAAAGGCACAAGGCCTGAAATTTTTGGAGAAGGGACTAGTCGATTACATCGACACCAATGCTTCCCTGGTACTTAATTTATCGATCCCGAAAGGATGAAAAGCAAAGTCGACCTCAGCGGAATTTGAACTCAGAACGTAAAGACGAACGAAATTCCGCTAAACATTGCGTCCGTCGTGCTAACGATTCTGCCGACTCGCCGCCGATAATAATACTACTACTACTACTACTACTACTACTACTACTACTACTATACTACTACTACTAATAATAATAATAATAATAATAATATATAATAATAATAATAATAATAATAATAATAATAATAATAATAATAATAATTATTATTATTATTATTATTATTATTATTATTATATTATTATTATTATTAATTATTGCCCTGATGTAGCACCAGAAACTGACTCTCATGGTTCCTGACCATAACTGATTGGAAGTGATATAAAAGATGGGCTACAGTAAATATTCTGCTCAATACGACGGATTTGCTTGCTAGTTGTTTGACCTTAACTAGTTGAGTATATCCCTTGGTAGCTGGTGATATGTGCATCTCTGATTACGAGCAGAAGTATTGGGGGAGCATGATAGTTGTATCTTGAGAGGTATTCTTCGGGTTTTGAATAATTCACCTCTAGAAACGGGTGTTTCGTTCAATTTCCTTAACCCTTATTCAGGGACATTTTGAGCTGGATGGGCTACTTGACGTGGAGAAAATTCTTAATGGGCACCACGAGCAAGGCCATGCGCTGTTTATCTTGATATGTGATCAACATGTCGCGCATATATGGTTGTGATGTATGTGCCTAGTGTACCTTTATCAGACAGGTAGTCATGCGTGGTATACTGGGCTTCGTATATTTTATCCCAGTATCACTTTGATGGCATCCACTGCTCTCTCAGTCAATAATAATAATGATAATAATAATGAGAAGAAGAGTAAGAAGAAGAAGAAGAAGAAGAAGAAGAAGAAGAAGAAGAAGAAGAAGAAGAAGAAGAAGAATAAACTGCAAGAATGTAAGCGACGGGGAGAGTAACTATTATCCTAATAGTTGTGGGGGCAGTCGGATCACTAACAACTAGGTTCGAGAAATATTCCAGAGAAATTGGAATGAGGGCAGAGCAGGCTCAAAGTGCTGGTCTATTGGGGGTGGCTCTGTCAAAGAAAGGTAACAGTTTATTTGTTAGATGTCCACACAGTTTGCCTCGATATAAGTTTGCAAGCAAGTTTTGGGTTGGTACGTGTCTACATATTGAAGAAACTTGCCTAAGTTGATTTGTGCAGTGTGATTGTCCTCGAAATCCCACACGCACAATCACAGGAACACATACACATACACATACCCGGAGATGTACACATTACCATTGCTTTTATTAATTTATATTTCCAGCATCCTGTTTTTGTTAGTCTATTTCTTCTTTTGGAAATGTATTTCTACCTCTCCCTAACTTTATCTCTTAATTAATTAAAATTAATTAAAATTATGTGTTGTGTATCTCGCCTTCACTTCGTTTGTACCTCGCATGCGTAGAAATGAAATGAACTGGCGTTATTTCCCCGCTGAAATTGCAGTAAAAGCCACTCTTCAAAATACACCGTCTGACACCACCTCTTCCCAGCTCTCCCTATCTCTCTATATCTTCGCAAATATCTCCCTTCCTAATGCCCTTCACAACCATAAATTCTTTTAATGATTCGATTCTCCTTTCTCTTCGAGTTAATTCCGTTCTAAATAATTACACCTTCCTCTTCGCAATTTATTAATATTTTAGTTCGTTTTCAAAAGATAACCTTATAAATAATAATGTCTTTCATTTCAAGTCCGTTCTCATTCGTTCTCAATGAAGATCCATTAAAATGTGTTTCTTTTGAAATTATATTTCATTGTTTAGTGTCTTTAAATGTACAGCGTCATTATATGTATGTCTCGGTGCTGACCGTTCAACAAAATGTGCTAGAACCATTACATCTACACACACACCATAGACGGCCATTTGCAAATAGGCGAGTAAGTTAAATCTATGACAGACGATTTCATACATATATTTCCATGACTTCATTTTCTATACATAACATTTGTGTTTAATTCAAGCAATACATAATTATTTCTTTTCAGTTTCATTAATATTTTCGTTCATTTTCAAAACACACCCTCATAAATAATAATTTTCACTTTTCTATGAAAACTCTTTCAATATTTCGATTTTATTAACTATTCTTTTTAAAGAGGGTTTCTTTCGCTCAGGGACTGTGATTTGAACGAAATCGTTGAAATGAATAGTGATGAAGACTTGACTGAAAATTAATGGTTAATGAAGAAACAAATATTAATTGAATTTCATTGATAAATGTCGATTGAAAAGTGAAATGTTACGAAGGGGGAAATGGTGGGGATAAAATGTGTGACGTCAAGAGTAGTAGATTTATTATGGTGGTGGAGGAGGTAATGTTCATAGTAGTGATGATGATAGTGCTTGTGATTGCTGTCCATGAACGATAGAAGGAAAAAGGAAAAACTGGCATGCATTTTGTTATAAAAGGCGAAGACAATAATAGTAATAATTAAAATAACAAAAACAATACCAAGCATAACGATAACAAATAGCGGAACTACGCGCTCATACATAAAGCATGAAACACATTTTGCATTCTAGCGTGTGAAGGTTTGTTTTGTGCGCTATCTTTGATCAGTAGTCACGCGGGTTATCACCAAAATCTTCCTGACATGGACTAGAAAGGGGCCTCATCATGTGATGTATCATTTCTCCACTTCCATTTGTGGTGGTTGCGGTGTCGGTATTGAGGAGGGAAAGAAGCTTTTACAGAGGTAATGAAGATCGGAGAATACTTGGTACAACCATCATTGCTTGCTTTTATGGATGCTGTTATCGCCACAGTAAAAACAAGAAGTACCCCAAAATGATAACCATAGTATTGCTGAGAATCAGATGATGGTGAAACAGGGACAAATTGCCATCCGTTAACACCTGTAATTTGACAATTTCCTAACGAGGTCTTTCGCCATGTATCTTATAGTTTCATCAAGTATATGGAATATTATTAACAAGAATGGAGACGATAGAAGGGCACGCGAGTGGATTCTTAGATTTTAGCAGCATTAATATATATATATATATATATATATATATATATATATATTAATGCTGCTATATATATATATATATATAACGGGATATATATATATATATATATATATGTATGTATATGTGTGTGTGTGTGGAGGCGCAATGACCCAGTGGTTAGAGAAGCGGACTCGCGGTCGTAGGATCGTGGTTTCGATTCCCAGACCGTGCGCTGTGAGCGTTTATTGAGCAAAAACACTTAAAGCTCCACGAGCCTCCGGCAGGGGGTGGTGGCGATCTCTGCTGTACTCTTTCGCCACAACTTTCTCCATTCTTTCTCTGTTGGCCTGCTCACTTAATCAGCGGGGTGGCGTCATTTGAAGGCTAAAGCATAGCGCATTGTGACCAGCGATATGTAGCAACACCTGATAACCTGGTCGGTCACGGATATATATATATATATATATATATATATATATATATATATATATATATATATTATATACAGAAATAATTGTTTTTTTAACCAGAAGACACAGGAGTGGCTGTGTGGTAAGTAGCTTGCTTATCAACCACATAGTTCCGGGTTCAGTCCCACTGCGTGGCACCTTGGGCAAGTGTCTTCTACTATATCCTCGGGCCGACCAAAGCCTTGTGAGTGGATTTGGTAGACGGAAACTGAAAGAAGCGCATCGTATATATGTATATGTATATATATATATATATATGTGTGCGTGTGTGTGTGTATGTATGTTTGTGTGTCTGTATTTGTCTCCTCAACATCGCTTGACAACCGATGATGGTGTGTTTACGTTCACGTAACTTAGCGTTTCGGCAAAAGACCGATGGAATAAGTACTAGGCTTACAAAAGAATAAGTTCTGGGGTCGATTTGCTCAACTAAAGGCGGTACTCCAGCGTGACCGTAGACAAATGACTGAAACAAGTAAAAGAGCAAAAGAGTAAAAGAGTCGAACTGATCCCGCTTCTTTTTGTGAACAAAAATATTGTACGAAACACACATTGTTTACATCTGTCAACTACCAACTACTGACAAGTTTTCAGCCGCGATCACTGCACCAAGAGATGTCCAATTTATAAAATCGTTCAATCTATTTCTTTCACTTTTCGAACTCCATCATTTGTACTGGCTGGTAGATGAAGGTTGCTTTCTGGTATTTTCCACTACAAACTCTATACCCTATCATAGAATTTTCGCAGGAGACTACACAAGTAGTGCCCTGTTAGTTTCTTCCTGCTGTTTTCTTTTTCTACAGGACGCCATCTTATTGTCTTTAGCCAATTGTATAAGAGAGAAAGAAACTGAGAATAAGAGAGAGAGAGAGAGAGAGAGAGAGAAAGAGGAAGAAAGATATAGAGCTAAAACGCAAATATATATATATATATATATATATATATATTATATATATATATATATATATATATATATACTTCAGACATTTTTACAGTCCAGCGAAGAGCACATGGAATTATCTATCGGAAGAATTCACGGAGCGACTAACAAATTGGTTCCTTGTTTCTCTGGGAACAGTTGAATTGATGTTGACACCTCGGATGAGAATTCAATAGGTTTCGAAAATCGTTTAAGTCTACTCATTATATTTTTCAGTCGACAGGGAAATAGTTACATTTTTCCTTTTTATATATCTATTGCGGAGGTTGTCTTTTTCTTGTTGCTTTTTAAGAATATGGATTTACTAGGAGGAGAGGATTCCCAGTCCCCTCGCTCCTGCCCCTTTAATTGCCTCTTACGCCACGCAGGGCATACGGCGACTGCATTCTACCTATTTCTTTACTACCTACAAGGGGCTAAACACAGAGGAGACAAACAAGGACAGACAGACGGATTAAGTCGATTATATCACCTCAGTCCGTAACTGGTACTTAATTTATCGACCCCGAAAGGATGAAAGGCAAAGTCGACCACGGCGGAATTTGAACTCAGAACGTAACGGCAGACGAAATACGGCTACGCATTTCGCCCAGCGTGCTAACGATTCTGCCAGCTCGCCGCAACTGCATTCTACCAACCCCCACCTCCAGTGGCAGTGGGGTTTGCTAGTTAACCCGTAGATGGAATCATAACAGGTGCTACCACTCCGGGCCAGAGTAGACCTGGGAACAATAGTGACTAAGAAGTGGTTCCGCACTCCTCAAACCCTGAAACCAGGGCCACAGGGTCCCACTACCGGATATGGTTTATAGTTATTCCCAGGACAAAATGAGCTGGGAAATGAATGGAATGACTGGTGTGTGTCTTACTGTGGCTACTCACTCCTAAAAAATCTGCCCGGCTAGCTCAGTCGGTAGAGCACGAGACTCTTAATCTCGGGGTCGAGGGTTCGAGTCCCACGTTGGGCGAATGATTTTTTTTCTTTATTAAAGGCGGTGCTCCAGCGTGGCCACAGTCAAATGACTGAAACAAGTAAAAGAGCAAAAAAAAGAGTATAATAGACCTGGGTAATGATATGATATAATGACTGCGGAGGTTACATATACATTGGCACTGTATACCTGAGATCCCCGTTGAGAGACTCCTGATATTAAATAAAGTGTTACACAATTACGGTAAGCAAACTAGCAGCTTCAGTTGTTGTTTGTTGCTATTGGATATTTTGAGTTCATAAACATATTGGTTACTTGTTTCTCTGGAGTTCCTCAAATTGATGTAGACATTTCTAATGAGAACCCAATAAAGTTCGATAATCCTTAAAGCTAATCATAATTTATTCAATCTTCGGCGAAATGGTTAAATTTTACCTAATCATAAATCTACTGTGTAGGTTACATACACACACATACACACAAGCACACGCACGCACGCACACACACACACACACACACACAGACACACACACACACACGCACACTCACGCACACATATCACTCGATGAACTTACTTGTCCCATGCGCTCGCATACAAACCAAACATACACAAATGTTGCATACGAAGCTAACACCTCTGACAAAATTCCGTACTTGAACAAGTCGCGCTCTCAAAGCGACGAAAATATTTTGACAAATTAAATTTAAATGTTGAAGTGTAATCTAACGGTTTTTGTGTGTTTCTTAAATGGCTTATAAACACCTTCCACACTGCAATTGTTTACTTCTATATTGTTTTATGGTTTGTTTTGAGGGTCTATTTTTCTCCAAACTTTTGTGTATCGTTTTCGGAATTTGAATAAATTTTACCTCTTACCAGAAATATAGGCGTAGGAGTGGTTGTGTGGTAAGTAGCTTGCTTAATAACCACATGATTCTGGGTTCAGTCCCACTGCGTGGCAACTTGAGCAAAGTGTCTTCTACTATAGCTTTGGGCCGACCAAAGCCTTGTGAGTGGATTCAGTAGACGGAAACTGAAAGAAGCTCGTCGTATATATATGTATATGTATGTGTATATATATGTGCGTGTGTGTGTTTGTGTGTCTGTGTTTGTTCCCCCCCCAACATCGCTTGACAACCGATGCTGGTGTGTTTACGTCCCCGTAACTTAGCGATTCGGCAAAAGAGACCGATAGAATAAGTACTAGGCTTACAAAGAATAAGTCCTGGAGTCGATTTGCTCGACTAAAGGCAGTGCTCCAGCATGGCCACAGTCAAATGACTGAAACAATTAAAAAGAGTAAAAAAAAAAGAATATGACATTGCATTGTCGAGCAGCAGAAAAACAACGATCGAATTTATCTGACAACACTGCACACACACACACACACACACGTAGCATAGACACACATTCACATCATGGGAGTTTAAGTGTGTGGAAACGCGTCGCAAGGTATTGATCGAATATTTACCCATAGTGCCGTATAAAATAATCAAACTCCGAATCATGCGTTTGGAGGAACTAAACTTATTGCTTAACGTCTACACCACTGTATTTATTTTCTTTTAATAAACGTCAATTAATGACGTTTATTAAAAGAAAATAACCCCGTAACTTAGCGGTTCGGCAAAAGAGTCTGGGGGTTATTGATCAAAATTACTGTTAAGCACTATGAGATTTGAACACAAAACCTGCCAAAGTTCATAATGTATCTTTAGTCCAGCATTTTGAACCATTTTTGGTCTGTCACATTGCACTATTTTTAATCCAGCATATTCTGCTATATTTAGTTCGGCATACGTCTTTAATCCGGCATATTTTACCACCTTTAATCGGCATATTGGAACACTTGTATTCGGGTGTATTAGAACATTTTTAATTCGGCATATTAGACAATTTTGAATCCGGCATATGGCAATATATTTAGTCCAGCATATTGCACTATATTTAGTCCGGCAAATTAGAGCATATTTAATCCGGCATATTGGAAAATATCTAGTCCGGCAAATTGTACCCCTTTGATTTGGCAATGTCGTACACTTTTAATCTGGCATTGTTCACTATCTTTAGTCCAGCATATTGTATTATATTTAGTCCGGCAAATTAGAGCATATTTAATCCGGCATATTGGAATATATCTAATCCGGCAAATTGTACCCCTTTAATTCGGCATGTCGTACACTATTAATCTGGCATTGTTCACTATCTTTAGTCCGGCATATTGTACTATCTTTAATCTGGTATACTGTCTTATCTTATCTGTAATCGAACATACAGAATCATCTTTAACCCGGCGTATACTATCTTTAGTCCGGCTTGTGCTCTCTCTAGTCCGGCATGTTGTACTATGTACATGATGTGATACACATTCACCAATACATTTACGTATATAAATTTAGGTGGTCTCACGCAGTGAGTCACGCACTCATACAAAGCACATGTACACATATACACGAACGTAAAGACAAACGAACATACACAAAAATACCTGTAAGAAATCTAGTTGAGGGAAATCACGTTTTATTCAGCATCTTAGAGAAGGAAAGAAAAGCAACAAAAAAAAAAGAAAACGAAAAAAAAAAAAGAAGAAAAAAAAATATAGCATGCACACGCGCTGACGCCCACACAAGCAGACGTATAGAAAAATATATAGAGTACCCGTTAATGTATGCTTTGCAGCTCGTACAAACACAATGGTACATAAACGTGGATAAATATAGTACGAGTATATCCACACACATATTTGCCTATACGTATTCACATACTTACAGAAACACACCAATATAAATCAATGGAATTCACACGCATGCTTCTATGCATATATAAATACGTATGATTTTAAACCCATGTACATACACGTAAACACATTCATGCACGCATATTCATACAGTATGCACGCAAATATATATATATATATATATATATGCATGCACGAACACATGCAAGGAAATAAAGCACAAAAGCACGTTAGAATTTCAAAGGCAATCTCGTATG